>NW_008795863.1:6642799-6676039 GCF_000699145.1 Aptenodytes forsteri | reverse complement strand
TATAAAAATATATAGATATTAAAAAAATGTTTGGGGTTTTTTTTACATGCATCTGAATTAGACCATAGGAACTCTTTATTACTAATGATGTGTTCTGTTACTGAAATTCAAACAAATATTACCAAATCTGCAGATCATTGCAAGTCTTAAAATAGTGACTGAATTTCTTAAATCCCAAGTTTCTGGAGTCCTGCCACTGTGTGACACATTCAGTTTTCATATTTTTAAAAATTATTTCTAATTCTTATTGTTGCAGAGAAAAACACATAAGCATGATCTGCATGAAGCTTGTGAATCTAAGAGCTTGGAAAACAACAGCACATAAAAGAAATCCAACTCCCTTTGAGAAAATATTTTGCTTTCTGGTACGTGGTAACTATTTGGAAAGGGCAGGAGAACACTGATACAGAAGGAGCCACAGCTGCCTGTTGAAGGAGCTGATCTTGTAAGCTACCAAACTGCAAAGTCCCGAGGCCTCTCAAGCCTCACGGGGAGCAGCGAGGGCTGAGCTACACAGTGTCTCGCAGAATGCTTTCTACGTAGTTAAATGAAGCAGGACGTAACTATTTCTGTGAAAGTTAGATCAGGCCCAGGCAATCTAAAACCAAAAAAAAAAATTTCTTCTGGCCAGCAACAAGAATAAAAATAACAATGACCGTTTTATCTCATGCTTTTCAATGTGCTTTTAGGTTTTTGAGTTAGAACGCACAGCAATATGAATTCTCCAGTCTGGCATGCTCACTGACCTGTCAATGAAATATCCGAGGATGGGATTTCCTCCATCAACAGCAGGCTGCTTCCAGGAGACAATGACATAATCTTTGTTGGCATCTAAGCACTGCACGTCCAGTGGTGCACCAGGGGCTCCGGGGATTTCAGCATCAGCATCTATGAGGATGGAGACATACATTTCCAAATGTGAACCACAGTTCTTTCACGATTATTAATCTTTAAGGACGAAATTCTGTTCCTACTGAGCCAAGAAAAAGAAGTTCCATCACTGGCTTCAAAAAGTATTCATTTTTATATTGCCAGTGTTTTTCTAGGTTTTGGTTTTCTCTTTGCCACATTTACAAATGCTTAATATGTTACAGCATACTGTAAATGTAATTCACCTAGGCATTTTAAATAAAATTAGTAACATGCATTCTGGTTAGGTAGCTGCCAGAGACATAGCTGAACTAAAAATTTGACAGACTATATATTTACCTGCTATTCTACTTAGGAGAAGAGGCTGATATCTTGCCTTACAGCCAGGCAATAGCTCAATCACAAGTATTCACCCATTGGATATACAAGACTGAATGAATATCTTATCTCCACACATAGTCCTTCATTGTTTGTTTTTGGTTAGCTATGAACTGCAAAGGTATTAAAACCTTCTGAAGTTTAATTATATTACACATACATTATCATTGTGGAATATAACCTTCATAAGGATGAGCATATTGTTCCTTTCAAGTGTTTATCACAAATCTGGGACTGCTGGTGTCAAAGGACCTTGACTCCAGCATCAGCTTCTGGACATATCTTATCTAAAGCTTTAAAAAACAGAGCACAGTGCTGGGCACTGGGGAATTTCACTGTTTACACAGTCAGAGTCTGATTTGTGAGATGGGGCAATTTTCATGTAGAGAAAAATAACCTTTGCAGGAAGATTGTATGAAAGACTTTCAAAGAAGAAAGGTTGTTTATCTGCAGAATGACATCAATTTGTACAATTACATGTAGCATTTTTCAAGCCCTGTTGCGAGCTACTTGAAAAGAAGAGCTGACTTAGGCAAGAAAGATGTATATACCTGAAGCAAAAAATATTTTGCTAGTAAATATTATTCATACATTCCATCTAAACCCCAGACTTCTTAAAAAAGTTTGATGTTTCAAAGCATTACAGGATTTTGTATTACAATATACAGTAATCCCTATTTTTTATGCTTTTGGCTTTCAGAAAAACATGCCTTATGAGAGTATTTAACATGCTTCATTAAGTAAAACAGTAGTCTTCAGGGGAAAAAAAACCAACACACTTTACACTGTGTCTTCTCTTATAGGCTGAGTAGCATCACATGGAACTTTTGAAGCTGCACAAAAGTTACCGAGTCCAGGTTCTAATTACAGCTAACTCAATGCATTTTTAAAAACAATAATGTACAGAGTAAGCAATCCAGTTAACATGAGTAATAAGAATATGTCTTCAGTGATCTCCATATGAAAGGTTTTAATTGCCCATATTTACCACTTGACGGAACATGAGACACCTCACTTTCTTTCCAAGACAGACTGGGAAATAGCTCGGACAACCAGCATTGCTGAGCAGCCTCAGGGAAGCTAGGATTTCATCCCTGATGGCTTGCTGACAAATGCTGACCTGTAGCCATGGCAGAAGAGTCACACACGCTCTCTAAGCCCGTGTAAAGACCTACCGTTACAAGCCTGATTAGTGCATCGCTTCCATCAATACACAGGGATTTCTATGCATGACACAGAAAGACAACTGCTTGTGCTTAAATACCATAGCTAGCCATTTATAGCAAATTTGCCTACAATTTAGGAGGGGCAGTGTGGAATATACTAGCCAACTGAGACTGTGGGGACCATTTAAGTAGGAACGTAGAATATAATCAATTTAATTAGAATTCGGCAAACACACCGATTGGCTAGTAAGATACTCTGATGAAAGGGGTAGTGGGTTCACAGTCAGGTCACACCTGTATTGCTAGAAGATGTAACAGGAACGAAGGTAATCATTTATTTATATGGCAGCACAATTTAAAACAAAGCAAGAAAGACAAGTCCTATTTCTTGTCACAGATGCTCATTTCAGTAGACTCTTTCTTCAGGTGATGAAAACAACTGCTTCAATCATATTTTCTGAGCAGGCTGTTATCTCACACAGCTCTGCTAGACTTAGCAACACAGCGCCATTCTGGGCATGGTCTCAGAGCCAAGAATTTCCAGGGCCTTTTGAATTAGCATTACACACTTCAGCTGCTTTTAGTAGCTGGGACAGATATAGAATCAGTGCGCAACCTGATAGCCATGGCTCCTTTTAAAGAAATATTTCTCTAATAGAAATTCAAGGAAGTTTTTCATGGTACAAGTAAACAACACTCAGAGAAATTACATTTTAATTCTACACTTTGCTGCTTTACTTTAGAGAATCACAGAATGGTTGAGATTGGCAGACCACTCCAGAGATCGCTTAGTCCAACCCCTGGCTCAAAGCAGGGTCAGCTAGAGCTGGTTGCCCAGGACCACGTCAAATCAGGTTTTGGTTATCTCCAAGGATGGAGAATCCACAGCCTGTCTGGGTAACCTGTTCCAGTGTTCAACCACCCTTGCAGTAAAAAAAGTGTTTTCTTATGTTTAAATGAGCTTTCGTGTATTTAATTTGTGTCCATTGCCTCTTGTCCTGGCACTGGGCACCACTGAAAAGAGCCTGGCCCTGTCTTTTTTACTCTCCTCCATCAGGTATTTTTACACATGGATAAACTCCCCCTAAGCCCTCTCTTCTCCAGGCTGAACAGCTCCAGCTCTCTCAGCCTTTCCTTGTATGAGAGATGCTCCAAGCCCTTAATCAGCTTCACAGCCCTTTGCTGGACTCAGTCCAGTAAGTCCATGTCTCTATTGTACTGGGGAACCCAGAACTGGATCCAGCACTCCAGATGAATCTCACCAGTGCTGAGCAGAGGGGAAGGATCACCTCCTCAACCTGCTGGCAATGCTCTTCCTAATGCAGCCCGGGATGCTGCTGTCCTTCTTTGCAACAAGGGCACATGTTCACCTTGGTGTCCACCAGGACCCCCAGGGGTTTTTCTGAAAAGCAGCTTTCCAGCCAGTCAGCCCCCAGCCTATACTGGTACATGACGTTATTCTTCCCCAGATGCAGATCTTTGTATTTCCCTTCCACTGTATTTTTTCCTGCATTGTGCGTTAGAGAGAACGCCTCAAATGGTGCACAAAATCTTGATCAAAACAGTGCAGTTTAGCTAGCAGTGAGATGTTTACAAAAATACATTTTTAAGTTATTATGTAGATTTTTCCTCTTTATGACTTATGTTCAGTACTCTTCACAGTCTGAAATTGAGAAAGAGTAGTGAAGTTACATCAATAGCCCAAATTTCCTCCTCAGAATGCCAATGGGGATTAGAAGTCTTCTAGCAGGTGACACCAAAGCATGAGAGATGCATTCAGTTTTTCCAGAGATAACAACTGGAAGCTATATTGCTGGAATCTATTAATAGAAAATAATTATTCTCTTTTTATTGGGAAAAAAAAACCACTTCAAATGTCTGAGGCTGATTTTGCCAGCATGTTTTCCTCATTTCTGTAGTGAGTTTTGTTCACAAGACAGTATCCTACCTCGAACAAAGACATAACTACTGTACTCTTCATAGTAGTCTCCCATCACCACTCGTAGAGTGTAAAGACCTTCATCTTCCTTGTTTGCATGAGTCAGTGTTAATGAAGCTCGCTCCCCGCTCCAGTGCATCTGGACCCATTTGGATGGTGTGATAAGAATACCTAGAAATTAGAGAATTTCATGATGAGAACTAGCTGGATCTACTGAGGAATAGATTCTGAATATGGAGGCTATATTGGAATAGATGGAAATACACAAGAGACCATTCTTATTATGCAACTTTCTGTCTTTGAACACAATCATAAATTACAGCTAATTCTGCTCTCATGCCCATTTTGTCTTTGTTTTCAAAGTGTAACTTTAGAAAGCAACAGCTTTTTTATCAGCTGTTGCACAACGCATTTGTGCACTACTTAAGAAATCTCTTGGCATATAAATAAATAGTAAAAGCTATGTGGGCTATGTAGATGGGCCACACAGATGTTGGAGCTGATTGAAATGCTTCTAATTTAAAAAAATTTTTAAGAAAGAAAAAATCCCTAGAAGACATTTTCACAGTGCTGCATCAGTTTTCTAACTATGGTTCCACTTCAAAATGCTAAATTTTGAAAAACTTTTAATTGAAAAAGAGGAAACATTGCTGTTTGGAAATTTGAGAAAGTGATGACCAAATCATAACATTCATATATGCTGGAATAAGTTAAGATTTACATGAAAGAAGTTTATATTTCTTCTTGTCAAACATTCTCACCATTTCTGTACCATTCGATGTCTGGTTTGAAGCGCTTGATATCAGGACTGATGACAACTGTGCAGCCCAGGCTCATTGTCTCACCTTCTCTCCCAAAGGCTACATCAAACTTGTCAACAAAACTGATTTCAAACCTGGAAGCATAGCCATGAGGGGTAACGCCAACTGTATAAGGGAAAAAAAAGTCGGCAGTTTACTTTTTCTTTCCTTTTGTGACAAGAGTAGGAAGCAAAAGTACCCAATGATTATGAATACAATCTCAGGTAAAGTTTAAGATATAAATAGGAACAATATATATTCAGTTATCATCTTCAGAGGTAATTGCAGTGTTAAATAATCCAAGCCCTTACTATCACAGAGAATCAACTATTGCTTCATTCATACAACTCTAGTTCTTACAGCTAGTTCATTTTATCAGGGAGAGGCTCCTGCAGAATTTTATTCCAGAATTTCCAAAACTTCACATCCAGCGTTTTATCATTTTATCACAAGGTTTGTTTTATAACTTAAAAAGACTTCTATTTATGATTAATAATTTGTTCAGGTCAAGCTGATCTTCAGCTTACATGGTTCTTCTCTTTCCCTGTTGTAACTCCTTACCATCTCAGGGCAGTCATGTGTCCACTCAGCCTGCATTTTTGTAAGCTAAATAAGCCTTTTGGGGGCTGGTAATAAGAGGCTCCTGCAGAATTTTATTCCAGAATTTCCAAAACTTCACATCCAGCGTTTTATCATTTTATCACAAGGTTTGTTTTATAACTTAAAAAGACTTCTATTTATGATTAATAATTTGTTCAGGTCAAGCTGATCTTCAGCTTACATGGTTCTTCTCTTTCCCTGTTGTAACTCCTTACTCCATCTCAGGGCAGTCACGTGTCCACTCAGCCTGCATTTTTGTAAGCTAAATAAGCCTTTTGGGGGGGCTGTTAATATAAAATGAGCTCTTGATTCCCCAGGCATTCTGGTAGCCTGTTTCTGTACTTGCTCCTGAATTTATCTTTTCTGATGCTGTGTGACCCAAGTTGTGCAGTATTCCAGACAGAATATCCTAAGTGCCTTACACTTGTACTGCATATACATGGCACAGGGGCTTCCATGTTTCTTTTGAAAACAGCTCAGCTGATGAAACCTGGGGTCACATTTTCCTTTTCCACAACTGCCCTACACTGGTAGCTCTCAGTTTTCCTGTGATCAATGAATATATGCAGATCGTCATCTTCCTTTCCCATAACCAAGTGATAAATCCCAGATTATATTGGAAATGTGTGGCCTTGCATTTTGTAATGTGGTACATAATATTGTTTCTATTATTTCAGAGCTTCGGTATATAAATGCCAGCTAGTATGCCTTTGCAGCATATCTCTGATTCTATTTGTGCTGCTACAATAAAAGAAATGTCCGTAAGTCTCATCTGTCAAGCCTTCCATGCACAGGGACCCTAGGGCACTCCACCCACATGGCATATGTGCGTGGATTGTCTTAACATCGTGGAAGTATCTATGCAATACCGTAAATCACTTCAGAATGTGAGGTTCTCAGGTAAAACAAACTACAGTTTTTGCCTTGATATATCCAAGCTAAATCCAATATATACCCAATATTCAAATTGGGTTCTGGCTATTTCATCTTTTCTACACATTTTCGCAACACATGGAATCACATAGCAGCGGACAAGAACGATTAAGTCAACTACTCTACTTATGCGCATGCACCCCGTAGCTTTTTTTCCAGGCCATTTTACATATTGCAAAAGAGGAAGTGTCTCTCTCTTTGACAGATTTTATTCCACAGTGAAGTGCAATGTTAAAAGGATGTTTCTTATATAAGCAAATAGCCATAGACCTAGAAGGCAATGCCATTTTCTCCTATAGGCGAGGCTAACACCGTCTGAAATTGTAGAGCTCAGTACCTTTGTAAATCAGACCTGCTTCCTTTTTAAATAATGTTACAAAATATTCTGCTTAGTCATTTGTCGTGATGTCACAAGTGTAAATGGATGTGTCAAACAAACATGTATTGCAACTTACGGCCCAGAGGCATGGAAACAGTTCCAGCGTACAAAAGACTTGCATCAATCTCTCCTTTGTACCCTAGACAGAAAAAGAACAACTCCAGTCACTATCACCAAGAGGTAAAGGCCCTCTGAGACACAAAAACAAAACTGGTAATGTGCATCTTAACAAAAAAACCCAAAGGAAATATTTTGCAAACCTACTCTTTACCACGAGGGAAGCATAAGCCGAAATTTCTCCTTTAACATTCATAGCAGAGGCCCGATACTGAGCAGTGTCGTCAAAATCACATCTAAAATGATAGAAATGATTAGGCAGGGCACCCATTTACTTCTTGGCATAGCCTCTCCTATGTTATAGGTTAAAGAAACCCTCAGAAATCTGGGTAAAATCTATGAAGAAGTAAAAGCTTGGGAGACAGGCACACTGGACTGATTGTAGCCATTAAGTTTTTCTCAATGTTAAAAATCCAATGTTTGAAATAAATGTCTCTTTTCAAATATCACTTACAGATTTGAAATTGAGAATACACCAGAAGTAGGAAAAAACTGTCTGATAATATTTACCTAAGTTCTCTCTAAGTTATCTCTAATTTACTTTCTCCCATGGAGAGATGCCCAATGTGGAAGCTGTAGAAATGGTAGCTATCATAAAATATTTTCAAAGGTCACCTACCAATATCTAAATTGTCAAATCTAGATTGTCGCTGATTGTCAAATTAGGTGATTAGGTCTCATGTTTTCAATGTTTTTTAATGCAAAGTGACAGCAAAAATTTCCCATTTGGAGGATGAGTACTGTTAAAGATCTGTCTTCTGTATAAGTGAGGACATCTCAGTTCTGTTCATCATTTCAGCAAGAATCAGGAATATTTTTATATTTGAAAATCAGTTAACTCACATATTTTTACCCTGAACTAGATTTTTCTCATGTTTAACTGTACTCATGCAGCAGACAAATGGAAAAAGTAATCACAAATGTCCCACGTGTTTCTGACTCAGCCATAGAATAATGGCTAGAATAATAATCCAGATAAATTACTCACTTAGGTAAATTGCATATCCTCTACTGAGGAAAACCAGAACTGCTTCAACATTTAGTAGACAGCATTCACCTCAGCTGTACAAACTGGATATCTCTTACATCCCCAAGAGATATGTTCACATTTTGCAGGTCTCAATCTATAGCAATGTTTCAGCTTAAGCTATTTGTTAAATTATCTAGTATTCCCTTACGTGCTAATTTCCAGTGAGTGCAGCCCATATCGACTTGCAATGATATACTTGCCAGGGTGGGTCTGTACATTGATGGGCACATTGTTTTTGTACCTATGGAAAAGCAAAGAAACAGTATGTCACAAACAGAAGGGTATAATTATATACTTCAAAAGGTCAAGTCCTTGATGTTTGAAATAGAACATCAGTTTCTGCATGTTTCTCCTAGATAAACTGTAGCCTAATTTCCTGGGAAGACATTGCATATCTTTGGAAGCTTAACCTCTCTCTCTTTCTCTTTGCTCCACTCCAGGTAAATTTTATTTTTTAATTAAAAGGAGAAAATAATCTTGAATGGGATGAGAATCAATTTATATTACCATGAACTTCATGTTACTACTTGTAAAGGAATGGAGGAGTCACAAGAGCAACATCTCAGAGTTTTGTGAATTGCAGTCAATGAAAATTTTGTAGCATCCTTACCTACTAGGTATCATACACATTTTGTTTGGTTCGCATTTTTGATCTACTTTTAAAACCTGCATATTCACAAAAATGTCAGGTAGAAAGTTAACTTTTTTTTTGCTTGCATAGTTAAGTTGACGGAAGCCCTGACAGGGTTAGACTGGCAAGGAAAAATTGTCTTGCTGGTAAAGTACATTGCAGCGAGGGATCTGGCAAAAGCTGTACTACCAAAAACTCTGCCTTCACAGGTATGAGTGTTTTCTGGTACAAGTATATCTTCAGGTAGGAAAAGTTTACTGTTCAAAATTCCCAGTAAGTAATTTGAAGGAATGAACCAGTACTGATCAGTAGTCAGCTGGCACTGCTAATTTCAGAATTTATATAAACAGCTTGAGACCGATAGAGGAAGAGTTCAGTGGTTCATGGTAAATTTTTCCTCACCAGTCATTGCATAAAAAGTCACTCATTCTGGACAATACATGGTGTAACCAAGTAAATGTTCAAGTAAACCCTGTCTTAAGCAAGCACTAGTAATATGGAACAAACTGGTGAAAGGAGTCTAATAATATTGCACACTGAATTGTATTCAGTACATCTGGGATTGGTTTGAGGTCTATAAAGAAAGAATGTTTCCTAAGATAGTGTCTTCCTTTAACATAGCTTTCCCTGTGCTCCATAAGGTACATATATAAGGGAAGTGGAAATATAAACGATGATAGACAAAAGTATCTTCATTTCTTACTTTGATATAGCTTAAATAAACCTTTCTCTTCGTAAGTTATAACAGATATCCAGCCAAAGAGCTTTGCTTCTTCATTTCAGATTTTAAATTTTAAATCTCTCATGATTTTCAATCGGGAAAGGGAACTGGTCTGGTGTCAGTGGCTTGCCCCACTTCACCAACAAGTCGGTAATAAGCAATTTTATTTTTACCAAGAATATTATTAGTTTAATATGTCTCAAGATGAAGCTATATCCACAATAAATCTGAAAATTGCCTTTCAGCACTTTCAGTGTTGTGGAATAAAGAATATTTCCCTGGCTACAAATTTTTGGGCACAGTAATACACTGGGATTTTTCCAAGTGCCAAAGTGAGTGAGGATCATAAACCGTAATGTTTTTCATCTTGATCTTCCTCTCAGCAAGATGTCTATGAAAAGGGACTCAATGCAGGGCAATACTCTCTATTCTGGACTTCAAACAGTTGCAGAGATGCTTGACCTCATTACAGATCTCCTACTGCGTTATCCTGACTTACAGCAAAGAATAATACATGGGACCAGTAAGAGTAATCCATTTGCCACCACTCTTCACCTGATCTGTGCAATGGTGCCGCCCAGACTGATCTGCCTGGGAACATCTGGGCATCTTTATATTCCATGTAGTGTGTCAAATAATTTAGAAAATAGAATAATGCCATCAGTTCCTAATATTTTCCAGGGAATATGAAATCCTGTGAAACAGGACTTGACTCCATAATCTCTTTAACTTTTCTCCAAAGGGCTGGGCAACCCTTGGATCCTGTTGGCAGCAAAGGTGTTTGGTAGCATGTGGTGCTGTGCAGAAACAAGCTTTAACTGAGTCATGCCAGCAGCGAGAAGACTTTCACTTCTTTTGTCTTCATTATCAGGTTAGTAAAAAATAATCTATTCAATTTTCGCTTATTTACACTCATCTATGGAAAGAATAGGGCTCATGTTAGAAGGACCACTTGTTATTTCTGGAAATGCAAATTCCAGAACAGCCAAGTCATTAGCTAATGTTGGACTGCAACCTCCCACTGTCATTATGCACTGATAGTTTATGCTTTCTGCTACTGGTTTCAAATGTCCTGGGTTTTCCATATGCTTTTTCCAAGAGAGTCAGAAACAGCTGCATCAGACAGTAAGGTTTTCTTTAGAGAAAGTTCATGAAGCGTTATAATTTTTCAGGCACAGCATGAAAAGGTCTTCATTGCTTATACAAAGAATGACTGTTTGGAATACACGACTGACATTTTGTTAGAAATGCTGAATGAAAGCCAACAGATCCAGGTCAGCACTGTTCTGTATCTCAGAGCAAAGACACCTGCTGAAATGGCTGTGAACTCTTTTTTTCCATTAGTAGCCTGTGGCAAACTGAAATCCCTTTGGAATTCAGATGTACGGTAAAATGATGTATTAATTTCCACCATCCACATTTAGCCCTTTGATGAAAGGCTGGTTCACAGTGAGAGCAAAGGCACACAGCTGAAGGCTTGGTTTAACCACGTCAGGTTTTTGGTATAAGGTGAATCTCAACCAAAGTGAAAAAGCTCTTGCGTTCTTGGTTAGGATTCAGGTTACAGAGCTGGATTACAGCCATGAGCATAGCTGACCATTCCTTATGTCCAGCTGAGACCAGACCCGAAGGGTTTGTCTGGAATACTCTCTAGGAGGAATGTCAAAACAGGGCACTTGCGACCCTTACGTGACGGGAAAAATGTGTCCGTGCAGAGCCTGGCTATTGGGTGTCATAGTCTAAGGAGAGAGATCAAGTGACTTCATGGGCATCAGCTCTGGCCTATTAATGTTCCTCTTAGTAGCACTTTTTATCAAGCCCTGAGATTAAGGTTTTTAAGACCTACATAAACACAGAGTCCATTAAGCAATTCAAGTAGTAAATTGCAAAATATGAGTATTACTTAACATCATGATACAGTAGATGTCTTCTGTTGTCTCCACAAATAGACTCTCCATAGGATTTATTCCTAATAAATGCTTAATGCTGAACACGGGCTTATTCTTTGTTCATTTTATAAACACATACATACATTTTATATACACATTCTAGAAGAATCTTTTAAATTAAATAATGACCATCAAATCTCATTTTATGTTTGAAAAAAAGTTATTACCTATTATCTTAACTACTTGATGGTATCTGTGTAGCATGAAACAGATAAGAAAGATCAGCTCAATAGATGGTGAGACAGTAAAGCTTCACAAGTCACTGTTAATTAAGCTAAATTCAATTCCAGTCACGGTAAACTTTAACCCAAGAGTCAAATCAGACCTTCAGCTATGACTAAGAGTATATTTTGGAGTACAGTAAAGATTTAGTCCAAAGACCATTTAAATGAATAGAAAGTTTCCAATAGGCTCCAAAGCTTTCAGAAGATTTGGATGGTCCTGGATCTATCTGCAGTCTTTGACTTCAAATAATTATGATGTGTCTGCTATGAACACCCTGCATCATGAGATTTCAGTTTCATGGAGATTCAGTACTATAACTGCTCAGCAGCCAAGCAGCTAGTTCTTAACCAAAGCATGCTTTAATGCTTCAGGGACATTAATGGCATTTGTAGACTAAACAGAAGTATTTGGAAAACATTATTTTAAGGATAGTACTGACAATAAATTAAACTGCTATTTTTCCTTCATTAGCAGACAGAAATAATATATTGGATGTCTCTATGAAAAAAAAAATCTATGTATTCCTATTGTTGTTACACAAAGTATTATATTGCTTTTTAATATTTTGCTTTCTTTTTGTACAAGGTGACTTCAAAGGTGTTTGACAGGCCTCTGTACCTGATTTTTTTTATTGAATTTGTATCTTTCTGGAAAAAATACCACATTCACTGAGATGACTTCAGATATTAGTTATGTGGTGACTTCCAGTGCTAGAGATACAAACTTACCATGTAACATGGGGTGCTGGCCAGCCAGCCACGGAACAATGAAATTTGACATTTTGCTTTTCCCAGATAGTGTGGGAACGAGGCTCAATAATAAACTCAGGAGCATGTAAAAGTTTATCTTGATTCAACTTTTTGTGGAATGCCTGAGTCTCTTCTAGCTGGAAAAGAAACATTTGATTATAAACTCCAGCAGTTATAAGTGCAAATTATTAATATGCAAAAAGCGTATTTTTTTAAAAGCAGTAAAAAAATATGCAATTTTTATTTAAAAATCCAGATAGACATACTTAATGTATTTATCTCACCTGGACACAGAAAACAAAGTTTTCATCTTCAAGAAGTTCTCCTTCCAAAATAGCTAGATTTGATTTTACTGGTTTTTTTCCTTAAAACTATTCTAAGTAAAATAATTTTCCACATTTAATTTTTTTTTTTTTTAACACAGAGTGAAAGGTGAAATACGTCTGAAACTCAGATGTCTTCTGTACTTTTGTTCTAATGAAAGACTGCGTATGCCTAGATCATCTCTGACAGACCTGCTCTCAAACCTTTCCTGATGATGGGATCTTTCATCCTCCCAGGGTAACAGTTTCAACTGCTTGGCTATTCACAGAGCTGGAAAAAAATTCCTAATATACTATAAATCTTGCTTTATGCAAACTAAACTATTTATTTTCTGCCCTAACTTTCACATGTATGGAGAACTACAGGTCCCTGTATTAAGGTTATTAAAAGAAGACAGCTTTCATAATCCTCTCAGTCTTTTATAAACTGTGCGATACCAATTTTCCTTGCAATTGTTGTTTCTCAGTTCTGGACAGGTTCTACTTGTCCTCAACGTTCATAAAACAGTAACTACTCATTATCAGAGGTCCAACAGTCTCCAACACAATTAAATAATTGCCCCCTATGTTTTAATGACAATACTTTTGTTAACACACTCTAGAGTGGCATTTGTTTTTATACAATAATGACTGACATTAAATTGACTGACTAAACTTGTGACCTGTTATAACTCCCAGATCCTCAGGTACTTCTACCTAGCCAGGTATTCCTCATTTACTTGTTTTTTTCCTTCTGTGTGTAGTAATTTCCATTGGTTGTTATCAAATTTCACCTTCACTGTTTCTCAATTTTTGAGATGATTTTGAATTTTTACCTTGTCCTTCAAAGTGTTTACACCCTTTCCAAACTCATGTCATGAGGATATTTTATAAGCATATCACCAATTCTTCTGCTCAAAACATTAATAAATTTGCTAAATGAAATATATTTGCACTTGATATATTCTGCCAGTCTGGTCATAACATATTTGTAACTATGCTCTGAGTATTATTTTTTAAGAAGTTGCAAAATAATATCAAAGCTATCCACAATTAGAGATTCCGTTCCAGATGTCTTTGACAATTCCCTCCCTAATTTACACCCTGTGATTAAAACTCTGGGTTAAACACTTTGGACAAGCTTGTTCCCAGGCCATAAAAATCCAGAAATTACCCCATCACCTTCTTATTGGCAAGATACATACATTGGCACCTTTCTTCTCTGCCCAGCAGCTGCCTCATCGTCCAGGTGAAGGATGCTGTGCCATTTAACTAGGTGTGGGCATGACCAAAGAGCATTCCCCGGCCCCGTTCTCTCTCCCTTTCTCCCAGCACAACAGAAGTGTTCCTGGTGCCTACCTCAGGCAGAGTACCTCTTTTCTTATCCACCTGACACCAAGATAACAAGACTTTAAGTCACTGAAAAGATTTCCATTGAAAATACTTTGGTTTTTTACTTCCACTATTGTGATTGTCCGTGGTGTAAATCAGGGCCTTGTTGTGCTAGGCACTTTACAAACACCAAACAAAAAAGACCCACGCTGTTTACAGCCTAGGTGTTCATTTCTATTACCGTTTTCTTCAGGGCCACACGTTCAGCAGACTCCCGGATTGCTACTTTCCTTGATTTTTTTTCATGATGTTCCTCTTCAGAAGTTGACTTGGCCACTTTTCTGGCACTAACTCCTTCACCTGTGGCAAAAAGGTTCCTCTTGGCAACATATGCAGCACTTTCTTTAATTCTTTCTTCTTCCGTGTCTGTGATCCCACTGATACTCACTTCTCTGAAAGAATTTTTAAAAAGCAGAATCCCATTGGAAGGTGCTGAGAACATATTCCATTTATAATTTCTATCAAATTAGCCAACTACAGTGGCCAACACTCTTTCATAACATATTTCTGCTATTACAGACACATATGTATTCAAAGCAGAAACATAGAAGGGTACTGCAGAATGACTGAGTATTTCACTGTCTAAAGTCATGGCCGTTTTCAGTGCCTCTCTGTATAACTATGCCATACACATTTTCAGTTTAACCATTATCCTGCTCGGTTTTGTATCTCCATTGCTATAAAGATTAGTGTAAGGCATACCCACAGATCTTCAGTTATTGACTTATAGCTGCAGCATTCATAATAACACTACCAAAGGGGCAGGAGATAATTGTAGCTGTATAATAACGTCCTCATTTGTCATTTAAACAAAAAGCCACATTACTGTATATCACTAAAAGTTCTCTTTATTCATAGAAAATTCAATCCTGTAATGTTTGTAGGGTGACTGTTCTTCCAAATGTTTTCAAGAAGATGATTAAGGATTTTCTTGAAGCATCTTCCTCAGGCTTTCTACAGAGGTGAGATGCAAAGAATGGTTACTCTCAATGGGTCCAATCCTGTTTCCATATGCACATGTGGAAGTACCATTGCAGCCATATTGTTTTGGCACTGTCAGGACATGGTAGCTGCTATAGTAGTGCATATACAATGAGAGTTCCTTGACTTAAGGAGAAGCATTAATATCCTTCTGCTGACTTTAGTTACTGTAGGGTAACATTAGATGGCACACTGAAAAGAGGTTCTGTTTAAGTTCTCCTTAAGTGCCATCTTGCAAGCACTATAGAGAAAGCAGCCTCTGTTTACTTCCAGAATGCACTCAAGCCTCACTATTTTATCATAAAATGCTTACTACTGCTACAAAGCAAAAAGATTAGGAAGAATGATTCTTTGTTTTCTTTGAGATTGCTAATATTATGCGTTTGATAGCACATCTCAACACTCAAGAAAATTTGAATTCAAGCCCATAATTAACTGTTCAGCCCCTTATCTTTGGGCTGTGAAGACAGTTGATAATCACAGTTGGTGAGATGCAAGACAGCCAAGCAGAGTCTGTCTGCAAGACAGACCCATTGAGAGTAACTGTTCACATTGGAATGTGCTGTAAACTTAATCATGCATAAAAATTGCTCAGAAGGCTAAAAAACTTACTTAACAGCATAGAGCTTTGACCTCCCTCATGCTTTCAAACTCTGCCTTGAACTTTCTGTGTTTCAGGCTGCTTTAACAGGATGATCCTTAAAAATATCAGTGGGATGATTGATTCCCTTCACTTAGGCACATCAGCTCCCCCCACAAATATCATCCGAAGCTGCAGATATATGGCAGAGATTTTTAAGGACAATTTTGAAAATTCAGTTTAATGAATATGAATGTAGCTATCTACATTCAGTTTAAATGAATCAGTGGCGTTTTACTTCAAAGGCAAGCTGACATTATTTCCTCCTTAATTACAGTAGTTAAGATCTCAGCAACTTCACAGTATGGACCCACTCCTCAGGCATAAAGCATCTTCTGGGAGCTGATGAATATCCTCAGACTAATATAGGACTCAGCCGAGTCATCTGCAGTAGCGGTCCCCAAATGTTTTTGATCAACAGTATTAAATATTTAGATTTGCTAATCATTTCTTCTTGTTATAATCTTCCCAGATCAAAGAGAAACATGCTCCCTGAAATGATGAATGCATCAGAAGCAGCATACAGTACCGTTTAAGAATTGATTCAGCAGTCAAGTCTCAGGGGTTTCAGTAGAAAACACTTTTCGAACAGAAACAATGGGATCAAACCCCAAATAGCACACACAAAATATTTAAAGGGTATCTGCCATCTGCAGTCCTTTGGCATAGGCTTATTAGTGGTTGCAAATAGTTCCACGAGCCACATCCAATATCTTTAGCACCTATGGCATTAAATCAAGCTCTGGGTGTTTTATCATCTAGAATACTGGCTGGCTGTCCTTAATTTTATCTTGCAAGAATTAGGCTAGGTGTTTAAGAAGAACAGTTGTGAAGTGAATAATCTGAGCAAGGGAGGTTTTTACAGCAGAACCTGAGGGCTCCGAAATAGAACCAAATAATGGCAATAACGGCGCTGAAGGTCGTCCAGCAGCACGGGCAACAGCTCTGATGAACCCATGGAGAGCTGACCTTTATAAATAACTATTCCTTGTAAAACCTATCTGCCCATGGGAAACAACACATCAATTTCACAGGGGAATTTGGGAATGACATATAACACGCACATGGTTCAATGGGCTTCAGCTGTTATCCTTCAAACAAAAATACGTATCTGACAGGAATGTGGCACGCAACTTTGCAATCTTGGCATGCGGTCATGAACATGATGCCAACAGAAAAAAAGCCTAAAACAGATACCCCAACCATGTTGGGCACCCTAACAATCATCATATGCCCTTTTTATATTTTTTAACTAATTAAAAAAGAAAACCTATTTGGGTCATTTCAGTGGCACAAAAGCACACACAACTTCCTGAGTTGCCATGTGCAAAAAGTAAGATTGATACCAACAACAGGAAGAAGAAGAATAGTAACAATGACGTAAGAATCTGACAGAATCTTTTAATGTAGGATCCCAAAGTATTGCACAGACACAAATAAATGAAGCTATACACCATCACACTGAGTTAGATATTACTGTATGCATTTTACAAAATAGTAAAATAAAAAAAGATGATTTGTTAAGATTTGTTAAGATGTTAACATGATGTGTTAAGATCACAGGGGCCTGTAAAAAAGCTAAGATCATCATCCAGGAATACTAGCCATCAGTCATGATTTTCAGCTATTGACCAACACTATAAATTTTATTTTTGTAGACTCAAGACACAATAAAAAGGGAGGATATTTGTGCTTGAGGGCATGGGAGACAGATGATGGTGAACTGCAAATCTACTGCTATGTGAGCAGAAACACCAGGTGAGACACAAAGCTAGTGAGAAGCCTTGAAAATATGTTACCACAATATGTTTTGTGTGAGACATATTTATGTATTTCTGTCACAGAAGATATTGCTGAAACTCCAAAGCAATGGTTTAAAAAGGCAACAGTGTGTGCTTCTGAATGTTGGTTGGATCAAACAAAGTGAATCCAACACAGAAATGTACAAGGGGTGAGAAAAAAGTCACTCTGGAATAGTGGGAGAGAATTAATAAAAAGCAAAACTGCTGGTCTCATCACAAACCATCACAAACGCTCAAAAGGCCAAAGCAATAACATCTCCCACTGACAAGATGGAACTCAGTTTCACATGAAAGCACAAGTTTGGACACAAAGCAGATGTGACACTGGGTGTTGGTTAAGCAGTAGACAGAAAAGCACTGGCTCCCAGAAACAGCTTGGAAGTGTCCCATGAAAAATGCTGTGCTGCAGAAGAAAGGCAAGTCGAAGGAAGGTTTCTGTTCAACTGCAGGTGGGCGAGAAATTTTTCTCCTGGCCTCCAGTCAGGAACCAATTTTCCACACCACACCCTGGTATGTATTAATCTGAACAGGTGACTATGCTCGAACTGCCGGAGACTCCTAATAAAATCAGTGTGCCATACCCCAGAAAGGGCAGGGGAGCCTCCTTGCTCACGTTGGTTCTGGCTTCCACATAAAGTTCACATTCAGCTTTACTGAGGACATTGCTGCAGTAAGATGTATTACATCAGTAGTAACCATGCAATAAATACCACCAACACGTGAGATCAGTATGAATCATTATGATGGATTTGAGAAATTATTTGGTTTCATTCCAGGTTTTCCCTGTGCCAGGACAAAACATTAGCACATAATTTCATTGTTTCTATGTTTAATGCTTGGTAAGAGACATTGAACTACAGAACAAGTCTTCAAACCAAAAGAATAGGCTAAATAATGTAGACAACCTGGTTGTCCAGTTCTCAATAAGCAGAGTTATAATTATATCTTGATTTCATAGAAAGTGTCCCTGGCAATGTGTTCAAAACAAAGTCCAGACACCTCGGTTCATTTGTCCTGGCTCTGGATGATCAACGTCTGATTTTCTGCCAGTCAGTTGACTTCTCTTTGTCTTTTTATCACTTATGTGAAGTGTAAACAATCAGCTTGAGATCCATGAGTGTAAAAAAAGATTAATGGATTTGTTCTTTTAAATTTATTAATAAAATGTCAGAAATAAGATACCAAACAAAAGAAAAATTAACATACCGTCCTGTGAATATGGGCACTGAGTAGTCTATGGCTTCGTTCTCTTTGTCCTCAGATAACAAATTCTGTTTTGCTCTCTTTGCTTTGGGACTCATCTTATAGGATTGGTCTTCAATCATTAAACTGGAATCTTTCAGTCTGAAATAAAAATAATATTGTTAAATTCAGAAAAAAAAGGTGTTAAGAAACACTCCAAAATACGATTCAAGTACTAAAAATTTTTGCTTTCTTGTTTGATAAGCAAGAAAATATCATTTTTAATAGCCATGGCTTCAGACTTATTAAACACATAACTAAATGCACTTTTGACAAACTCATCATTACAAATATAACACTGACGCCCCTTGATATTAAATCTAAATAGAGAGAATAAATAATATACCTGATAGCAATGCACATTTAATAGCTTCTTGGTTTGGGACTTGGAGACTTTGTACACCCAGTTTTGGCAGATCCTGAAGTCACTGAGACCACTGAGTAATTCTGAAGATTGTATCTGAACTCATAACATCTACTTTTCCAAAATTTACAGTCCTGAAATTGTCTGGTGCCCAACCAAAATGTTGGTGTGCAATTATATTCAAAGTAATAATGCATTTAAGTCTCTCTACAGAAGTTGTAGGGCAGCGTATTGCTCAGTAACCAGTGTTGCCATTCCCACTGCTGTCCCGTACCACCCCAATCCATTGAAAGTGGCGAGCTGAGTGAAGTAACACCATTTAACACAGCACAGATAAACAGAGAATGAGTGGAAAGAAAGAAGAGCAAACCAAAAGGAAGGCTTCCCCTCCCCACCAGCCTGGGAGGGATTCTGAAGAGTGTGAAGCATAGTTGAGGCAGTCATTTTGGGTTCATTTTTAACATGGTTACAAATCGTGTTAACAAAGCTCCAAATACCTCTGTCCTCCTTTCCCAATGCAGCACATCTCTAACTCCCAGATCTATGGAATATCCTAATTAGCTGTCAGCCTTTTATAAATCCCCAAAGTGTCTATTCGTCTCTGTCTCAACATCGCCAAGGGAAATCATATGTGAGTCTGCTTTTGGTCTGGAGATTTGTCTACACAGTATACGCTTACCACTTAGGTGCACAGATACAGGAGCAGAATTAAGGCATGTGGTTTTTCAGCAAGGCTCGTTAGCCTGGACGTGTACCACTAACATGGCTAACCTGCTTCCCATACGCTGGGTAGCTTACACTGGTGTCTCCACGCACCATGCTATACACATATAATCAAAACTCATGCTAGCACTGGGCCCCTGAGAATGTTATACCTGTATAATGTAAGATTACAGATACATACTTGGGCTAATGTTTACCTTAGGCTGCAGCCCTGCAAAAGTACCAAGCTCCAGAGGTGCCACCAACACAAGTCATACCAGGAAGAGTGCTTGATTTCCAAAATATGTGTTAATAATCTATCCATGTGAGACTGTGTGTGTGAGATCACATGGGTCCAGTTTCATTCTCCCATCTTTCCTTCCTTTGTTTCTTTGTGCCCGTCCCTTTGCTCAGACCGAGCTCTCTCCCTACCCAGTGCCTGTTAAATCAGTCTCCTCTAGCTCTCTTAAAGGCTTTCTTACTGTCATCTCTTCTCCTTCTCCATCTAGTTCCTTGCCTGAACTTCACATCTGCTTTCCAGCCCTCATCTCTTTGCCATGCCACTCCCAGCACCGTCAGTAAGTTTCCCTTCCTTTCTGCTTAGTCCCCATCTCATCAGACTCGACTGTATTCAGCTCGCCCGGCATTGCAGTGAGGCAGCCCTCTCCTCTGTGTTCCCCGGGTGCGCGCTTTATAGCCACCATCACCGAGCCTACAGCACCACTGCCAAGAAACACTCAGTACAGGGGGTAAAAGCAACCATGCACCAGTTCTCCTTCCTTCCTCCTCCCCCTGTATCCTGGTTTCCATGAAAACAAAAGCACAGCCAGAGAGGGGCTGTGGCACACACCAAAGGACTGGAGCCAAGGGTTTACCACGTCAGGCACCACTGGGTCAGCCAAGGCACAGACCAAGTCTACAGGAAAGAGATGCTGTCTGCTTCAGGGTCTGATGCCAGGCGCTGCCCAAGGCAGCCAGGGAGGGAGTCCAAAGGAGGCGGATCCAGCTTTAGGGACAGAAATCCAAGCAGAAAACACTTGGGAACAGTCCAGGCAGAGTAAAATAAAAAGGAAGAGACAGAGTGAAACAGGGTATGCAATGGCCTCACTCCTGTGTTGGGCAACAATATGGTACAATCACTACGGTCATCCACAAATGCATCGGGAGAACTTGTCGTCAAATAAGTAGTGAGAAACATCAAAGGCAAAGTATTTTCATTATTTTTCATAATTGAACTATAGTCTGTAAGGAGCTGCAGTTCTTTACTTAGCAGGTGACTTTTATTCCTGTCCTATTTTAAAATGGGACAAACCTGGAATTTTGACTCCGACTGCCATCAGATTTCCTAGGGGCTTTAGGCTGAACCCTTTAGGAGGCCACTTGACTCCTGATTGTTTCTAGATTGAGAAGGATCACAGTATCATTTGAACTTCAGTTTAAATGTCAAGAAGTTTCTATTTTCATAAAAGTAGATGAAATGTGGTGAAAATTTCAGCTCAGGCATTTTCAGCACTGTTAAATCCAGACTAGCTCTTTGTTCCTAAAGGAGAATTTGGCCATCCTGTCAGTTTAGTTTTCAGTTAAGGTCCAGATTACACAGTCATGTAGGGAATTAATGGGGAGCGTACATAGCAGTTCCCATCACTCTCTGCTAGGCCTTTTGTTGATGTCTTTCCTACATGTTTTTTTTTCCCTATCTTTCACTTATAACTCTCTAAAATTATTTGAAAAGGAAGGAATAAATTGCTGTAGGTTCTGTTTGTTTGATGGTTGTTTTTTTTAGTCAAACACTCCAAGTGTTTGTAGTTGAATATCTCACATTTTTTCTGCCTTCCACAGCTGGCTTTATGAAAATATCCCCCAAATCCTTCAGATTAATGCCAGAGATCTCCATCACAATGGAGCCTGAGAAACAGGGATGGAACTGGGACTTTTTTCCCACTCTCTTCCGAGTTTTCTAAACAGCCTGTCTCTTGATTGAGGCACTGCTACAGCCATCTGATTATTTTCTGGATTACTACTCTTGGATCCTTCATGTTATTGCATCCTTTGGTCAGCCCTTGTGTGTATGTGCTCAGGACCAGAAAAGCACCTTTCTAGATGCCTTTTCCTCTCTTCTTTCTCTGGAAGGGGCAGCTGCAGCGAGAGTTGTTGCACTGTCTTCTACGAGCAAGGGTTGGGTCCCAATACTTTGTAGTGGTACAGAAGAGGGAGCGCTCAACTATCAAAAGCGCAGATAACTGTGAGCTGAATAATGGATCCATGTGGATCCTGTAATTGTCTGCTGCTATCAGATTGCTAACACAACACTCTGAACAATTTACTTCAGTCATTTGCTCTTCCAGAAATTTGACCTGTACTAAGCAAGGCCCCGGTGAGAAGTGTTTCACTGAATAATGCCAATGGTGCTTTTAGACCAGTTTCCCGTTCCAGTAATGGTCAAGAGCAGGTAAAAAGAAAGTTTATGTAGAGAAATACCTCCCTTGATAAATCCTTTTGGTTTCAAGCAAAGGCCTAGGGACATCCTGAGCCAGAGGTTGCATCTTGGCTGTAGCAATGAGCTTACAATTTATTTATATATGAAAATGGCACTTTTTTTTGAACCTGTTTTAATCTGCCACTTTATAATCTCTTTTGTACTCACATGCCACTCTGTGTGAAAAATCATTCCTTGTTCACTCTCTGCACATCTTTCACTATTTTATACATTAACGTTACATGCCCACGTTTGCCTCCTTCCCAAGGTAAGAAGCCCAGTGTCTTACCTTCTCCCGACAGATGGTATTCCACGCCTCCCACTACCCTCCTTGCTGATATCTGACCCTTTTCTAGTTTCATACTGTACTTTTTGAGATGATCAGAACTGCACCTAGTATTTCAGCTATGAGCATACCTTGGATTAACACACTGACACAATATGCTTTCTGTTTTATTTTCACTTTCTCTCACAGCTGTTCCTAAATTTCTAAATTTCCTCATGACCACATCAGAGCATCCAGCTGGTGTTTTCAGAGAGGTATCCAGAGTCACTCCAAAATCTTTTTTAGAATTGCACTGTAAAAACCAAGAGCTGAGATGAATAAATTTGAAGCAGCAGAAAATGTTTCTACTTTCCAAATCCTCTTATCATTTGCTTCCATTCAGGCAGAGCTATATGGAGGCTAGTAGAAATGCATATTCAGATGGAGCTCTTTGCATGGGAAACCAAATTGATCACTATTTCTATCATAAGGTTTATTTCCCTGTTTTCCTTTTTTGTTATTACTATTTCTTCCTGTGCAACGCAAAAACCAAACCCTGCCTACAACCATTATTTAGGTAGCCCAAAGGAGGACTCTGCTTTCTTGAACCGGATTCTAAAATCTTGCCCTTTATTTTAAAATGTTCCAACCTTTTACCTGATATGTGGAACAGAATCTCCCCAGAGGAGAAGGAGCAGGAGCAGGGTATCATTGCTCTCTAGTTTCACAGGGAGGAACAGTACCATGACCTTTTAACAGCTTTCAGCCTCATTTGATATGCCCAGCTAGCATATGTATGTTTTTTTCCAGGTCAGATGCTATCTGTACTGCCTTATCAAGGTTGGTGACCCAAGCCTACTGTCCTCATTTCTTGATGGTTTTCGGCATCTTAAAATATCAACACCAGCATTTTCCTAGTTTCTCAGTAGAGTCACTGAATTGGGAGTTGCGTGACTGCAAATACTAAAGGCACAGGCATTGTCCTGTAGAGATGTAAAAAACAGATAGACACTATTAGTTTTTCCCTCCAGCCCAACAGAGGAACTAAAGACAACAACACTGTGCAGGGCCTCTGAAACTCCCAGACAGAGGTTATGTTTTGATGTCTTATTCTCAGATAGAAATATACTTCAATATGTTGGCACTTGCCCTGGTTTCTGGGCCTGAAGGGACAGGTTTCCCACCCTGCAAAAAAGAGAGTCTGCACCCAGTGGATGTAGAAATGTGTTCTAGGAATGGACCACAACACCCTATTCCTTAGTTATTCCACCCCTGCATGAAAAGGCACCTGTAAGCTCTTTTACACCTCAGGAAAATCATGTATCTCGTCCTTAGCATGCTTTTGTTACATGTCTCTCTCAATTTATTCCGACAGCAGAAAGGGATGCATTTGGTATACACAATGGCTGTACGAGCTGTACCTGCCAGAGGAGCTCCATTAGCCAAGAGGCATTTTCCAGGCTCTCTTTCTAGCAGCTGCTTCTTTCCTAATATGTAATGTTTGAATTCACTCACTGTAAAGAGGACATAGTGGATTGGTCTCTCTCAATTTATTCCGACAGCAGAAAGGGATGCATTTGGTATACACAATGGCTGTACGAGCTGTACCTGCCAGAGGAGCTCCATTAGCCAAGAGGCATTTTCCAGGCTCTCTTTCTAGTTCTTTCTTCTTTCCTAATATGTAATGTTTGAATTCACTCACTGTAAAGAGGACATAGGCAAACCCAGTTACAGGAAAAAAAAAAAAAAGATTTTCAGAAGAGAGTTCTTTAAAGCCAGCCTCTAAAGATGAGAGGCGCTCTCCGGTGACTATATAAATTTTAAGTTGCTGGCAGATTTGTCACAGGCCCAGGCGATATTGCTGGCAATAATCACGCTGTTCCCTAACACAGCTTCCACAACAAATTTTTTTAAAGGGGAATTGTTTCCACATAGCAGGTCTCATTAAAACAATTTCCATGCTTGGCCATGACATTTGGAAGCCACCTTCTTAACCCTCACCTATAATAAACCAAAGGATGAGCAGTGCCAAGATCATGGTCTTCTCATGTTTCTTAAAGTGTATTATTTACTCAGCCCTGTCCCGATCCTGGTTACAATATTGCTCAGAAGAGCATTCACTCTTACTGTCTGGCAACCTAATTAATTGCAAGTTAGTAAGGCATCTCCCTTCTGATTGCTTGGTTCACCTGAACTATGCCATGTCTTCTTTGCTATTTCGCTTGATCTGCAAAATATATGCAAATGCCTGAGCCACACCAATAACTTCTGTTTTCTCTCTAAGCAAGTCTCTGGCCCATTTGGTGGCAGATAACCTGTCTGTGATACAATGGGATTTTCTGATGCTGCTGGCCAGGAAAATAACATATGGAAAAGCAGTGAAAGTTTGAGCCAAGGCAAATGACTGAGCTGCCAAAAAAAGAGGTAAACGGGTTTAATCCAGCAGTCCTGTTTGACAGGCCTGTAAGTGCTATAAGCAGCTTTGGCAGACCTGACTCAAAGCTTCTGAGAAGCGCATGGAGGATGGAGCGGTACCGCGGGAAGAAGGTTCTCCCACAGGAGCCAACCTGCCGGCGGCCCCTGAGGATGGGACAGGGAAGAGGACGGGTGGCCACAATTATGGCTTTTGGGAGAGAGCCTCCACCCCTCACCTGTACAGACCCTGCCCGCTCCTTGGGGGAAGCAGCACACCCCGCTCCTCCTGGCTCTGCAGAGACCAAAGAAGCAGTGTATGGCTAGAAAGGGCCCCGTGAGCTGGCAGGGAGGGCTAGGTGTGAAGTGGCAACCTCTACATGGTGAGACTCACTTTCTTTTAGGAGCCCAGGGTTTTGCAGCTGTGGCAAACTGTAACCAGCAAAGCTGCAAGCTTCCGTACTTGGTTTTGCCAGTTTTCATTTCTCTCCTTTCACTTCTTCAAGCTGTCATGGTGTGAAGAAGACTTGAAATGTGGGGAAGGGACAGCCCACTTGCAAAGGGAGACTTTTTTGTCCTCATGAAAAAGCAAGCTGCAGCTCCTTCAAGCTGTCTATGTCCATGCTCTGGGCATGTTTTCCACTCAAGCGAGGCTTCAACATCAGAGAACTGGGTTCAGGTCAAGGTCTTGCAGGTTACCTAGTCCCTAGTCCTTCTCCACTGTTTTCCCGTGATAAATTCCTCACATAGCACTAACTGCATGTCAACACTGTTGTTTTATGAACATTCTCTTCTGTACAGTGGCTACAGAAAAAGATGAGACTTAAATTTTGCAAGTATAGTAAAGTTTAGCAGAAGCTAATTTAGATGAAAATAAGAAGTGACCTGAATAAAAGCTTAGTATTTGAATAGTATACTTTTCCTGTTGGGCTTAATGGGGTTTATCCGCAAAACTATATCCATTATACATAAATGTATATTTGATGTTAAAATCCAGTGATATGCAATTATTAATTGTTAGCAGAAGATTTTTATCTGGATTTGGATTTGTGTGTCCATTCAAGTTTCAAGCAACCACCACTGTTGTAGGTCATTTAGATACAGCATTTCAAGGCCCTTTCTATTTTTTGAAAAATGAAAGAGTTTGAAGACTCATTTTCTTTTTTTTTTTTTTTTGCTACACCATTCCTTTCATACAGATAAAAACAGAAAGTCTTTGATTTGCCCAATTAATTCTAGTAACACTTTTTGTCTCCACATTATCCTTTAAAGACTATCTGGAGAAGACAGTACAAACTTGGAAAGAATTACTTCAAATTGGTACTACATTTAACCATATAGTCACATTATTTGTTCTACCTTATCTCTTGCAAATTGCAATAAAATGGGCTGCAAAAACCAAACAAATACCAACATAGAGGCCATATTAACCATAAAATTGGTTAAATATAGAGATTGTCATTCAGATTTAAATCGCGTAGGTCTAATCTCCTGAGTCCTGGTCTTACATAGCAGCACTGAGTTTCTCAAACCTCCAACGCAAGGACAGCATCACAGAAAAAAAAGAAGTTACAGCTGAGACATTCTTATCTCTGATTACCAGGACAGTATATCAATATGCTGGCAACTCTTGTACTACAGAGTAGCTTGGAAGTATCACCAAATATACTATTTTAAAACAAAAGCTATTATCTTGAACAAAACCTTAGGAAACCTGGAAATGTTTTAAGTTCTTTCCCAATGAAGCAATTCCATTTCCTTTAAATGTTACTTTGCTGATGTTAGAGTTCTTCTTGGTGAGAATATATAGGTTTCAGAAGAAACTCATCTGACAAACCAGATTCACTGAAGTGTTTGTAACTGGGACTTGGAAGCAGGTTTTTTTACAATCATTTTTTGAAGCTTCAAGAAATGTTCCCATTTCTTATGGGAACATTTTCTATAAGAAGGAGGCGGCTTTGGGTTAGGGTCAGTAACAGCGTGTAGGCACAGCTGCATCACTGCAGAAATTTGAGATATCTTCTCCTACTCAACTCTCTCTGGAAACATAACCCTCAGTCCCAGCATCTCCAGTTTGCTTCCCTTCATCAGCAGATTATAAATGAGCTTCTCACTGCTCCACTCAGTGGTTAATTATTTGCACAAGTGAAATTGTTTCAACAGCAAAGACTGGATATCACCCAGCCCAAGACAGTCAAGTAGTCAAGTCATTCATCTGGGATCTAACAGCCTGAGGTTCAAATTCCTGAACAGACCCTGGCAAGTAGAGACTTGACCCTGAACTTCCTGAAAGCCAAGTGAAGGCTGTAATCACAAGCTATTGTTCACTGTGGTACAGGTAGTCTTTCCCTCAGTAGTTTTGACCAAAATTCCATCTTTATCCACAATTCTTGGAGGACATTCAGTTTTCAAAATTTAAATTTTCTGATGGACAAGTCTTGATCAGTTCTGCTAATAATACTCTAAATTTTATATTAATATAACAGCAAGCAGATGTTTTGGGCTATAATTTGTTGATCATTTCCTCTATTGCTAACAGCTGCTCTAATCTTACTTTAATACTCCCCTAATTTCTGTAAATCTCTGAGATAAATCTCTGAGATACATACAAATAATGTGAGGCTATGATATCTAAAATATTCTGCTAACATAATTGCTTGAGCAATATTCGTTATCTTAATTAAACAAAAAACATAGCAGCTAAGCATAGCTGCTCTTCTAGTGCAAGATGAACACTTCAGGGTATTCCTACTTCGGAAATAGTATGCCTCAACCAATATACAGTGTGGAAATTTCAATTTCTTGAATCACTCAGCATAAAAGTGAAATCATTAGGCCAAAGAAGAATTGTTTAACAATATATGGACATGTCAGCTCAAAATTGCGTGAACAGCCCTAAGTTTTTTACTGCTCCAACCTGGACAGATAAGAGCCAGCCTCAAACAAAAAGCTCTCTCAACACTGCATATTAAATTCAGCTGTACTAATACGGCTAAACAACTTGGAAGGAGAGGTGGCTCATGCCTAGCCAGTTTGGAGCGTTAATATGTCATCCTTCAGCCACATCAGCATTGCCAGTGCTCTTCTTATGCCAATCCAACCATCACACAAGAAGTAGTCCAATAAACTAAGCTGACCACAGTCCTTCCCATTGCCAAAGCCAAAGGAAAACACCAAGCCTGGAAAATACATTAACACCAAGTTACAGAGACAATTTCTGTGGAGGAGGAGGAGAGTTTTGCCATTGATTTCAATGGGAGGTGGTTGGACACATTTGTTTCAGAATACTGTTTCAAAAATGGATTTACTTACCCGAGACTGTAGGCTTCAGATCCCAGCCTGTAGGCTGCAGCCAGCTTGTTGATGGATTCGGATCCATGTCTGTAGGCAGCTGAGCTCTGGCTGAGGGATTCAGAGTCAAGACTGTAGGCAGCAGATCTTTTACTTTGTGCAGCAGAGTGATCATAGGCTGTAGATCCATAGCTGTACGCTGCCGACTCAAGGTCATAGGCTGAAGAGCCATGACTATATGCTGCTGAAGAGTCAAGGCTGAAGTCTGCTGCAGATGCATGGCGATAAGCTGCAGAGCCCCTAGCGTAAGCTGCAGATCCTTGAGCATAGACCGCGGATTTGCTCTTTGTTTCCTTTTGGTACTGGCTTACAGTGGACTGCAGTGCTTTATGGCGGTACGCACGGTCATAGTGCTCATGGTGTCTTTGGTAGAAAGGTAAAGACATCATGGGTGTCTTCTAATTTTGTTTTTTACTGCACGTTTCTGAGTGTAATTAAACAGGACAGTGTCTGAAAAGGAACAGATCAAACATAAGGACTATTGTCAAAGAAAATTCTGAGTTAGAATACAAATAATACACAACTTAATACAAACTAACACAGAACTTAAAACTTCAAAAATCAAATGCAATTAATTTAGGGTTATTTTTTTGTGATGTGTTTTAGACTTTAAGATAGGTTCGTATTTAAGTTTTAAGATGCTCATATGTCATTTATCATGACCAGAAAACCTTGCACTATTGTGTCCGTTCATTTGTAGCTGGTCTCCCTGTTACTGCAAACTATTCAAGTTTTACGTGCTCAACTTCTCCACTCATTACTGCGAACTAATGAAATTTTATGTGCTCAGCTTCTTCAGAGATAGTGTAAAAATTTTTCTTGAATTACAAAAGAGAGAATAAAGTAATAAATTATTTTAAAAGGCATGAGCAATTCCAACAAGGCTATATAAGCTGAAATAAAAATATATGAACATTTCATTCATTTTCGTAATCCAATTTTCAGATTGAATTTAATATTCCATTTAATATTTTAACAGTGAATTAAAAACATTAAGATTGAGAAGGATGTCACTTCTGTAAACATGCATTACATTGATTATTTTGTATGTGATACCAGAGATCCATTTAAAATGGCTTATCATACTTTTACAGTTTAATCAGGGATACAGTCTGTATGCAATGAGTAAAATAATATCATACTCCTCAGTCCAAATGACCCTTTTTTTTAACCTAGAATGTCATGGTCAAGATCATCAAGAAAATTCCTCCAGATGATAGCCCCATCTAAGTTTTACTTTGCACAGTCATCAGTAGATTGTCTTGCAGTCGCTTGTAGTAGGAAATTTGATCAGGTGAGAGGTAGTTCCCCTCTCAAAATGGGATGAGGTTTGAGTGCAGAAAGGATTTCCCTTGTGTTTTTTTAAGCTGGCAATTCAGTCTTTATTTTGTTATTGTTTTATTTTGCTGTTGTTAAAACTGACATTTTCTTCTTCGACATGCAAGTTTGCCTCTACTAATCCCTATGATAACCTTTCTTTCTCTTATCACCGGTGATTAGGCTTACAACACAGCTAGGATTGTCCCTGAAAAGGTACGTGATTATGAATAGAAATGAGATACAATGGGGAAATGTTTAGAAGAATTTAAAGAAGATCCAAAAAACAATGGTGAGAGGTGTTTGTTACTGGGTTTTTTTAACATCAATCACAACAATAGGAGACTTGTTCTGCTTCTGGTTTTGTTCGTGTTAATGAACAATGATCTGATGTTTTGACATAAAATACACTTACAGAGCTGGAGTGCAATCATGATTTCATGAAAATCAAGATATTTTCCCTGGTCTTTATGCTTCCTAGATTTCAGTCCTTGGCTTTTTCTTTAGTATTTGGTTCTGATAGCAAGTCAACAAATTGCAAACTATTCTCTTTGGTAACTGCTCAGGTACTCACCCTGACTAAGGCAAATTATGAAAAAAAACCCCAATGTTTCATCTTTCTTATATTTCAGGGCTCTCTCAAGGGAACTGTTCTTTGTGTGATAACAGAACAGATCACTTGTTTGCAGAAAGTCAACAAGTAAGAAAGTCATTCGGAAGTTTTTAAGTATGTAAAAGAAATTGCTGATATCCTGACCACAGTTAAACTGTGACTTCAAGGAGACCAGTTTATGCATTTACTTTATTTTTATCTGAGGAAGGGGGAGGAATGGGAAAGAGTGTTAGCCCATTGTTCTCTATGGCAAAAACTGATGTTCCTTTTTAATTCCCTTATTTCTCCTGCTGGCTATTTTTTCATGTAAGTCTAAAGAATGCAATTATTCTGTCTAGTATCCTTGTTTCTAATACCTATCAATATCTTGTGTTGTTATTTATGCCACTTCGTTAGCTTTCGGTAGTATGTAGTTCCTCTTAATTTCCCTAGTTTCAGAAGATTTCTTCTCCATTTTTCTTCATTGCTTTCTCTCCCAGCTCCACAGAGCTAGGTTTAGGGTTTGCAAGTCATTGTGATCTCTGCTGAGCAAAGTTAAGGCGTACAGACGAGTATTGTCTTGCACACTGAAAGGGAAAGAACATGAGAACATCCTGGTTTCCTTCTGTAGAGTACTACAGTTGTCTCCCTTCGTCTTCACCAGCTTTATTTGCAGCGTTGGCTGGCTTCATCACGGATACAACAGCCACAATGCTAACAGCCATTCAGTCCTGTTGCTCAGGGATTCCCACAACCTTCCAGGCTTCAAAGTAAGGAAGGTGATCCAAAAGTATAAAGCACTGCATGTGTTGCCCATTAAGGAGAAGTTAAATGAGGCATTTCATTGACATCTTATCAGAGCAAAAGAACAAGCAGCGGACTTAAAGTCAGCATATTTAAAATGTACAGAGGCAACCTTTTTCTTCCAAACATAAAAGTTCTGGACCTCACTGTCCTCAGGAGTAAGAAGGGGAGTCTATGATAGGAGTAAGAACTAAGGCAGTAAGGCAGGAGCTGAGCACGAAGTCAGCTCTCCTGGTTCAAATCAAAGGCCAACTCTTGCTCACATCATGTAAGAGGAAACTCCTTTTATAGGTATTTTGTCACACACTGAGTTGTGTTTTATATTTCCTCTGAAACATCAAGCGTTGCTCACAGGTCAGGATCAGTTAGTTACACTAGTCTGATCAGATATAGATCAGACGCTATTGGAGATGACAAGAAACTCTGAACCTTGTAAGGATTTTGCTCCTATTTGGAGCACTGTCTGATTATCAGGTTGACTCCCGTCTCTTAAGTTTTATAAAATCCATGCTACCTGCACCTACTTAGTTTGTGTCCACTGATCAGCCCCCTTTAGTGTGAGGGCAACACTCCCTCTCAAGATCTGTGTAGGATTTCATAACTGCAGAGCTTGGCCTAAAAATATTAGTGGCCATAGTTAGATGAATATGCAGGGTTTAGAGCCATATGTTAGCAGCTGTTGAACTGAATTTTCAAAATGACTACTGAGCAGACAGACAGTTCTGTACTTGTTCATAGGTCGTGGCTACACATTAAAGGAAGTGATTTTATTTGCATTACCTCTTGCACTGTTTACAAGTCTGTGTAATTCTTTAAAGATCTACTCCATCAATCAGTGAAAATAGTGAAATACATAAAAAACAGAAACACTTATAAGCGGGAAAAAAAATTACAACATTTCCTTCAGCTCAGTCAGTGGCTTTACAAATCACAAGACATGCTACGCAACTAGAAAATATTTAGATTATTTACACATTCTTTAAGCCCAAAGGAGGTTACATGAGAAATTCCTCCTGTATCTCAGTAAGCCGTGCTTCATTTGAGAGTACTGTGACAATATGCAAGGATATTTGAGTTGATAATAAGAGAACCCTTGCACTACTTTGCTTTGTTTCACAGCTGAACCCTCAGATGTCTTCAGTTCATGCCCACAAGTCCCTCAAATAACTGCTGAGCTGAGAAGAATAAAGGGAGCTACTATCAACGTGGCATTACAGATTCAGATTAAAAATATTTGAACACATAAAATCTTCTGTCATAAAGGAACACTTACCAGGGCCCAAATGAATGGCAGCAAATGGAATAGCTATCAAGTGGATGAATAGCAGAAAAATACAGCAATGATGAAGCCAGCAAAGAAAGAGGTAGTCAGGACGAGGGGTAAGGACTGGACTTCAAGGTCCAGAACAAAAATAATGCCTGCAGTCAGTGGAATGTCAGAGCCCCAGTCCAGACCTTTTATGGCCAGAGGGGTGATAAATATAGCATCGAAGAGGAAGAGGGACAGAGACAGATACCGATACCCTGTGCTATCTCTGTGCAAAGACACGATGACAGCAGCTTTAAACTGAGAGCTCTCCCTTTTAAGTATCTTCACTAAATTCACTATAAAATCAGCATTCCAATTCAAAATTATTTCTAGGATTTTTTTCCTTAGTTAAATCAGATTTAGGAGAGAAAAAAAATGTTTTGTATCATGAACCAGAAATTAGAAACCAGTCCCTGTATTGACCTTTGCCATGGTACAAGAATATGAATGTTTTATGGGTTCCTTTCTTCTTTTTTTTTTAATGCCAAGCCACAGTGCATGTAATGCAGATATTTCAGCTTAATGACGGACAACCTAGAGAAGTAGTTAGCAGCAAAACTCTATAAAGCCATACAATGTATTACAATTCAATAAAAATGTACTTTCTTTGTTCTGTTGACAAGGTGTTACATTTGATGCAGACCAGAAGGCCAACTGTATCCTGGGCTGCAGCAAAAGAAGCGTGGCCAGCAGGTCGAGGGAGGTGATTCTGCCCCTCTGCTCTGCTCTGGTGAGACCCCACCTGGAGTACTGTGTCCAGCTCTGGAGCCCTCAGCATAAGAAAGACACGGACCTGTTGGAG
>NW_008795863.1:6626180-6642460 GCF_000699145.1 Aptenodytes forsteri | reverse complement strand
TAAGGAAGAAATTTTTTACGCTGAGGGTGGTGAGGCACTGGCACAGGTTGCCCAGAGAGGTGGTGGATGCCCCATCCCTGGAAACATTCAAGGTGAGGTTGGACGGGGCTCTGAGCAACCTGATCTAGTTGAAGATGTCCCTGCCCATGGCAGGGGGGTTGGACTAGATGACCTTTAGAGGTACCTTCCAACCCAAACTGTTTTATGATTCTACGATCTCCCACACCGGGAGCTGCTCAGCTACATTAACCGTATGGGCTTTTGGTCTTTGCTCCCAAGCACAGAAAGTATGGCCAGCAAAAAGTTGTACAGTCACAGAAATTGCATCTTGGCTCAGGAAACTGGACAAACCTGCAACAGGCAGAATGAAAAATGGGAACCCTAATATATCCTTTTCTTCCCCCCAATTCTGTGCCAATGGCAGTACTGCTGAGCTACAGAATCTGGGCTATAATACACATTTTTAATTAGAGAAGGTAGGTGCCTCAGTGGATGGACTCCTGGATTCTATTACAGACTCCTCATGCACTCTTTCCCCATGGGTCATTTGCACTGGCATCTTAAAAGACTTAATGACATGCAAATTGTCATTAATTTTTTAATTTTTGAAAATTTCAGAGAGAGATGTAAAGAAATGAAAACAATTAAACATCTTGTTTCTGTGCTCTCATTGCAATACAATTTGTATAGATCACAAGTGGGATATAAAAATCTAAACAACATTTTTCAGTGTTCTTCTGGGTATAATGGCACTACCAAGTCCAATACAGTTTTCAAATTCTGTGCTGACTCTGTTTATTCTGTAAATAAAATGGATATAGAGTGTGACAGCAAAATCTTTTGGGTTCTTTACTTATTTTGGCACTTAAATTTACACACTTCTATCTGGCTTTAAAATGAGATAATATCCACAGTTAATTTTAAACCACTTAACTCCTATTTGAATATCAAAGTACAAGTTTCAAACCACTTGAAGCTCTGTAAGTCTCAGAATCCCTGTGGCACTGTGTATCCACATTTAGTCACATCGGTCCTGGGAGACAGAGTCTTTGGAAATGTTAGTTCTGTCTAATTAGAATTACATAGTGCCAGAGACTAGTTTGTTTTTCTGAATGGGAAAACTGGAAGATGACTTTAGAACCTGATACAGCAGAATAAGTAGCTTTCTAGACTGTTTGTCCATTGAAGTTTTGAGAGCTACAGCATCCTGTAGCTGTGGATATTAGTCAAATTCCACAGCACCCAAGTCCATCTCTTTCATTAAAGTAGAGTCCTAAACAAAACTAGCAAAACATTTTTTGGAGAAGAGTTTCTGAGTATATGTGTTGTCTTCCAGAATTTATTTTCAAACTTGGGTCCAATTTTCTGAATGGATTCCCCAAAAAAAGACATTTTTCTCGAGAAAAAAATCACTTTGGGAAGATGTGCTATTCTCCATTATATCCTAACTAGTCATCTTCATAACCCACTGAAAACAAGGGAGATCTGTGTTCCCTTACCTTCACCCATGAGGTCTTAATCTCCAGGTAAAGTCAATCTCTGTTTCTGTTTATTCTCTGTGTCACTCTCAGTTCATGTATTTCACATGGAGTCAGACTTGTAACAGAAGGGACTAAGAGCAGCCTACTGCAGCTTGAGAGTTTGGCCTCAATAGCATGCAAAAGTAGGGGCAAATAAATTAGGTATGAAATGAACCAACACTGGTGTAAGTTTTTCATTAGGCATGCTGAACATTACTGCTTGTTTCGCATCGGGAGGTGCTGGTCCATTACAATCCCAGTAAGAAAGGCATTCAGACTCTGTAAGGTATCAGTCAAAATGTTATGTATTAGAGCTAACACTGTAAGAAGAAAATAGTATAGATAATTTTACATCCCCTTGTATGCTGGGAACCCCAAGCAGTGTAGCATCAAACAAGACTCCAACCCATGTGCAGCACACCATGCAGACCCTGTCAGGAGAAGAGGATCCCCCATTTCAGTCATCCGAGCTATTATAGAATTTTCTTACAAGAAAACAACTCTATTTATCACTTCTACTGTCAAACAGAAAGGATGTTCACATGAGAACTTCTCGCTGCACTGTTGGATACAGGCAAGGCCACGCAGGTGGTGAAATCGCTGGTACCGAGTGGGAGCTGCCTGCAGGCTCCTCCGTGCAATTAGTTGGCAAAGTTTATCGTGCAGCCCAGGGATGTGTGCAGCACAACACAGCCTGAAGGCCACCCTGTACCTGCAGCACAGCCTGGCACAGGGCAAGCCTGGTCATGCTCTGGTTAATCGCTGTGTGGATCACTGACTCCTCCATGTACAGAGGTCTCCGGTCAGGACCACTGCACAGCTTCACCTCTGGTCCCAGTTTCCTCACTGCCAACACGTGCACAGGAGAGACCAGACTGCACTCCCTCCTTCTGCCTGCTGACAGGCAATGATGGAAAATCATTTTTTCATAAATTTAGCAAAGCCCACCTGTACCTGGTCCTGCTTGAAGTTATCTTTCTACACTATGGGTGGCCTGAACCATACACAGTACTCCAGAAGAAATTTCATTAGAAACCATTACTCTCATACTGTGACACATTTCTGTCTCTGCTGGGAAAAAAGCTCAACTGATAAACTTTAGAATTGCATTGGCCTTTTCCACACATACATTACATTGGCAGCTCACAGATATCCTGACCAATTAACGTCTTCAGATCTCTTTAGTCCTCTGTGACTTCCAGCTGAGGCAATCTAATGACATCTTACATCTTATGACCTTACACTTTGTACTACTGAATTTCATCTCTATTACTCTAAGCCTTACTCCTATATAATATTCTAATCCTTCTTTGCAGGGTGGATGCCCCTCAATGTTATGCAGTCGGTAAATTACATTAGCACCTTCTTATTTTTTGAGAATAAGATCACCAGCAAAAAACATTAAATATTGGTCCCAAGACTGTTCCTTTGCTACTAAAATCTCTCCCCTGATTCTTCCCCTCTCAAAACCTGGTATTGCTCATCTAGCCATTGGGCTAGTGTAGGGCTTGTCTGCCCTACACCTTTTGTGTAAATTCTCCATTTTAACTAACAGTTTTCCAGGTGGTAGGGTATCAAATCCAGATGGACTCAATCAGTTGCATTACTATTGCATGGAAAATTATTTATCATGTTATTAAAAAAAATAGGTTACTTGATCTGTTGTTCTTGATTTTGTTCTTGCTCTAGTTGGGTTACATGATTTATTCTTACTGAGCACATTCCATCCAGATTTCCATTTCCCTCCAAATCTTTGATACTTTTTTCTTCAAAACCTGCTTTAAAGCAAAATTTTTCCAAAAGCCTTTCAAGCTATTGACTGTTGGTGCCTAGATCGATTTTTCATTATACAGAAGTATTTGCCTTACCATTATTAGTAACATTTATTCCGCAGTGTCTCTCTGGGAACTGGAAGTGTCCCATAACAAGTCAGTTGCTGGCAGAATTTATTTTCCTTCGTAACATTTTAAAGGTTTCTGTTCGTATTAAAACCTCACCCTGAGAGTCTATAGCAGACTCCTAGAGCTATGCCAACAGAAAATTCTTATCATTTCTTTAAGTGCCTTTGGCACTTACATGGTTTTTCAATCCATAGTATCTCCTGTCATTTTAAATGACATACCAAAACAGATGGTTGTTAAATGTTGCCCCACACTGTACCTGTCAGTCTTTCCTAAACACCACAGATCCTTCAATACCTTTATTCCAATAACGATGGACAGTTTCTGTTATCCTCACTCTATTTAGTTTTGCACCTTGGAAAGGCTTGCCAAAACACCTTGACACATGACTGCTGAAGGACCAGAGAATCGCTCCAACCACAGATAACCCAAAACCAGAAAATTCGACTGAGGTATAATATTTGAGCTCTTGCCATTTAGTTACACAGCCTTTAGAAGCAGATAATATACTTCAAAATATGAGTTAAGTAGTTTGGCCAGGATATTGGCCAAACGGATGCGCCCAATGCCCAGGGCTGGGCCTGCCCAGCTGCCCCCCGGCTGCCCTGCTCCTGGCTGGGGTGGTGGGACAGGCCCTGGCTGCCAGGCCCTGCCCTGACGGACCCCATGGGCAGACCCCATGGGCAGCCCGGACACTTAAACAGTGACTTTGTATTGATTGTCTTCCCCTTCCCTGTTACCAAGAGTCTGTTTAACTGCACTATTTTGTTACAAAGAAGACAAACTGTAGATATCATCTCACTCAGATTTAAGCCACTATTGCAATACGAAGCAATTACCTCAGGTATTACAATAATCATTACCACAATCATTCAGGCATAGCTAACACAAATTTACCACCCACTACATGATAACAACTTTCATTTTCCTTGTCCTCACATTGGTTGATGAAATACTTTTGAATCAATCAAATGTTTCCATTAAAAGAAAGGATAGTGGCAATGTCTTAATAGAAAAAAAGTGGGTTTAGCTGTCGCCGTTTGAAATTATTTCCAATATAATAATTAAGCTGAACAAAGTTTTGAGGAAAATTTGCGTCAGAAATTTACAAATTGATTGTTTTATTCACTACTCCCTGCAGGACAGAGCCATCAAATTTAAAACATCAATTATGAATGAAAAACTATTCCAGAAGTTGGGGATGTAATGCAAAAAGACCTGGTGAAGACAAAGAGAGGAAAATAGTATTTGAAGAAGAGAAGGAGATACACTGAAGAAAAGAAGGAACTGAGATTAGAAGGATCTGATGGGTGAAGGCACAAGTCAGAGGTAATTCTGGTGATTATTTGCCATGTGTGATTTAGCTTTAAATGAAGCAGCTCAAACATCGACAGCATAAGTTGCAGCAGCAAATTATTTTGAGACAACTGCCAAACCCACCAGGACTTTTTATAAATATTTAGACAGTTAATCAAATTATTTGAATAGTTTTTTCCAGTCACTTAAAACATCTGCTATAGCTGGTGGCTTCAGGCTGCAGTGCAGTCATATTCCACAAGGGCAGCAGTGTATTTAACTTTTAAATGGATCAATTCTGATTTTTATGTGATGTGAAACTCTTGTTTCTCCATCCATGCTGTAGGACAAATTTCTTAAGCTTCTGAGCAAGTTTGAGTTTGGAGACTCAACAAAAGGGACCAGCATCAGCTAAAATAAGATGCTTCAAAGACTGGAGAACGTATGAATTTGCAGGGCAAGATCAGTCCAGTTTCCTGACTGACGGTGGTCAGTACTAGATGGTTCAGGAAAAAATGCAAGAAATCACACAGTGGGCAGGTTTGCAATATCCTTTCCAAGGGGATGTTGCACCTTAACATTTGTTGTTTATCAGTTATTTTATGATCTTATAACTCATGTGACTTATAGGAGAATTTATGGTGGCTTAACAAAGTCCTTTATTTAAAAAAATAAGATTTGGAATAGCTTTACTGACTCTCTGAAAATCAATTTGGATTTGGTTACTTTATAAGCTGTTGAAAGTTACTAGTTCCCATCTGCCTTTTTCTCGCTATAGCTTGTTCCTGGCTTTCTACCAGAGGCTGTCAATGTCCTGTTAGCACTCTTCCTCTGTTAGCCTCTTCCTCTGAAATCTCCTTCAGCAGGACACGCCAGCAAGGTGGCAGCAGTCTTCCCCCACAGCAACTGGAAAGGAGCAGAGGACCACTGCCTCGTTTCTAACGAGGATGGGATGACTGGGATTCACAACCCAGCATCTTTATACCCAAAGCAAGCCTTGTAACTCACTGTAACATTAAACAACAGCAGTGGCAAAATGTGAAGCCTAATCTAGCAAACCCATCTCCTCCAAGTCATTTCGCCACGCTAAATTTCAGAAGTGCTCCTCAGAAATACTGTGCTTGTGTATGCCACCAGTGAAAAATAATTCTGAATGTGTCATTTACACCTCTTTTCAGTATTTCCACCATGTAAGCTGCAGCGATGTTGAGTGGGAGACATACACCATATGGGCAACAGATGTGCCCAAACCCCACTGGCTGCCGTGGCTCCTGAGGAAAAGGGGCTGCAGGTTCACTGCCAGAGAAAGAAATCTCTGTGACCGCAGGTGGGGGAACTAAGAGGAGGTACCAAAAGCAACTTACAAGGCAGGGGAGGGCCAAGCAGGGGGTGAGTTTCAGCTATTAAAATATCCTCCTCCGCCTACACAAGCAGCTGGCTTAAAAAGCAGAACAACTTTTTTTTCCTGATAACAGCTATCACAAAGTGTAGATTTATCCATGCTAGATTTAACTAGCTAAATCCAGCATCAGTGACGGTGTAGCTGGGGCAACACGAAGCTCAGCATAGGACCTTTTCACCTGCTATTTACTGAGCTTATCAGTTTGGGGTGAGTTTTTCAGTCAGCCCTGATCTCAGCACTGCTGCAGGTGTACAGCTAGCTCAAATGAACTAGCTAGTTTAAAGTCTCTCAGATATATCTCTAGCTGATGGCTGTGTGGACAAATCGTTAGTTATTTTTTCAGCGCAAGAACTTGAGGTCATCAAGGCTCTGTTAAAACCCAGATGAGGCACATCACAACTGCACATAATGAAAAACCCCTGCCTCCTAATGAAAACAACAAAAAAGAAAATTACTTACCTACCGCAAAGAGTGCTATTAAGTCAAGTCTGTGCTTATGCAGCCTTAATTCTGTCCCTGTGTCTGATTACATGTCTATACTTTCTACTGCTTCTCCCAGTACACAGCATGTCCACACTACTTGGATGTGGATGCACATTGATCACCTGCTCCTGCTCATTCTCTCTCTCTCCCTCTCTCTCTCTCTTCTTCTTGTGCTATTCTTAAAACCTCTACTCTTGTTTACTTTTCATCTCCAAGTTTTCCCTCCAAGTTTTCACCTTTCTCCATGACGATGTTGCTCCTCACAATTTGAGACAAGATATTAAACCATGATATCTGGCATACCTTAATTGGTCTCAGAAATATATATATAAAGTTACCGTTCTACATGCTGTCAAACAAGAAAATGGTATCCCAGGAGCTCAATTTCTGAAACCTCAAATAAGGTCTTAAAAGGCTGAGGTATGACATAATATGGCAGAAACAAGTGACATATGGACCATTTTGGTTGTGCAAAGCACAGGCTGTACCACTGTTGAGTGTACAGCCTGGCCCGTTCTGCGTACTCAGCTTCTCATCTATTTTTTGTTTAGTGCTTCAGTCATTTTAAATGGATGTTGAAAACAAATCATTGTCCAACTGACCTAAAAACCTTTCTATTAAAAATCTTTGTACTCCTTCACACCAACTACTTTGAATCTCTTCCATGCTTTGTCACTGCTCAACCTCTGTGTGGAAACTACGAAGATTTTATATGTGCTTGTAAATTTGACAGGCATAGGTAATACAAATTTATTCAGAATGTGCAAATCGTTAAGGAGAAACATTCTCTCATTCTCTTTTTTTTTTTCTAACTGATGATGATCACTGTTGCTTTGCATAAGTCACAGCAGAGCTGTGGGAGCTGGAGAGATACAAGATTCAAGCTTCCCATGTGAAGTCATTTGTCAAAAATCTTCCACATGCTGATGTGCTTTCAAAAGAATCACCATTTTAGATTTAAGATATTGTATCTCACATCTCCCATATAAATAAATAAAATTTTTATATAAGTATATTTTAAATATATTTTAAATATTGCTCCATTTAACTTCTATTTATGAGCCTGGATTTTTCATCAGTTCTTATCTTCTTATGTCAAAACTTTTCCATGCAGTACCTGTCATGGCCATCTCAGCTAAACTGGAATTCCCTATATGTTCTAAATTGGACCTCTTTCCATTTGAAAGAACAGTTGGGGGTTTTTTTACCCATTTTATGAATTTTTAAATAAAGAATTTCTGAATGTTGGCCCATAAAGTATTATATTCTTGCCATATTTGAAAACAGGCAGGAAGACTGCAAATATAAATGAAACATTTTAAATCATTTTTATTTTAAAAAGTCTTTTCTTCAAAAACATCAAAGATCAGTCTAGCAGACAAAATAATTTCATGTGGAATCTGAAAGAAAACCCAGCTGCAATATAATGGTTTGCAAAAGGAAAAACTGATTTTCTCCATGCCTGTGAGTCCTGTTCTTGCAGCCGCTGGCTTTTCTAAAGTAGTAAGTAAACATGAGCTGGAGAAACCCTGCTGGAGCCTCTCACAGATGAGTAACTGCCCAGTGTTGCTAGTAGGCTGAGACAAAAACATTTTCAGCACCAGATTAAAAAATGAACCTTGAGAATGTGATTAACTTCCCATTCTTTTCTGAAGTCCAAGAAAACAAACTCACCCAATGACTGTGGCAAAACACCCCTGTTTTGCTGGCCAACTTGGTAATTTGGTGCTGCTCCCTTTACCAAACCATGGGAATCTGGGAAATTTTCCCTGTCTGTAACCATCACTGCTGCGTGCTACCCACAACATAAGAATCAGAAGACTTTGGTTCATATTTTTTCTTTTTTATAGAACTTTTCATCTTGTTATTCTGTGCTCTTCCTTTATTTTCTTCTCTTTTTCCTCTCTTTCCCCTGAGTATTTTGCTCTTCACAGGATCTTAGTATTGCTTGACTGCACAAAACACTGATTTCTAAATTTTCCTTACACCAGAGGGAATTACTATTTAAAACAATGCACCACCAGCAGAATTTCTAAATCTAGCTCTATTTCAGTTGTGGTTTTCAATCACACTTCTCTCTAATAAGTCTGAATTGCATGCAGCAGTATAAAACCAGCCTTTTAAGCTACTTTGATTGGTCTGCACGTCTGAAGTAAAATAGGAGAGTGGTTATTACTTTTATTGGATAGCATTTATGCACTTGGAACAACATTCAGTTGCCAAGAAAGTCATTACTGATCTTAAGCAGAGAAAAATCTCTCTTGGAAAAAACTAAGCCTATGTGTAAGTGAAGGACTTCAGAAATTGGTCATATATTTTTGTAGTAAGATTGCTGGTGCTAGACAGAGGACAAGTGTCCCATCATTTTACTGTGATACAGTAAAGCACATCTGAATGGCAATTTGGATCTACAATGAGAATCGCAGAATCACAAAATAATTCAGGTTGGAAGAGACCTGGGAGGTCTCTTGTCCAACCTCCGGCCCAAAGCAGGGTCAGCTGTGAGATTCAGCTGTGAGATTGTCCACGGCTTTGTTGAGTTGGGTCTTGAAAACCTCCAGCGATGGAGACTGCACAACCTCCCTGAGCAACCTGTCCTAGCCCTTGACTATTCTAACAGCTGAGAGACAGGATTATCATCCATAGATGCTCACAAATTTGGGGGTTCCCCTCCAGAATCATAGCTTGATTCTTTGTTTGCATTTTTTAAAAACTGTGACATGTTTCTGGCTCTACAGTCTGGTGGTTGAACTCCTCCAGGTAACCCCAATGCACACAGGTTGCCAGCATTCTGAAAGCTCCAGAACAATAACAACAGACCATTTGGAGGTCTGATGACAGATTTGTTTCAAAAATCTCTGCAGTTTAAACAGTTCTGTATTTTACTATTGTTACCGGTTCAGATCTGTTAGGACCAAAGTCATCCCCAAAGCCAGCAATTTATCAATGGCACAAAGCAAAGTGATTTTGCTCCATTGCCACAAGTTTCCAGTGTCTACCCGTGGATGCAAAGATTTTCTTCAACCCAAGGGTTGACTTTTGACAGTGACAGGCTCTAAAGAAGATTTCAAGGGTATTTTTACATAGCAACCTACTTGCCCAATTTTCCATCTCCCATTCTATGTCTCTATCTCATGCTTTCCGAGCTTTGCCTTACCCTAGAAAGTCAGTGGCAGAGCTCAAATTGTTGGGCTGGGAGCATTTGAGGGGATGCAGCTGGTGAAAGCCTCTCAGGAGAACAGGTTTCCCCACAGTCAGTTGGGTGCTATCACCAGAGGGGAGGTTTTTCCTAAGAAGGCAAACCTTGACGTCTGGATGATCTCTGGACGTAGCTCCAGGAAGGGTTAGTGCTGCATCACTGCTAGATTGCCATGAGGGCTCACAGAGTTACAAACATTTAATATTAGCAAGCATATGATGTCCAGAAACATGGTTAGGTCTTCAGCTGCATGTCCAGATAAAGGATGTGGACCTGAGAAGAAGGAAATAATCTTTCCATAGGTTCTGAAGGAGCTGTATACTAATCCACAGACGCTGAAGTGGTTTCAGGAGTTTAATGACCTGTATGAAGGAAGATTAACTTCTTCACACTGGACAATGGCAAGGGAAAGCCACTGATGACAGTCACCAATGTTAGAGACAAGAAATCTGTATTTACCTTATTTAACACTGAGCTATACAGATATTGCAAGCTGTGAGAACACAGAGCTGTGGCAACGATAGGCATTTTAAACTTTGAATCTGCTCACTAAAATTGCTGAATAGCATTAATTTTCAGAGCACTGCATCTCCGAATTATGTGTGTAACTAATAGATCAGTATTCTGAATGTAAGCTCAGACCAGCTAATCGACCACACGGTTATTTGCATAGATCAGTGAAAACTGCTGAAAGCAATATTGGTATTCACAATCTCTAGCAAACACAGCAACGTCTTATTTGTTTTTTAGTTTTTCTGTATATTATTCAAGCATAGTATTATTTCACTGAAAATAATTTTGAAGTAATGAGCAAACAGAAACCAACTGTACAATTCACAAAGCTCTTTAGTTTCAGTCCCTTCCCAGCACAAGTTCTTAAAACAAGCTCCTAATGTCAAATTGATTTTGGAATTCAAATAATTTTACCTAGGAGAAGCCATTACCTGGGAAAGACACATCTTAAGAATCCCAAAATGCTTCACGGAAGAAAGACTATACGTTAGGGCATTACTATTCAAGATGTGGTATTCAGGGAGTTTGTGAACAGCACTCACTAGGTGACCTGCATATACACTTAATTAACAGCCAGCTTTTTATGATAGTGGACTTAGAGTTCATGGGGAACTAAAGATTCATTCAACATTATCACAACTTGAGCAGGCAGATGTAGGGCTGCCAAATCTGAATACAGTCTCAGGGAATGGCTCCAGCAGGGTCCGGGCACACGGGGGTTTGTCCTCTCCCTGCCTTTTCTACACTGTGATCTCTGTCCTTTCAGTCTGCCCGTGGAGGTGGAAGGCGACAAGGAGATATGATATAAGAGCCAAATATGTGCAAGACTGACCAGAGAATATAGTGCTGGAAATGTATTTCAGCCTCCAGTCATCTAAGTCAAATTTGCAAGCATTAAAATCTTGCCACATAACTGGTTTTGTAACTTTTCCTTTCTTTTTTCTCTCCTTTCCCTGTAGCACAATTAACTGGAGATCTATGTCCAAAGTGCATTTGCAAACTATTTGGTATTTAAAGCTTTTGAGTCACAATCACTTTGCTGCTGCATAGCTACATCTTATTCTGAAAACGGTTTCTCTTAGAGTTTGTTCAGTAGAGCAGGTCCACCCCTACTTAGTGCCAGTATTAACTTCACTGGCCAAGGAAGATGTTGCAACCTAATTCTCTGCAACAACTGGAAGGCTGGTGATCTCCTTGCTTTGCATGGGTTTCTCCTGCTCACCTAGTAAACGTGCTACATGGGCAGCCTGGCAGCCATTTGAAACCTGCCTGGGATCTGGCATTAATAATTCTGCATTTTTGTCACAGAATGCCTTTCATTCCGGTGTCCTTATATACACTTCTTTTGTGATTAACGTTAGCTGTCTCCAGTTCAAGAAGCTGGAGAGATGCCAGCATCCTGATTTTTGTCTTTCTGTGAGTCTCTGAATTGTTCTGATAAGTCTTTGTCTGCATATGCCCTTATTACTTGATCTCACTGTTGCTGGTAGTAAGCTGGCAATGGGGCGAAAAAGTCTCTTGTGCCCAGGTACTTTCTGCTTTTGAACTTCATATAATAATAGTTCCTCAAGCACTCATCCCCCATGTATTAAAACAGGCTAGATGAGTAATTCAGAGAACTGCACACAGAGGGCTGTACTCTTTATGGATAGGCATGCACTGTACATAATCTTAAAATGCCTGCTAACATAATTGCAACACAATATCGCAAGAGATGCTGCTCTGCATGGCCCATTACACTGCTCACCCCAACGGATATGATTCCTAATCTTTATATCTATCATGAGAAAAACAGTGGAAGGGAGATAGCCTCTAGAATTATTATGTCTATATACATACAGTCTTTGGATTAATTAGAAACACACAGATAACAGCACAATCTTTGTAGGAATAATTAGAAGAGTGATACGGACCCACAACACTCGAAGTTATTAGATAAAGTTAGAAGAGTGTGGCATCTGGAGTTCATATGATTCTCTGTGTTATCAAGCTGATACCAACCCAAGGACTAAATGTGCACAGCAGAAAATATGGGGCGTATCTTTGTTTACTATTTATAGTCCCATGCAAAAACAGAGGGGAAGCATTTGTCCAGTAGATGTGTCTTATTTTCTATGAGATGGTCCAAATTTGAGCCCATCTGTTGACCATTTATCACCTCCTGGCAGTTCTTTGAAGTTTAGCCACAGTTACTGTATTTGCTCTTGCAAAAAAGATTTATTTAAACATCGCTTTAGCTCTGGCCAAAGGCCAAAGAAAATTAAAGTTAGCTACAAGGGAGAGATCAAACTGAATAGTTCAAGCCTGTTTTCACATTCTGTGGTTTTATGAATTAAAGTTTTAGGTTTCTTAACTTGCAGAGGCTGAACTTCTTGAAAGTTTCAGATTCCGATGGGATTTGGGGAAAAATCTTTGCAATTAATCCATACTGGGGGAAAATGGCAATATTTTGGGACCGGAAACATATTATTCTTAAAGACTTTTGCCAGTATTTTCTTGTATTTATCTGTATATGATGAAGAAACAGTTTTCATCAAGCCATTCAGAGACACCTTGAAATTTTTAATACATTTCTTTATCATTACTTCTGCAGGTCTGCAAGTGTCATTAAAATAGAATACACAATGAAGATTTTTCAGCCGATATCAGATTTCTCTCATTTTGCCTACAGAAAAAATGTTAACTTACTAAGCGTACCACAGTACTTTACATTTCCCACCAACAAAGAAGTCCTGTGTTTGGGGTTTCAGAGTGGAAGGGTGTGTGCCGCTCTGACAGCGATCGCAGGCAGACAGCTGAATCCTCAGCCCCCGGCTGCAAGTGCGGGGCACGTCTGAGAACAGCCCTGCAAAAGGCATTAGTGGCTTCCTGACGCAGGGCTGATTTTCTGCTTACCCTCCCGCATCTGCGTAAAATTTTACCCTTTTGTTATAGCTCTCTAGGGACCGTTACATTAGCTGGCAGAGCAAATACAGAGGGAATATGTCCCTTCTCTCTGCTAATGCCAGCAGGGACTCACGACAGAGCGCAGCTGCGTCATGACTGCTAGAGGGTTAATAACAGCTGCTGCTGAGCTCCAGAAATTCCTGGTGGAGCAATTAATTTTTTTTGCTGCCGGATTGCTAATGAAGAGGGGAACAAGCCTGCCTGCCGGCAAAGCTCAAGTGAGCAGCGTCTGGTCTCATGCATTCGCTGCCTGCCCTAGCAGAGCGGTACCTCCCCACTGCGGGAGCAGTGGGAAACCCAACCCGCAGTAAGGAAGCCAGAGTCCCGTGTTCCCCTGGCAGCTGCTCCAGAGAAAGCAGCGAGGGCTGGGCAAGCGGAGTCTGGTGGGAAAAGGGCCAGACCAGGGCTTCAAAACTTCCAGTCGGAAAAGTGGGAGCTTGTCCTTTTCTCTTCCTTGAAATCGGTGCCAGGGGGAAAAAGGATTTTATTACATCTGTCAGATACCCCAAGGAAGCCTTTTTGGGGTGCAGTCTTGGGGGAGCGTGGTCTGTCAGCAGCTATTCTGCAACATGAGACACTCACAAGAAGACTACCTTTAAAATGTGAATATCTAGAGGGACTGCAAAACAGGTTTTCGATTCCCCCCACCATTTGCAATCATCTCCTGTTCACTGTTATCACTCCAGAGCCATGGGTCAGATTACAGTTTTGGGTGGAGCGTTTGGAAAATGATTATGCTTTCCCTTATCCCCACTTTCAGCTGGAGAAGTTGAGTCAAGTTACACACGGCATTTCACCTTATCGTCTGGTTTCTGGTCTCAAGGTTGCTTTCGTGCGTAAAATGGCCAGAGACTTGATAATTTGTTTTTTAAAGCGAGATTTCCTTTTAAAAAGCACAAAAGACGGCTCTCTAAACAAGGGCTTTTGAGACGTCTTCCCAGGTCATCAATAGAAAAAATCGTATTTCCTTCCATAGCTGGCAACAGGGAGCCAGCGGAGTCCTGGGTGCAAGCAGAACAGCCAGGTAATATCAGTGGGATAGGCTTACAAATAGGAAAACTTCAAAATACTTGTTTTTAAAAGCATTTATGTCTTTTATCAATTTTTCACGATCCTCATTAAGTCCTCATTACTTTTCCTATGCTACACAAGGGAGAGAACATGTTCTTAATCCTAACATCAAAATTAACGTGTTCCTGTGGGCTATCCAGGTAGTCTTGAACCGGGAAGCATGGCTAGAGAAGAAAGGTGTACCTAGAGCTTTGTGAAGCAGGGTTTAATTTGCTGTGTTCTTTTGCTCACTTTTTCATTGTAATTTGTTTGTTTGTTCACTGCTGTCCATGTGCTCATTTTATCAATTCTCGCTGAAAAGGGTTCATAAACTATGAGTTCTCCATTGGCTTTCAGGTTTGAATGAAACTCACCCCAAATCTCATTTTTCCCAGCTCTTGGCCCACTCTAGAATATTTGTTTTCATATACTTTCCAAGCACTTGGATATTTTATTCAACCCAGATTTATTCAAAATTTCCTTCTGGCCTGTTCTAAATTCAATCCAGATTCAGAGGAAGATTTGCAAACCTCCTGCGAGTAGCAGGTCAGCTCTGGCTCGTCACGCTCACACAGGTACCCCTGCTGAGAACAAGGAGACTAATTTTGTTATACAAGCAGAAAACGTATTTACCTTAGGTGTTGTTGATTACTATGATGTTGTACCTGGTATTGCATTTGTAACTTTGATTGCAATACTGTAAACCAAAATGCTTTCCATCCCAGAAAAAAATATTTGAGCTTTTCATACAATGAACACACTGATTCCCAGCCTGTACCGAAACCAGAGAGACTGCTCAGGGTTTCATCACAGGTGAAACTGTGATGTCAGGTTTCACAGAGCTTTAACAGCTGTGATAAACCGTGCCCTCAGGAAAGCTTCTGAAGCAACCAGAGCTTAGAGGCACTTCTGCAAGTTTCCGGTGGTTGGGAAAAAGCAATTAACAGCAGTGAAGCAGAGCAAAGAGGGGCTACTATGGCAAGGCAGACCCCCACTTTGCAAATGTCCAGCAATTTCTCTCGGTAGAGGCGGGCAGACGCTCGCTACAGGCATTTGAGGAACTCAGAAGCACCCCAAGCGTCACCCCGGAGCCCGCGGCACTTGGAGGGTCTTGCCCCTTCCTTTTCCAGGCCACGGCAGGATTTAGCCCCAAATCGACTTAATGTCATTTTACAGCGGCCCCTTCCTGCCACGGGCCACGGCAGGATTTAGCCCCAAATCGACTTAATGTCATTGTCCTCTCCTCTCGGTTCCTACCCAAACGCTCCCCTCGCCGGTACGGGAGCTGCCCGCCCGCCGCCCGCGATGCTCCCGTCGGCCGGGCTGCTTGTAGCGACGCAAACGCGCCCAGCTCAAGGTCGGAATCCGAAATCAAGGTGCGTAAATCATCCTCAGCTTCCCCAGAGCCTGAAAGCAGGCAGCAGCAGGGCTCCGGTGCGGGTTTCTGGCAGTGGGGCGAGAAGGGAGCTGCCGGGAGGATGGACTCTGAGCCCAGACACACGGTGTACGTACTGCCGCGCTGCCTCGGGTGTGGATGGAGTCTCTCTGTCCCAGGCTTTGTAAGGACAGCACGGAAAGGTAGCAGACTACTGCTGTAAGTAAAACAGACATCTTCCTTCCTGGAGCGAGGCACAACCATAAGAGCTATTTCATCTTAAATGTAGTGCAGTCAACATCCACAGCCATCAGGGAAAGAAATAACCTGGGAAAAATATTTATAGTACAAGACATATATAAATTACAGGATTACCCTGCTTGTTGGAAAAGGACCTGGGGGTGTTGGTTGACAGCCAACTGAACATGAGCCGGCAGTGTGCCCAGGTGGCCAAGAAGGCCAATGGCATCCTGGCCTGTATCAGAAATAGTGTGGCCAGCAGGAGTAGGGAAGTGATCGTGCCCCTGTACTCGGCACTGGTGAGGCCGCACCTCGAATACTGTGTTCAGTTTTGGGCCCCTCACTACAAGAAGGA
>NW_008795863.1:6620544-6623999 GCF_000699145.1 Aptenodytes forsteri | reverse complement strand
TCCTATCGCTTGTTACTTGGGAGAAGAGACTGACACCCACCTCGCTACAACCTCCTTTCAGGTAGTTGTAGAGAGCGATGAGGTCTCCCCTCAGCCTCCTTTTCTCCAGGCTAAACAACCCCAGTTCCCTCAGCCGCTCCTCCTAGGACTTGTTCTCCAGACCCCTCACCAGCCTCGTTGCCCTTCTCTGGACACGCTCCAGCACCTCATCTGCCTGAGGACAGTGCTCAGCTTTGATTTCTTTGAATGCTCTAGGTCCCACTGAGTTGTTTGGGTTTTTTTTTTTATGAAGCATGAGCTTCACTAGAGTATGCAGTTCATTAAAGTATGCTTCTCCCAGTAAAATACATCCTCACAGAGGAGACACACTGATGAAGAGGTGTGACATTCTGGCCCTTTACTTCCGTATGGCCAGAATTTTGCTGGCTGCAGGCTCTTCTTGGTAAATTGATATAATTCGTTTTAGGCTGCCATTGCCAGCCTGGATTGCAGTATGATCACTTCCGTAGAGGGGAATCGTAGTGTATGTATGTGGAAAATACCGATCCACATGCAGAATAAGGCATTATGGAGAGTGAGAAGTTCCCCAAAAGTATATAGAAAGCAGCAGTGGAGATCCTTACAACAGTGGAGCATGAAAAGACAACGAAGATGCACAGCGCGATGTTGCCAGTGACCAGTCAAGCCCAGGAAGGCAGACCCTTCCTCAAACAAGCCACCGCAGTGGAGTTCCCGGGCAGATTGCCTGCTAGCCGAGAGAGGAGCCTGGTTGCTCCATTAATAGTGTATTTACTGCAATGAGACTATCCACGCATACAAAAGAGACACCACCCCAGAAGGATTAGCCTAAGTCCAGCATATATTCAAGACTGAGTTTACAAGGAAAATTTCCTCCTTTAGGGACCTCTGGCCTCTGCGGAAGCAGCAGGTAAGGCACTTCAAGGTAGATATTAAAGTTCTTTAGGTGTCCAAAGATCGGAAGTTCATAGGCGTTTTGGAAGTGTGCAGGCTTCTAAATCCCATTGAAGGTAGACTCCGAAACTACTTATTGAACATCCTTTCACGTTCCCACCTGCACCCTTTATGTATTGCTGGTTGTCTAGCCCACCTGTGCTTCAGTTTCACCATCTGTAAAGTGCAACTCATGATGCTTTTATACTGTCTAAAGGAGTTTAATGAGAGCTAATGAAGCAGAATGTTACAAATGCATCGTGTATTTTTTTATAACTGGTTAATTATTTTTTCTGGAAACAGGATTACTCTTCATGAATCAATATTACTGCTGTCTGTATTTCTTAAAGATGCCTGAAATCTAGTGAGTCTCTAAATTTCTCCCTACTTCTCAAACTAAAAGGTTGCACACCTTTTCCCATTAAGAAATGATTCAGAAAAAAATCTTGCAAAAGGTCAATGGGCAACAAGGTAAACTCAGCTATGGTAATTTAAAGTATAGGCTGAAGTCCTCCGTGGTTAGTCAATATATTAAGTATTGCTCATTATGTTAAATATTAAACCCGGCAGCTGCTCATGTCCAGACACTTCAGACACAGATCCCAGGTATGAAGGCTTATTCTGACAGGTCTTCCTACATATTCGTTATTCACATTTTAGCCTTTGATTGTTCTTTTATTCGTACATTTTTCGTTATTTCAATTTTGGGTAAGCTAAAAAATTATTTTAGAATAGGTTGTCATTAAAAAAATATACTTATAAATCATTGAGTTAATATTGTATCAAGTTTTGAAGGAAAAAATTAGGAAATCATTGTTACTGAATATTATTTATTTCATTGTTGGATGAAAATACAACCTCTAATGTAGATAAAGATTCCCCTTCCTGCTCTTAACAAGGCTAACTCTGCTAAATTACACATCAGTTTTGCCACTGACTCCAGCAGGAGTACTGGACTCCAGAAACATAAGAAACAAAAATTGAAAGAAGTGGTTCAGAACAGGCACGAGTTTTTTATGTGGCACGAGGAACGACCCGTTTCTGGGTCACGAGAGGAAACGTTGTCTCAGCTTCCACGGCGTAGTCGCTCTGCGACAGAAATGCGTGTGCTCAGGGTCAGGAACTGCCCCTTACGATGCAGAAGACTCGTCCCAAGCGGATGGCCTGCAGCATCCCACCAGCGCACGAGAGAAACACGGGAGATGTAATGGAAACCACCACGCTTCCCTGTAAATAAAAAATACCACCGGCAGCACCAGCGGCAGGGAAAACCATGCAAGCAGTTTTTCTTGGCTCAGCAGGTGCTCAGCAACTGAGCGAGTGGAGGAGACGTTCCCCTGGATCCGCGCTCTCCCCCCCAAGCCCAGGGAGCCCCTGGGGGGCACAGCCTGGCTGCTTGTCCTGGTTTCGGCTGGGGTAGAGTCAATTTTCTTCCTAGTAGCTGGCACAGTGCTGTGTTTTGGATTTAGGATGAGAATAATGTCGATAACACACCAATGTTTTAGTTGTTGCTGAGCACCAAACTGGCCAAAGGGACATTCCATACCATGTGACGTCATGCTCAGTACATAAACTGGGGGGAGTTGGCCGGGGGAGGAGTGACCGCTGCTCAGGAACTGGCTGGGCATCGGTCGGCGGGTGGTGAGCAATTGCATCGTGCATCACCTGTTCTGTATATTCTTTTATCATTATTATTACTATTATTATTTTCCCTTCCTTTTCTGTCCTATTAAACTGTCTTTATCTCGACCCACGAATTTTACTTTTTTTTTCCCGATTCTCTCCCCCATCCCACTGGGGGGGGCAGCGAGCGAACGGCTGTGCGGTGTTCAGCTGCCTGTCGGGTTAAACCGCAACACTGCTGCACCTCCCGGTCACTCAGTTAAGTTTATTTCCCTCAATAAAGTCAGAAATACGGGTAATCTCTCACCGCTGTCACAAACTGTGTGAGAATTGAGTATACCTGAGACCTCTGGCCGCCTGTTACACCTGCTGGCGTTGGCCAAGGCAGGTAAAAATTATTCCAAGGTGGGATGACATAGAGACAACAAACCAGCGTAAGCCCTTTTATTTGGGAAACCAGGCCAGATACACAGCCTTACTTACTCTCTCTGAACCCGCGACTGACAAGCTATTAACTTGTTAAAAACAGTCTTCCAGACCCATCAGCTCCATCCGTTGTCGCAACGGACCACCTCCGGAGAGAGGACGCACGACGGCGCAATGAAACGTATTTTTACGTTTTACCGGGCCGGTTACCGGCTCCCCCGCACCACCACGCTGTCTGTCCTGGGTATTCAAAGACAACAGGGAACGTGATGTAGTTTTCCGTCAGAGAGCGGGAACAGCTGAGGTCTGCGACGCTTTGTGAGACAATTGTAACTCTAATTAAAAGGAGGTACTCGGAAAGGCGGGACAGCGGGTCGGGAGCGGTAGTTTTGCGGCCGCGTCCGGTGATGGAAGGCGAGGGGGACGTGCGGCTCCCGGGGAGCCCGGCACCGGCG
>NW_008795863.1:6617736-6619667 GCF_000699145.1 Aptenodytes forsteri | reverse complement strand
GCCGTTGCCGCGGGCACGGGCGGCAGCGCCCGCTGGCACCAGCCCTCTGTCGGAGGGGATCAGCTGCCTTCCGGCCGCATCGACCCTCTCCAGCCGCTTCCTCGCCATTGTTAGAGCAGGGGAAGGGCTAGTCTGAAAGGTCCTGCGGTTGGAAGAGGTTGAGATAGCAGGAGAGGTCGTGAGTCCGCCCTTTCCTGCTTACGTTTTGAGATAACTATGGCCGCAACAGAGCTCTTAGGGACAGTTCATAGTGGTTTCCGCTCTCTAACTTGCAGACAGAGGCTTTGTTGAGTTACAAAAACTAGATTTTGAGGCAGGCTTGACTCCTGTACAAGGGTTTAGGAAAACTTATTAATGAGGAGTGTATCAAGGTGGCTTTCAAGACTAGGTGAGAGTGCATAGGGTGTCTTTTTCAAAGTGTAATCTGCTCTTTATTGAGCTTTGCCAGAGATCTGCTGGAGTACCTTGGTCTTATCATCTCTTCCTGCTACCACCCGGACTGTGATGGATTAGTGGTGGTACCTGATGCTGTAACTGATGACACAGACAGAACTTGGGATTTAGCTTTGATGCTGACTTTTTAATTTGATGATTTAATAGAAGGTGGCTATTCTATCTTAGTTTAATAAAGGTCCCAAATAATTGGCAGTGTTAAAATAAAATATTCAGTACTAAATTTTATGCAGAGACTTTCTTGGGTATCTTTTTTGTGTTGTGGTTTTTGGTTTTTTTGTTTGTTTGTTTTTTATTTTGAGTGATAGACAATCACAGTCATTATAAAACCACTCTTGAAAAACAAGGCTGTTCTCTGAAGCATAACTTTTGGTCACTGCCTCTGAACAGATCAAACTTGCACCACTGTTAGTGGGTTGTAAAGTTTTATGTCTTATTGTCTGGCTCAAGTTCTTTAGTTGCTCAGTTTTGTCTCCTTCTAGGGTTTATCTTTTTTCCAGAGGTAAGGTGCTTCTGTAGTTTGATATCCATTGCTATTGCTCGACTAAGCAAATGAATGTACATGTACCAGCAGCACAGAGTGGCACAGTGCTGTTACTACCTCTCTAGTCCAGTGGGTGTAATTCATTCATTTTTTTAATATGTGAAAAACTTCCTAAATAAAGGTTATGTTTTTGGAAATATCTTATGGTAAGTCTTACAGGCAAGATCTTACTTTAGAAGTTTCTTGAACAGTTTCCAAAACAAGGCCTATACCATTCAGTGCATCATAGTATTAAACAACAGATTAAGCCTGCCTGTCATGACTTGTACTATCTAATGTGAAGTATTTCCACTTTTCATCTGCTGAAATTCTTCCCGTTTCAGCCTATACTTACCCTATTTGAATTATAAAAGCATGATTTTTTTTTTTTAATAAATGACCTGGTGGATTTATCAGATGACATTTTATTTTCAATAAAATTAGTGGGTCCAGTGCTTGACTCAAATGAGGCTAGTTCTTGCTTGTTACATCGTTCACTGTTGTACATGGAGATGACACTAAGTGCAAACACTTGGAACTTTCTCATCCTAAGTTGATCTCTTTGGCTAACTGGATTGATGTCCTTTTTTTCTGAACATGTTCCAATTTATCACCCTCTTTCTAATAGAGTTTTCCACAGCTGAGTGCAGTATTTCATAGAATTGTTTACGTTGGAAAAGACCTTTAAGATCATCGAGTCCAACCATTAACCTAGCACTGCCAAGTTCACCACTAAACCATGTCCCTAAGCACCACATGTACAAAGCTTTTAAATACCTCCAGGGATGGTGACTCAACCACTTCCCTGGGCAGCCTGGTCCAATGCTTGACAACCCTTTCGGTGAAGAAGTTTTTCCTAATATCCAATCCAAGCCTCCCCTGTGTTTTGTTGTTTCCTCTTGTCCTATTGCTTGTTACTTGGGAGAAAAGACTGACACCCACCTCACTACAACCT
>NW_008795863.1:6609156-6617387 GCF_000699145.1 Aptenodytes forsteri | reverse complement strand
AAGTGCAGGACCCGGCACTTGGCCTTGTTGAAACTCATACAGTTGGCCTTGGCCCGTCGATCCAGCCTGTCCAGATCCCTCTGCAGAGCCTTCCTACCCTCGAGCAGATCAACACTCCCGCCCAACTTGGTGTCATCTGCAAACTTACTGAGGGTGCACCCGATCCCTCATCTAGATCATTGATAAAGATACTAAACAGAACTGGCCCCAATACTGAGCCCTGGGGAACACCGCTCGTGACCAGCTGCCAGCTGGATTTAACTCCATTCACCACAACTCTTTGGGCCCGGCCATCCAGCCAGTTTTTTACCATTTCAGGCATAGCTGCACCAAACTTGGGCTGAAAGGTACTACAATCTTGTGAGACCTAATGTTTCTCTATATGCAGGCTGACAGGTCTCTTCAAGTGAGAGTTGTGTATTCTGTATGGCTGCCTCCCAAGCCTGGTTGAGCGAAACTTAGAAAATAGTAATGCAAGCATTAAAATTTTTTCATCTCTAGTACGATATTCTGATATGGTAATTTTCTGAACAGAATTAGAAAGAAATGGGCTCTCTTCCCACCACGTGTAGCTACAGTCAGCAGTAGCCTGCTTTTGTTACCTCCTCTCGATTAGATTGAATTATACCTGAGAGAATTGCAGGTAGTGGCTTGCTGGGAGCACTGCCTTGCAGCACATGCAAAGTAAACTTTTTAGTTTACTTTGAATAGGCTGTATCCTGAAACCTATGAATTATTTCAGAGAACAGTTATTAACAGATATTGTTTGACTCTATTCTGGGTAGTGGAACTTTTAATTCAGAGTTTAACATAACTTGTTATGAGTGTTTTTACAGAGGTAAGAAAAAGACTGAAGTTATGCACAACCCTTGACTGTAGCTTGAAAGCAAACTACCTTTATTGTCAGCTGTCTTCATAAATATCTAGATGTCAGGAGTTCATATTTATTTGTTGAAGTGTTGTTGGAGGCCAAACATCTCGGATACCTTGTGGTTAGTGAATGCAATGAAGAGAACTTCAGTGTTGTTGAATGATGTGCAGTTGCATTTCATAGGCTATTTTTAGTTCGGGACATAATGGGTTTTCTTATACGTCAGAAGAATGTTGTATAGGCACGTAGGATTTAAAAGTGTGGAATTAGCAGGGGAAATCAGTAATGCTCTTTGTAGACGGACTGAGAAGGACGTAACCATGGAATATCCTTTTATGATCCAGATGCTTGGTACAGCATGTCATGTATCTGATACAAAGCAAGGTAAAATGTCTTTCCTTTAATTAAAACCAAAAAAACTAAGTGCTTTTTACCTGAATATTGGATTGATTGACCATGTAAGGGAGTTACTTTGCTTAATTTTACTCCCTTTTTTTTTTAAGGATGGATCCAAGTTAGTGACTTCAGTCTTGCTTTTTAGGAGTCTAACAGAAAATACAGTCGCTTTGAGCAAACTATCTGAGAAACCATTAGAACTGTGCAGTGACTCTGATTAGAATTGCATTTCTGACCAGATAATTTTTTTTAAAGTTATAAAATTAATACTTAGTGTAAATTTCAAAACGTTGGTATTCTTGTGACTACAGGTAAAGCTTAAATTTGTCCTTTCAGGACACTTGCTGCAGGTGCTTCCTGTAAAATGCAACATCAGGATGGAAGGAATCTGGTTTGCATAACATTTGGTTTGGGCATAATAAAGGATTATAGCAGCATGGATTGCTTGCATTAGATAAAACTAAAGCATAGAGGTGTAAAGACTTATAGAAACAACATTAAGCAGGGTCTACCTTCCTTTCATCCAACAGCAATGTTGAGGTCTCCGTGTTTGCATTTCAGTGAGTGACTCAGCTTTTCATGTTTGTACTGTCAACCATAGTTGAACACTAAATGTATCTTCCCAGCTAAAAAGAAGCAGTTAACTTGAAAGCCTCACTTCTACCCTGATTATTAGTGTTATAACATGTAAACTACCATGTTTATTTCTTCATTTGACAGCTCAAGGGAAACAATGGAATTAGTATATTTGTGATACATGAAACTATATAAAGATTCTATAGGAGTATATAAATGTTTTAAAAGATTGATAATTTAAAAGAAACAATCTTCAGATTTTTAGAACAATTATGTCAATGAATTTTTAAAAAGAGTATGCTTGCATTTGCATATGTATTGTGTAATAGTTCCACTGTGTAAGAGAATAGCAATGTGGTGCTTTTGAACCACGTCAGTGTCCTTTTTCTAACACACACAATCCTCTAGTTGACTTTGAAAGCACTCTAGTAGGAGTTCTTTGGCAGATCTCTCTGCCAGCACCATCCAACAATCTTCTCAAAAATGTTAGGCTTTTGTTGGGGTCGTTGTCCTGAGACCTACTGCTCTTTTAACAGCAGCTATTCTAACAAAATGCTATTCAGAGCCTAAAATACTTTTTTTTTTTTTCCCCCCTCCCAAATGTTAGTTTAGCATACTGCTTGATTTATTTAACCACTGCATACTATGCCAGGTTAGCAGCCCATATCCTTCTATGTCAATAGTCATAGGTCAATAGTGCCTCCTAAACTGCTAAGTATGTAGTCATCTTAATTTGTGGAAGATGCAGATAGAGTATTGAATCAGCAGTACAAGCACTGTGTGAGTTTCATTTCAGGAACTATGATTCGATTTGTTTTTTAATGTAGCCTGCTATTGGCCTACAGTGCCAGTCCCTGAATCCTGAAAGACATTATGCTTCATAGCAAGTGAAGTCCAAATGAAAGAAAATAGAACAGGAGATACTAAAATAAATGTGTACTTTGGGGTATTTGCTTATAATATGAAATTTGATATTCCTTTATCCATCTTTCCCCCAAGGACTTGTAATCTGATTTAATAAGGCTAAATCTTGGATATTCTGTCTCCTTAGAACCAACAGCCAACATGTCTAGCAAAAGGGCAAAGACGAAGACCACCAAGAAGCGCCCTCAGCGTGCCACTTCCAATGTATTTGCAATGTTTGATCAGTCGCAGATTCAAGAATTCAAGGAGGCCTTCAACATGATCGACCAGAACAGGGATGGCTTCATTGACAAAGAGGACTTGCACGATATGCTCGCCTCCCTTGGTAATGTCACTTTTCTGTTTACGGTTGCCAAGCAAATTTGTGCTGTTAAAATTAAAATATTGAGTTTGGGATAGCTTATGAGAGGTGTCTCAGTTTGTATTACGTTGTTCAGATCACTTTTTCTTTTAGTTTGAAAGCTAAATCAAATATGAATCCCTTTATTTGTAGGAAAGAATCCAACGGATGAATACCTAGATGCCATGATGAATGAGGCTCCAGGCCCCATAAACTTCACTATGTTCCTCACAATGTTTGGTGAGAAGCTAAATGGCACCGATCCGGAAGACGTAATCAGGAATGCTTTTGCTTGCTTTGATGAAGAAGCAACAGGTACGCGGGTAAAATAACAGTGTACTACATGTATTATTTCTACTTAGTTTTGTAACAATAAATACTTGTCTTCATAGAAGTGGTGATGAATTTTTTAACTCTGAAGATTCTGATTTCTGCAAACTAAAAATCATGCCGTGTATCCTCAGCAGCTGAGATTACCTTTTCAAACACTCTAAAACTTTAAAATCCCAAACTTCTGGCACTTCAGTTCTGTTGTTCAAGACAAGAGAAAGGGAAAAAAAGATGTTCGTTGGGAACCAGGGTCTTAAATTTTTCCTAACTTAAAATTGAGCTTTGGGGCAACTCTTGTAAGGGAAATCCTTGTCTTCAAAGCTGTTGTGCTTTTATGAAGAACTTGTTTTCTGTCAGCATCTTGTATCCACCTTCCCTCTGTTAAGCTGCACTTAAAGGAGAAGAAAATTAATACCAGAAAAACCTTGTGTGACTCACAAGAGTGCTGATAGAAGGAATCACAAGTCACATAAGGCTGCTTGTTTAATAAACAATGCCAAAAATGTTTTCTTTGCAACCACTCTAGTAAATCTGAGTTTTGTCACTGATTTAAGATCAATTTAAAATCTTTGAAATATTTCAGAAATCCCTGTGTTTCATTCACTTGTTGAACATTGATTGGTAGTCAAGTTCCATAATTTTTTTTTTAGTGGTTTTCATGAGGAATGTTCAAGACAAACGGATTGCCTTTGTGTAAAATACACAGTTGTTAGAAGGCTCTCAGCACTACCCGGAGCATAGCCCTGCTGGTGGGAAGAAGGACCAATATGTATACTGACAAATTTGTATATTCTTTGAAACAAAAAAGGCAAATCATAAAATGGCCTTTACCTGAAGCAGTGAGACCATGTAAATTAACTAAGAGTCTTGACTTGATTGAATGCTTGTAATTATTTGGCAACTACAGTAATAGGCTTTAATGTCTTTATTTTCATTTGGCAACAAAGACTGTAGGTCTCTTTAATTGAAACAAAGAATTCAAAGAAAGAAATTATCATCCATCTATTAGCAGATAAATGTAAAAACTCCTTTTGCTTATGTCTCTTACGTTGTGTTCTAGGGTTCATTCAGGAAGACTACCTGCGAGAGCTGCTGACGACAATGGGAGACAGGTTCACAGACGAAGAGGTAGATGAGCTGTACAGAGAGGCACCCATCGACAAAAAGGGGAATTTCAACTACATTGAATTCACGCGCATCCTGAAACACGGAGCAAAAGACAAGGATGACTGAGCAAATCCCTGGATACCTGCAGATTATCTCTACTTTACGCTTACGTTTATTTTTGAGGGTTTCTTCCTGATAGAACTTGTTGCATGCATTTAGCTTTACAGCTTTTGCCTTTCTCAATGTATTTATCTATTCCAGGCCATTTAGGCACATTTGCACCTGTGTAATCAGACTGGAAGTGGGGAAGATATTGTGAGGAAAAGGATATGGGACAAAGATCCATGGACTTGATAGTCCATGAAAATAATCTCAATGTTTCTGGTTTAGCTGGATTTTTACATTTTTGTAATGCCATTTTGAAATAAAGATTGCTATATAGATAAAATACCTCCAATTCTTTTGTGAAGAATGACATTTCTATTATGCATTTACAAATGCAGGTGTGTTAATTGTATTTTACTTGTAGTTGCAAATCAAGCTGGAAAACTCATTTTCATAATGTTTTGTGCAGTGTCATACAGTTCTGAAATACTCTTAGCAGGATGTGCCGGTGTCTTTAAAAATGCAGCTCTACAAATCTCTTATCTCAGGTTTTTGAAGTGGCATTTGACTGGTGTAAGTGTCGGAGTTTTACCGGTGTCGACGGCGGAGCGGGAGTGCGAATCCGGAGTAATGATGGATCTCAATATGAGTATGGTCATTCTCCTCTATTCATACTTATAACAAGGCTTATATAGTTATCTACTATGGACACGCGCTACCTGCAGCTTGCAGATAGGTTACAGCCTTGTGTTCACGCGCATCTATGCTCTAGCAGATTGGCCCGTTCTTTCTGATCATGCGAAATGCCTTCATGGTCTTTATCTTGTTTTTCTCCTTCCAGCTGCACATTCCTTTCTCCGTTGTTTTCTGCTTAAGTGCCTTGTCATGCCAGGTGGTGCAGTGTTTGCTCATTAAAATCAAACTCAGGAATGTCTGTTAGTGAGATTCCCATCCCCACAGTAAGTAGTTAGCCAGAGAAATGGTTAGGGAAGATTGTAACAATTGCCAAATGGCCAGCAGAGGACATTTATGATTCTTAAGCAGATATAATGCCCAGCTTCTATTTCCTCTTAATATTGATAGTTTTTTAGCAATATTTTCATGGCAAAGTTTGCATTCCTGTTTGCTAAGGTTTTATGCTGGCAATAGGTGGGAATTAGGTGTATTTTTTTTCCCTTCTGCTGAAGGAAGCTTGTGCAAAGGAATCTGTCTCTGAGCTACAGTGTCTGTGCTGGCACTAATTAACAGCAATACATGGCCAGAAAACCTACATAAAGCTTTATTGTTCTGCAGCTTCTAATTTGCATGTGAGAATGTGAGCAAAGTAGTTCTGAGAATTAACTTGGTAAAACCCTATACATGCTAAAGTCCTTCTCACTTTTTAAAAGATCATACACTTTCCTCAGCTACATCGATAAGATGGCTTTTAAGCAAGCAAGACTCATTCATTCAAAAAGAGCTGTGCTGGTGCTGTTGTCTCAAATACCAAGAAAAGAGGAAGGTTGTTCTCTTAGTTCTTGGCACGACCATGTCCTTCCATGGGTCTCTTGGCTACTGCAAGCTGAAAAGCATAAGGGGAATTTATCTCGCCTACCTATTTATCAATTAAAGCGATGACCTCTTCTCCAGAAACTACGCCCTGAGCTATTTCACGTGACTTGAATTCCTGTTCCTTGGGGTCTTTTTACTTCAGCTAAAGGGCTTGTAAAAGCTGGGACAGCATATACTGTAAGGAGGGTTTGTCTCATGTCCTGTGTAGTAGCACAGTCGTGGTTACTTAATCTTGCTTGTGTTCCCAGTATGGCAGCTCTTGAAGATATTCTGGCTTTAGCTTTGTAAATAAGTTAACTTGACAAAGTATACTCAGCAGGCATACTTTGATTTTTTTTATTATTATTATTATTTAATTCCTGGGTGGTTTATTCTACTTTTGGGCTTAAATAAAATGAGTTTTCAGCCATTCTTTTCCCAATTTTGTGTTTTATCTGCTAACTAGAACTTAGCCTCAATTTTTCTTTCTCTCCTACCCAGACTATGTTCTTTGCTATACTACTTCAGACTGCCACACCTGCTCCTGCTCCTTTTCTCAAAAGTTTGTTTTTAAACTATCTCAGTGCTCTTCAGTATGGTTGCTGAGGTATTTGCCATAGGATGCCTGCAAGGTTCTAGCAACAGCTGGTTTGTTTTTTTTTTTGGGGGGGAAGGTAAGGTACAAGTACATATGAAGTTTTCACCTACAATGCCCATGTGACAAAGACAACAGGGTAGAGATCTAGGAAACACAGTCTTGTTGAAATGTTGCTATGCAACATTATCTGAAGAACAGTTACGCTGTCACTTCTTTAGACTGATCTTGTCACATCTGTGCAATTCAATACTGTGTGCACGCATGCAAGCAGCCTGCACTAAGGATAGGTGTTAGGCTGTCGTGATCACTTTTTCCCTTTGGATGTCTAAATGGTGTAAGATTCAGAGGATCAGTTTTCTTCTGTTATGAACACTGGGTGCCCAAACCATTCTTTCCCCGATCCTGTCTTCTCAGTAAGTTTTAGGTGCTGGTCTGTTAGTTACACTAAGTAATCGGCAGACAAGCCAGCTGGATTTTTCTTGCTGGAAATAAGTTTTGAAGTAGTGATTTTTAAATCACAAATATGAGTTACATAAAAAAAGAATCTGGTATCCTCCTCGAGAGGAAGTCGTCGCCTTCGAAATCTTCTGTCCTGCTGCTCTCAATTTTTGAACAGCCAGCTGAAATGTGGGACATAGCTGCTTTCTTCCTTGTCGCACTGTGTGGGTGCTATGTTCTTGGCTGCTTTCTCCGATTAGGGAGTGGGGACAAGGAACCGTATTAATGTAAAGATACCTACTCAGGAAGATGTGTTATTGAGAAAGAATTTCCAAGGATGTTCAAGTATAACTGATGACGACCTTCCAAGTTCAGGTTTCCCTAGTATCTGTATTGTAATGTAGGAGACCAGTTAACCTGCAAGTGGGCACTAAACCCTTAACCACTGGAAGGCTGCGAGACCTACAGACCCAGCCAAGAGACCATATAAGAGCATCAGATGCGTTTTGTAGCGAGGCAGCGAGGAACATCCGGACAGCTGAGGTTGCGTGCCGAGGGCTGTAGGGATGTGTCATCAATAATCCACTTCCAAAAATAAAAATAACTTTGGTCACTGAAACGGCTTAAGATTCTGATGGCTTAGACTTAGCATTTTGCAGTCAAAATCTTGGAACCTAATCTTTTTTCCCTTGGGGTTCATATTTAATGGTCTCCAAGCTCCATGCCAGACCAAGCTTATGATGAAAAACTATTGCTGATGCACACGTTTAATAGTCTTACATCTACAGTGATATATAATGCCCTGTGAAGCACTATTGAAAAGCAGTGATTTATTTTACATGACCCATTTACCCTGTTCTAAGGCTACATCCGCAAAGGTCGAATTGAAGCCAAACAGCTATTGCACCTGCATGAGAAACCTCCAAAGAGGACTACATTTATGTGAAGTGCTGCCAGTATATGCTTGCCTGCTGCTTCCCCCCCCCCCCCCCCCCCCCCCCCCACTGCCGCTGGCG
>NW_008795863.1:6587146-6595324 GCF_000699145.1 Aptenodytes forsteri | reverse complement strand
CTTTTTTTTTTTTTCCCCCCTCCCAAATGTTAGTTTAGCATACTGCTTGATTTATTTAACCACTGCATACTATGCCAGGTTAGCAGCCCATATCCTTCTATGTCAATAGTCATAGGTCAATAGTGCCTCCTAAACTGCTAAGTATGTAGTCATCTTAATTTGTGGAAGATGCAGATAGAGTATTGAATCAGCAGTACAAGCACTGTGTGAGTTTCATTTCAGGAACTATGATTCGATTTGTTTTTTAATGTAGCCTGCTATTGGCCTACAGTGCCAGTCCCTGAATCCTGAAAGACATTATGCTTCATAGCAAGTGAAGTCCAAATGAAAGAAAATAGAACAGGAGATACTAAAATAAATGTGTACTTTGGGGTATTTGCTTATAATATGAAATTTGATATTCCTTTATCCATCTTTCCCCCAAGGACTTGTAATCTGATTTAATAAGGCTAAATCTTGGATATTCTGTCTCCTTAGAACCAACAGCCAACATGTCTAGCAAAAGGGCAAAGACGAAGACCACCAAGAAGCGCCCTCAGCGTGCCACTTCCAATGTATTTGCAATGTTTGATCAGTCGCAGATTCAAGAATTCAAGGAGGCCTTCAACATGATCGACCAGAACAGGGATGGCTTCATTGACAAAGAGGACTTGCACGATATGCTCGCCTCCCTTGGTAATGTCACTTTTCTGTTTACGGTTGCCAAGCAAATTTGTGCTGTTAAAATTAAATATTGAGTTTGGGATAGCTTATGAGAGGTGTCTCAGTTTGTATTATGTTGTTCAGATCATTTTTTTTTTAGTTTGAAAGCTAAATCAAATATGAATCCCTTTATTTGTAGGAAAGAATCCAACGGATGAATACCTAGATGCCATGATGAATGAGGCTCCAGGCCCCATAAACTTCACTATGTTCCTCACAATGTTTGGTGAGAAGCTAAATGGCACCGATCCGGAAGACGTAATCAGGAATGCTTTTGCTTGCTTTGATGAAGAAGCAACAGGTACGCGGGTAAAATAACAGGGTACTACATGTATTATTTCTACTTAGTTTTGTAACAATAAATACTTGTCTTCATAGAAGTGGTGATGAATTTTTTAACTCTGAAGATTCTGATTTCTGCAAACTAAAAATCATGCCGTGTATCCTCAGCAGCTGAGATTACCTTTTCAAACACTCTAAAACTTTAAAATCCCAAACTTCTGGCACTTCAGTTCTGTTGTTCAAGACAAGAGAAAGGGAAAAAAAGATGTTCGTTGGGAACCAGGGTCTTAAATTTTTCCTAACTTAAAATTGAGCTTTGGGGCAACTCTTGTAAGGGAAATCCTTGTCTTCAAAGCTGTTGTGCTTTTATGAAGAACTTGTTTTCTGTCAGCATCTTGTATCCACCTTCCCTCTGTTAAGCTGCACTTAAAGGAGAAGAAAATTAATACCAGAAAAACCTTGTGTGACTCACAAGAGTGCTGATAGAAGGAATCACAAGTCACATAAGGCTGCTTGTTTAATAAACAATGCCAAAAATGTTTTCTTTGCAACCACTCTAGTAAATCTGAGTTTTGTCACTGATTTAAGATCAATTTAAAATCTTTGAAATATTTCAGAAATCCCTGTGTTTCATTCACTTGTTGAACATTGATTGGTAGTCAAGTTCCATAATTTTTTTTTTAGTGGTTTTCATGAGGAATGTTCAAGACAAACGGATTGCCTTTGTGTAAAATACACAGTTGTTAGAAGGCTCTCAGCACTACCCGGAGCATAGCCCTGCTGGTGGGAAGAAGGACCAATATGTATACTGACAAATTTGTATATTCTTTGAAACAAAAAAGGCAAATCATAAAATGGCCTTTACCTGAAGCAGTGAGACCATGTAAATTAACTAAGAGTCTTGACTTGATTGAATGCTTGTAATTATTTGGCAACTACAGTAATAGGCTTTAATGTCTTTATTTTCATTTGGCAACAAAGACTGTAGGTCTCTTTAATTGAAACAAAGAATTCAAAGAAAGAAATTATCATCCATCTATTAGCAGATAAATGTAAAAACTCCTTTTGCTTATGTCTCTTACGTTGTGTTCTAGGGTTCATTCAGGAAGACTACCTGCGAGAGCTGCTGACGACAATGGGAGACAGGTTCACAGACGAAGAGGTAGATGAGCTGTACAGAGAGGCACCCATCGACAAAAAGGGGAATTTCAACTACATTGAATTCACGCGCATCCTGAAACACGGAGCAAAAGACAAGGATGACTGAGCAAATCCCTGGATACCTGCAGATTATCTCTACTTTACGCTTACGTTTATTTTTGAGGGTTTCTTCCTGATAGAACTTGTTGCATGCATTTAGCTTTACAGCTTTTGCCTTTCTCAATGTATTTATCTATTCCAGGCCATTTAGGCACATTTGCACCTGTGTAATCAGACTGGAAGTGGGGAAGATATTGTGAGGAAAAGGATATGGGACAAAGATCCATGGACTTGATAGTCCATGAAAATAATCTCAATGTTTCTGGTTTAGCTGGATTTTTACATTTTTGTAATGCCATTTTGAAATAAAGATTGCTATATAGATAAAATACCTCCAATTCTTTTGTGAAGAATGACATTTCTATTATGCATTTACAAATGCAGGTGTGTTAATTGTATTTTACTTGTAGTTGCAAATCAAGCTGGAAAACTCATTTTCATAATGTTTTGTGCAGTGTCATACAGTTCTGAAATACTCTTAGCAGGATGTGCCGGTGTCTTTAAAAATGCAGCTCTACAAATCTCTTATCTCAGGTTTTTGAAGTGGCATTTGACTGGTGTAAGTGTCGGAGTTTTACCGGTGTCGACGGCGGAGCGGGAGTGCGAATCCGGAGTAATGATGGATCTCAATATGAGTATGGTCATTCTCCTCTATTCATGCTTATAACAAGGCTTATATAGTTATCTACTATGGACACGCGCTACCTGCAGCTTGCAGATAGGTTACAGCCTTGTGTTCACGCGCATCTATGCTCTAGCAGATTGGCCCGTTCTTTCTGATCATGCGAAATGCCTTCATGGTCTTTATCTTGTTTTTCTCCTTCCAGCTGCACATTCCTTTCTCCGTTGTTTTCTGCTTAAGTGCCTTGTCATGCCAGGTGGTGCAGTGTTTGCTCATTAAAATCAAACTCAGGAATGTCTGTTAGTGAGATTCCCATCCCCACAGTAAGTAGTTAGCCAGAGAAATGGTTAGGGAAGATTGTAACAATTGCCAAATGGCCAGCAGAGGACATTTATGATTCTTAAGCAGATATAATGCCCAGCTTCTATTTCCTCTTAATATTGATAGTTTTTTAGCAATATTTTCATGGCAAAGTTTGCATTCCTGTTTGCTAAGGTTTTATGCTGGCAATAGGTGGGAATTAGGTGTATTTTTTTTCCCTTCTGCTGAAGGAAGCTTGTGCAAAGGAATCTGTCTCTGAGCTACAGTGTCTGTGCTGGCACTAATTAACAGCAATACATGGCCAGAAAACCTACATAAAGCTTTATTGTTCTGCAGCTTCTAATTTGCATGTGAGAATGTGAGCAAAGTAGTTCTGAGAATTAACTTGGTAAAACCCTATACATGCTAAAGTCCTTCTCACTTTTTAAAAGATCATACACTTTCCTCAGCTACATCGATAAGATGGCTTTTAAGCAAGCAAGACTCATTCATTCAAAAAGAGCTGTGCTGGTGCTGTTGTCTCAAATACCAAGAAAAGAGGAAGGTTGTTCTCTTAGTTCTTGGCATGACCATGTCCTTCCATGGGTCTCTTGGCTACTGCAAGCTGAAAAGCATAAGGGGAATTTATCTCGCCTACCTATTTATTTCTCCAGAAACTATGCCCTGAGCTATTTCATGTGACTTAAATTCCTGTTCCTTGGGGTCTTTTTACTTCAGCTAAAGGGCTTGTAAAAGCTGGGACAGCATATACTGTAAGGAGGGTTTGTCTCATGTCCTGTGTAGTAGCACAGTCGTGGTTACTTAATCTTGCTTGTGTTCCCAGTATGGCAGCTCTTGAAGATATTCTGGCTTTAGCTTTGTAAATAAGTTAACTTGACAAAGTATACTCAGCAGGCATACTTTGATTTTTTTTATTATTATTATTATTTAATTCCTGGGTGGTTTATTCTACTTTTGGGCTTAAATAAAATGAGTTTTCAGCCATTCTTTTCCCAATTTTGTGTTTTATCTGCTAACTAGAACTTAGCCTCAATTTTTCTTTCTCTCCTACCCAGACTATGTTCTTTGCTATACTACTTCAGACTGCCACACCTGCTCCTGCTCCTTTTCTCAAAAGTTTGTTTTTAAACTATCTCAGTGCTCTTCAGTATGGTTGCTGAGGTATTTGCCATAGGATGCCTGCAAGGTTCTAGCAACAGCTGGTTTTTTGGTTTTTTTTTTTGGGGGGGAAGGTAAGGTACAAGTACATATGAAGTTTTCACCTACAATGCCCATGTGACAAAGACAACAGGGTAGAGATCTAGGAAACACAGTCTTGTTGAAATGTTGCTATGCAACATTATCTGAAGAACAGTTACGCTGTCACTTCTTTAGACTGATCTTGTCACATCTGTGCAATTCAATACTGTGTGCACGCATGCAAGCAGCCTGCACTAAGGATAGGTGTTAGGCTGTCGTGATCACTTTTTCCCTTTGGATGTCTAAATGGTGTAAGATTCAGAGGATCAGTTTTCTTCTGTTATGAACACTGGGTGCCCAAACCATTCTTTCCCCGATCCTGTCTTCTCAGTAAGTTTTAGGTGCTGGTCTGTTAGTTACACTAAGTAATCGGCAGACAAGCCAGCTGGATTTTTCTTGCTGGAAATAAGTTTTGAAGTAGTGATTTTTAAATCACAAATATGAGTTACATAAAAAAAGAATCTGGTATCCTCCTCGAGAGGAAGTCGTCGCCTTCGAAATCTTCTGTACTGCTGCTCTCAATTTTTGAACAGCCAGCTGAAATGTGGGACATAGCTGCTTTCTTCCTTGTCGCACTGTGTGGGTGCTATGTTCTTGGCTGCTTTCTCCGATTAGGGAGTGGGGACAAGGAACCGTATTAATGTAAAGATACCTACTCAGGAAGATGTGTTATTGAGAAAGAATTTCCAAGGATGTTCAAGTATAACTGATGACGACCTTCCAAGTTCAGGTTTCCCTAGTATCTGTATTGTAATGTAGGAGACCAGTTAACCTGCAAGTGGGCACTAAACCCTTAACCACTGGAAGGCTGCGAGACCTACAGACCCAGCCAAGAGACCATATAAGAGCATCAGATGCGTTTTGTAGCGAGGCAGCGAGGAACATCCGGACAGCTGAGGTTGCGTGCCGAGGGCTGTAGGGATGTGTCATCAATAATCCACTTCCAAAAATAAAAATAACTTTGGTCACTGAAACTGCTTAAGATTCTGATGGCTTAGACTTAGCATTTTGCAGTCAAAATCTTGGAACCTAATCTTTTTTCCCTTGGGGTTCATATTTAATGGTCTCCAAGCTCCATGCCAGACTAAGCTTATGATGAAAAACTATTTTCATAGGCTGATGCACACGTTTAATAGTCTTACATCTACAGTGATATATAATGCCCTGTGAAGCACTATTGAAAAGCAGTGATTTATTTTACATGACCCATTTACCCTGTTCTAAGGCTACATCCGCAAAGGTCGAATTGAAGCCAAACAGCTATTGCACCTGCATGAGAAACCTCCAAAGAGGACTACATTTATGTGAAGTGCTGCCAGTATATGCTTGCCTGCTGCTTCCCCCCCCCCCAGCTTCCGACTGCTGCTGGAGGTACTGGTAACATGCAACATTTTAACCTCTCAGGATACACTTGTTTCTGCTCTTTACCCTGCATTTAAGCAAATAAACCATCTTTTATCAGATCAGTGATCAGATGACTGAAGCATTCTACAACATGAAGTCAGCTTAATATACTAGCTCAGCAACTAACTGATGTCACAGAGGTGGTGTTCGTACGCTCTGAAGTAAGGATCCATTTCACCACTGACCTAAGAACTATCTTTAGATCGCTTGTTTCTAGGATCGCTATCAGATGTTGAGAAACAAAATGTGACACAGGGGCCCCATCCTGGCACAGGACATCAGTAACAGTACGCCTTTGTGTCCTGCCCAGTGCATTTGTTCCAAAAGCTGGAAAAATATCTGAAATCTTGTCATCACGCATTTCTCATGGTCATGGCCTTTTCTTGTCCGGAATGTTACTAAACTATTATTTGGTGTGTTCCTGGGGAGTTTCAAATGGCAACAAATAGCTCTTTCACCATACTGAAGGCATTCGGACAATGTAAGCCCAAATAACAGGTGAGTAACAGTCAAAGTAGAGTCAGGAACATTTTAGATACCAGCAATTAATCTGCCATTGGTATTGCCTATGTACCCATGCTCCTATTTCGGCTTGCTTACTTGATTTTTCAAACGCTACTGTCATTTTTAGATAACCTCCTCCTACGGAAAAATGATTTAGGATGACAGTAACTCAGAAACAGTATTACAGAAGCCAGGAACAATACAGAGGCAAACAGAAGTCAGTAAATGCCTCTCAAAAAGCAGTTTAAAAATAAGTTATCATGAAACGTTGAAAAGCAATACTGGGAAAAAACCAAATTCAACACAGCTCATTTTTGTTGTGCTTTGAGCAGCAACTCCATAGAGATCAATGTTTTCCCAAACCTTTGACATATTAGATAGAAAACTTTTCATCTTTAAAAAAAAAAAAAAAAAAAAAAAGTGGCCACACATGGGTGCTCTTCCTGTTTTCCTCTGCAGCCCATGGGCCTGTACACACATTGTTCCCTGTTCCCTGGGACCACTCATTTTGGGTAGGAGCAAGCTCAGTTGCTGCAGGCAGACAAAGCAGGCAGGCTGCCGTGGTAGCACAGCCTTTGGGAATCCCTGCACTAGACCTTGAAAAAAAATAACTGGTATTGCAAATTTCAACAATACAGAAAAAAAATACTGCTGAGGAATGCTTTCAGACCAAATGTGTGACATTCCCTAGAGAACAGATCATACATAACAGACATTGCATCACAGGGCTTAAAGGGTCATGCTGTTTGCAGGAATGTAATAAATCTAAGGAAAGATGTTTACATGTTTCTCGGAAGCATGTAATTAACAGGAGGGCAGGAAATCAAACTGCCTCCTGGAAAATCCCAACTGCTTGCTGCAAGCAGACTCCTCTGCCACGCAGCCGTGATTCGGTCCCTTAGTAAACCAGCCTTGCACTTCGATAAAACTTGAAAGTCAGTTACAAATACTACAGGATTAGGCAGGTCAAGACTAACTTTAATATGTGTGCCTAAAGGAGCAGATGGTATGTGACAGCAGCATTCATTTTAGCATTCTTATAAGCCGTTGCTGCTCAATTTTGCAAGGTTTATTTAATCCTTAATTTGTAGTTTCCTCACTTTGACTATTTTAGGGTATCACTAAATATTGAATTACATTTTGTTCTGGTTTTTTCCTTATGCATGTTGTGGGCATAGCTCCTTGGGAGTTAAAAGATAGCGTTTCACAATGATTTCCAGCCTCTGTCTAGCATATTCAAGTGAGTGGGTGTAAAATGAGGTCTGCAAGCCCTGTCTTAGTATTTGCTAAAATAGAGTTGGCATCAGACACTAATAACTTGAGCCTTGACTTAGCATTGTATCTAACAGATACTGGGGTTTTTTTTCCCCTCTATCCATTTCTTCTTCCTTAATAAATTATTCTTCCTAAAAAATAGTGAGCTAACCATCTCTAACGCAATAGGTTTTATACTGGCAACATATCACCACCCCACAAGAAGCATGTTGATTTTGAAATTGCTCCACCAGCCAACCAAACTTGCATAGGCATCAGCTAATAAGAAAACTGGTAACAGCTTACTTTTTGTGTCAAACACCTGACTAAATACGCTCTTTCTTGTTTTCTGGGTATGTTTTAAAATACCATTTTAGGCTTTCGGCCAAGCATTGAGCACATTTCATTTCCTTCCTTATCTGTACATACACAGTCAGATAGATACAAACGCTAATTTAACATGCAAGGAGAGAGCACATATGTATGTCATAGAATAGTTTGGGTTGAAGGGACCCCTAAAGGTCATCTAGTCCAACCCCCCTGCAATGAGCAGGGACATCTTCAACTAGATCAGGTTGCTCAGAGCCCTG
>NW_008795863.1:6580518-6585743 GCF_000699145.1 Aptenodytes forsteri | reverse complement strand
CAACTTTAGTTTAAAGCCCTCTTCACCAGCTTGGCAAGCCCATGACTGAAGATACTCTTCCCCTTCTCTAACAGATGGACCCTGTCAGCCCCCAGTAGACCAGGTTTCTCAAAGTGAGTCCCATGGTCTAAGCAGCCGAACCCCTGGCTGTGGCACCAGTCCTGTAACTGTTTGTTGATTCGCCAGATTCAACTAGGCCTTTCAAACCCCTTCCCTTTGACCGGGAGGATTGATGAAAAAACTACCTGCACCCCAGAGTCCCTTACCACTGCTCCCAGGGCTCTGTAGTCCTTCCTGATAGTCCTCAGACTGCTCCTGGCTGCATCACTGGTGCCCACGTGAAACAACAATGTCCTTCGGTTTAGCAGAATTACATGTTTGAAAGAGTGGAGGCCTCACTCTCTTCTTACTAAGAACACCTTATCAACGCTTATTTTTGCATTTCACTTCTCAACATTGTAGAATCATGGTGTCTGGAAATATTTCTGTTTAAAACTAGTGCAAAAAGGGGAGAAAACCCCACAAAGATTTGGCTAAAGTTATTGCAACTTACCAGCTGGAATAAAAAACACGTGATGGACATACAGCACAAGTGGCAGGCAGTACAGTGACTTTTTTATCATAGAGAACAGGTAGCAAGGGACAAAAACCTAGCAGAAATCAACAGCCCAAGATGTAGTTTTCAACTTTTTCTTTCTTTTTTTTTTTAAATTTGTGTTCTTATATATAAAGGACTTTGGACTTGGGAATGCAAGGGGCACCTTGTCTGCTGAGTGCTGTCCCTCAGTACTCCGTCAAACACATTTCAGTGTCCATTCACACAGCGATCGAGCTGCAGATTTAAATAACTATATTGGGGTTTTTCATTTTCTCCTGTTTTACAACACTTCAGAGACTGACTTTATTTTATTTATGTTCCATTAGATTTCTCTGCTTTGTCCTTGGCCCTGGCATATCGTTGTCATACAATGCTCTAGAGAACTTAGTTCTTGCCTTTTCCTCAGCTATGCACACTGGAAGTTATCAGAAAGTCAAAACAGAGCTATTTCTCATTTTCAATACGGACAAAGAATATATCTTTCTACATTCTCTGAGACCCTTAATTTTTCGTGCTTCAGCATCTACACTGTGGCAGGGACCACCTGGGAAAGCAGTAACTTACCATTTTTATTCATGAGGTCTTTGAATGAAAGCAGGGAATACCCTGCAGCCAGTTAAAAGTCTTGCTCCGAGGCCCTCCAAGAGACCCAAGCGAAGACATGCATTCAGAATCCCTTCTCTCACTCACAACTTCCCAAATGTTTTCCCTTTGGATCACAGCACTGGAGCTATTTTTGGAGAAATTCCAGAACAACTCTGGGACACTCCCAGCATCACAAAAAGAATGACTGTCACTCTGACTGACACAGCACTGCACTTGGGATAGCCTGACAGAGACAACAGATGCCAGCTGGAATCAGGGAAGAAGGGATGGAAAGGCAGAGGGATGAGCCAAAATACTAGGTGAAGCAATTGACAGTCAAAATGCTTCTGTTAAATGACTGTTTTGACCTAGAACAAAATTTGGAAATATTTGATTGTACTGTCAATACTTAACCTCTGTAAGTAGCATTTGCTGCTTTTGTTAACAGTGATAATAGGCTCAGAAAAATCTCTTAACTGGCAAAACCATCCAACTTTCACACATTTTTAATTCAATGTGAAAATTACAAATATGCTTTTTCATCTAGTCTCCTTTTTTATACTCTTTTGTTTGTTTCCTATGCATATCCTCAGTCTTACTCCTATGATGACCAAGGGTATGGAATAGCTTCTGTACAAGAAAAATTACCTAAGTGGGACTCTTTGCTACGGCTGACAGAACACGCAAGAGCTCTCTAGGAGCAAAAGTAACACGAAAGAGGTGGACACACAATTCAGCCTCAGCATTTCTTCCAATACAAAGTCTAGAGCATCGAATAAAAATAGGAATAGGTAGGTTCAAAAGTAGTAAGGTGAAGTTCTTCATGTAACAAATAGCAACCTTGCAAAGGAATCCAAAAACACCTGCAAAGGATATCGTGGATGCCAAATTTACATCAATTCAAAGACTACGTATTAGGCAAGCTCATGAAAGAAGTTCATCATGGGTTACTAAATACCACATCTGGCTCAGGGTGGCTTACCCCTCCATGAGCTAAAAATAGTAGAGGTTGGGAGAGGATTCTGGGAAGATATCATAGGCTTCCCCAACTCTTATTCTTCCCTCAATACCTGCATATGGCCATTGCTGCTGCTCTCACCTTAAGAACAGGCTAAAAGCACTCAGTGCTCTCTCTGCTCCAAAAAGAAGAGGAAGCATAGAGAGAGATATTTTAAAAAAACCCTGATGAATCCAAGTTTCAGAGGAAAACAAAAAATCAACACACACCCACACACCCACCCAAAAAAAAAAAAAAACCCCAAAACAAAAAAACCCCAATAAAACCCTCCAGGGACCTGGTAGGGGAGACCTCACAGCACCTATTACTTGTTGAAGGCATCCGAGGAACCAGTAGACACATCCCAGTGGTGCTCCACCTAGAAATGCAAGAAGCAGAAAGAGGACACAGCTGCTGGTGCTCCCCTTCCCCACTTTATGGGCCAGTTTTGACTTGCTGAAAAATCAGGGTGAGACTTAGACAATCTCATTTAACCCCAGCTTCATGGTTCTCACCTTCTTAGGAGGCAGCAAGATCTGTATGTTGAGCAAAACTCCAGCCTGAGCAATCCTGACAGGCTTGCTCTGCTCCTCACTGTTGTGTATGGCCAAATGCAGCCGCTGGGGATGATCCTGGTATTTTTTGTGGCCTTGCAGCGAGCAAGCGGTACACCATGACCGCAAACAAGTAGACCGGTCCCCTGGCTCCCACTCGTTCAGTGCAGTTGCCTTTGCGGAGCAGACAGTGCAGACACAGTCCATGGGAGTGGCAGCTCACCAAAGCACGGCCAAGACTTTGCTCCCTGCTTTCCACATCCATAATACGCATCTCTTTACAGCCAAGGCACACTGGACTAGGCAGACTTTTACTGTGAGCCAGTGCAGCTGATTCTCTAACATTAATTAGATTCATAAAGAAACATCACACGACAAAGACTGATTCTGCTTCATTAAGCAACCAAGTTAATCACCAATATTTGCACTGTCATCATAACACAGGGAAATGGAGATAATTAAATGAAAGGAGGGAAAAGGTTTACCGTAAATTGCTTGCTGCCTATACCAGCCTTAGAACTTAAGTATGAAACACATAATTTTGAAGTCTTTTAGACAATCCAAAGAAAACAAGCCTAGGAAACATTTCAACGGCACCAAAGTATTTGAGTCCTTTAGATGGAAAGGATATGAAAATTTTATACCTTTTGCTTAAAAGCGTTTTTTCTTAAAAAAGACTGACAAACGAGAAAGAAGGTGGGAGTAATGAAGGAAAAAGTAGGAGAAAGAAGAAAACTGAAGGAGTCAAGAGCTCAGCATTAAAAAAAAAAATCGTGTTTTCAGAATGGATAAATTAATTCCTATTCTGTATGGTTTATGCAGGAAATTATGCAGTACTGAGAAATAAACAAGTTTTTGGCATACATTCTTGGATGTGGTAGTGAAAGTATTTTTCTCCAGCCCACAAAACAAATGCTGTATAAAACTGAAGCTCATCACTAGGTGACACTATTTCTTGGTACAGTACCATCAGCTACATGAATCCTTTCAACACACACAGCCTGGGAACTCCCTGGCCCCAAATGCTCTCACAGTGCCTGGCCTGCACACAGGATGGCAGGGAGGCACACTCTCTGCAGAGCAGCTGTAGAAACGCTTCACTCTGGACATACTTTGCACTGTGTGGTGGCAAAAGGCTGGATGAATCACTTAGCAGCAGAGCTACCCATTTCAACCTCGGGCTTCCCAGAGCGTGCTCTCCCCAGGATGTGCCTGGGCTGTTCTTTTAAAGGAGCCCGAAGGCCGCCTTCAAGACCAGGCCTGCTGTCCCATCAGATAGTGATCTGCAAACACAGCTCTCTCTCTGCAGTCAAGGAGCACTATCAGAGCGCAGAGGAGCCTGCGTACTCAAGAAAGGAGCCTTCATACTCAACAAAGAGCCCGTGGCTTCATTGTACTCTCAGAAACAGTCTGTAAGGCAGCAGGGAATGGGATTACAGCCACTCTGTTCTCCAGCAACAGCCAGGGATGCACAGCCACAAGGAACTAAGCACTGTTCAGGGCTGCGGGCAGCTCATTGGTACCATCCTCAAGCAGCATCCTCTCCAGAGGGAGATTTAAACAGCAGAAACAAAGTCCTGTTCATCTGAGAGATCATCACAACAGATCTTCTTAATTAAGAGCTGAAGCATAAGCTATTAATTCACAAAAAAAGACCTTTGCTTTTTTTTTCTTTTTAAGATTTATGTCAATGAGTAAAAAAATATTCTCCAAATATTACAAGAGGTAAAACAAATCCCTTTTTTCCCCTTTAAATGTCTTTAGTGGTATCATGAATGCTGGAATCAAGTAAAATTGAACCATTTGTAACAGCATTATCTAGATTTACATGGCACAGAAAATGGTCTGCATTTAACAACTCCTTCTCATTCCATTGTCATGCACAAGTTGGAGACAAAAGCTTTAAGAGAGAGCAAGAGACACAGACAGACAATTTCATCACTGAGAACTGATCTCATACTGGGCGAGTAATATTACTGTACCTATTCTATTCTCGCATCTTTGAAAGTTAAACACTGGGAACAACACACACGTTGACAGGTTTCATATAACACCTTTTTAATAGCATGAAAAACAATACAATATAGAGTAGTATGTTGGCAGCACTGGTTCAATTTAAAGTAAATGATGAAAGGATTTTAAATTAAGATATCAAATAACTATTTGCCTAATTAAATTTCAACACACAATTCAGTTGTTGAAGATTATCACAGAGTATTTTAATAACTCTATTATTATCTTGCTGCTTCTACTGCTTTTCTGCCCACTCACACTTTGCATATAATTATCCTGAAACTATGCACCATGTCTAGCAAGTACAGAGGATTTTTCCCCAATACTTTTCCCATGAGCACGCTCTCAAAGTTTAATATTTTTTTCCCTTTGTCGTGGTTTAATTTCAGTCGGCAACTAAGCACCACGCAGCCGCTCGCTCACTCCCCCCCACCCGGTGGGATGGGGGAGAGAATTGGAAGAGCACAAGTGAGAAAAA
>NW_008795863.1:6578500-6580229 GCF_000699145.1 Aptenodytes forsteri | reverse complement strand
GAGCAACAACTAAAACATGGGTGCGTTATCAACTTTGTTCTCATCCTAAATCCAAAACACTGTACCAGCTACTAGAAAGGAAATTAACTCTATCCCTGCCGAAACCAGGACACCCTTGCATTTTGAGGCAAATTTTAGAAGAGTGATATTAAAATTCATTGAGAAAGTATTCTTATAAGCTAATTAGGCCAAATTCTCAGACCTCATGAAGTAACTCTTCTGGTTTGAGGGGAGGGTGGGGAAAGAAAGTTGGGCCTTTTAGCAATTAAAGTGTCTCCTTTCAAATTTGGGACTGCAACTTCTAGATTATATGTTAACTTCAGTATGCACAGTGCCTAAATGTAATCCATTTACATTTGTAAATATAATCGGTAATTTCAGCAAAAGCCTGTTAATCTGTTTTTTCCTTTCCTCCTTAAGAGTTATTATTTACCAAGATACCGATTGTATACCAACAAAACTGATAACAGGTAGGAAAGGAGTTAAAAGAATGATGAACTGACAGTGCAGCTTTCCCATCTGACAATATTTCAGAATCTTGTTGTGTACTAAACAGCAGCTTCTTGAAGCCCAAGTGGCTTCAACATGCAAAATGTGAATAAGCATTCCGTTCAGAAAAATTTCAAAACTGCAGAAGCGGTCATGGGCTAAAAACACACTGCTTCTGAAGTAATTTCAGACCCCATCCTCAGGAGAGCACTAAAAAGAGCTTGTACTCAATTTCTTCTGAGATCCTACATCAGTAAATTAAGAAAGAAAAAAATTAGTGTTATCCTTTGCACTGTTTTCATGAAGAAAATATAAGCAAGAATAAATCCTCCAAGGGGTCTTAAAATCTATGGCTGTGAGAGGTGTTACATCTTGTTCATGCGGGAGTACTCATTTAGAAGACTTAAAGATGCAAACTAGAATTTTTCTGATCCCTTAAGCGAAACACGAGGAAGACTGAATGTAAGGAGAACACCTTACGCTTTATTCAGGCAGTATGTTACCAAATGACCAGGCTTCAGTTACCTCACTGCTATGACACCATGAACCTGTTAACTCCGCGGTCGCCAGCTGAGGCTTCAGGAACGCGGACGGAAGCTCCATCTTCAACGAGATACATAAAAAATAAGCACACGGGAAGAACTCGCTGACCCGAAGAAGCCCTCCAGAACTACGTTTCTACCTCTCAAAACAAAAGTGTGGCGTCCCGCTACCCAGGTCGGGTGCCGGCGCCCGGCTGGACGCGGCGGCCCCCAGCCCAGGGCTGCCCCGTGTACCCCCTTGTTGGAGTTTACCCGGATCGGCGTTGACGGCGGAGCGGGAGTTGCGATTCCGGAGTAACGACAGATCCCAATATGAGTATGGTCATTCTCCTTTATTCATGCTTATAACAGGGCTTATATAGTTATCTACTATAGGCACGCGCTCCATAACAACCTATGATTGGTTACCTACAGCTGTACACGCGCTCAATAATAAGCTATGAATGGGTTAAAGTTACTGTCCACGCGCTTATTGCTTCTACTTGATTGGTGGTTGGCAGCAAAACATGTTAGTCGCTTACTTCCCCTCCTCCCGGATACAGTTCCGCTTCGGTCGTTTACCTGGCCCCGTTGTTCTTTGTTCTGTCCGGGGAAGGGCGGTCAGCCTGCTGTGTTAGCATGTCCTAGTTACTTCTCGAAACATGGGTTGCTCAGCGATACCAGATCATGGCCTTGCTGAATCAGCCATTCTTCCACAA
>NW_008795863.1:6577154-6578435 GCF_000699145.1 Aptenodytes forsteri | reverse complement strand
CGATCTCCACATATTAAGAAAACCCCTCTGGGTAGCCTGATAGGTGCATGAGACGACTTAGATATATTGCTGCTTGTCTGGTTACACCATAGTGATTCATTTTTGTAGATTCCCAGGGTGGCGAACTGACCAGTGAATACTACGGTGAATTGACTCGGAGTGATCCGATAAGTTCATACAACACATACCTTCTATCTCTTCACACCCATGACCCTGTGCCAAGAGTAAAAAATCTATGGCTGCTCTATTTTGCAGGGTAGCATGCCGTATTGAATCTACATCCATTAGTAGCCCTGTAAGGGCCTCAGAGGTTGCGTTTGATTGCTTTGCCAGCCAACACCCTAATTTGTTTAGAGTGACCAAACTTTTTGCTACGGCTACACCTGGGGCCAAGACTGAGGCTGCAGCTATCGTGTCTGGATTCCACAAATCCACCTTGTCGTCACACTGCGAATCATAGGCGTGCTCCCCTCGCCTGGTGCGCGTCTTGTGGGGGGCCCTCTTATGGTCTAAAATGGAGGATATATTCGGCGTGAATAAAGTTAGTCTTCCCAACAAGCATGGCCCTCCGGTAATGTGCGATGGAATGCCAGGCCAGGCTCGATCTCCACATATTAAGAAAACCCCTCTGGGTAGCCTGATAGGTGCATTGGACGACTTAGATATATTGCTGCTTGTCTGGTTACACCATAGTGATTCATTTTTGTAGATTCCCAGGGTGGCGTTAACTGACCAGGCTCGGGAATCATTTTTTCCAGAATAGTTAAAATTTAGGCACCAATCCATCTTTATGGATCCTAATAACTCAAGCTCCTGGGGCTCTATTGGCAAATGGTTAAGATGTGGCAGGCATCCGTCCCAATTATCCGTGATATTTTGACCCCCTCTACAGGCCTGACTCTGCGGGGTGGGCAATCCTAAATCCCAGTTATCCCATGGGAGCCCCACCAGGCAAGTAGAAAAGGGATTGCCAGGAGAAGATAAGGATAGACAGATGGAATCTTGTCCAGTTCAATTGGCCAGGGTTACCCATACATTTTCTTTTGGTTGTGGAGGCATCCAAATGCCTTCCACGGGGCTCAAGACTTGCAAAATCAGTCCGACACAGATTATACCTATTCCAGTTACCTCTTTTGTTTTTAGGCAAAGCACCTTCGACATTGTTCCTTCACAAAATCTTTCAGGGACTAGGCTTTTCTTCTTATATTCAATGTTACATACAATAATTAGTTTAGCATTTTCATTAACTAGGCCAATTCATACATATTTACTTTTAGCAAA
>NW_008795863.1:6574466-6574790 GCF_000699145.1 Aptenodytes forsteri | reverse complement strand
GCTAGCAAAACATGTTAGTCGCTTACTTCCCCTCCTCCCGGATACAGTTCCGCTTCGGTCGTTTACCCGGCCCCGTTGTTCTTTGTTCTGTCCGGGGAAGGGCGGTCAGCCTGCTGTGTTAGCATGTCCTAGTTACTTCTCGAAACATGGGTTGCTCAGCGATACCAGATCATGGCCTTGCTGAATCAGCCATTCTTCCACACCCCCCGACCTCAGACACGCGTTTTTAAGGCGTCCCGGATTCATCCTTCCTCATCGATTTGCTGGGCTCTCCCCCGCCGAGCACCCTCAGCCTCAGGGCCCGCCTCCTGAGCGGCGGCTGGC
>NW_008795863.1:6535457-6573591 GCF_000699145.1 Aptenodytes forsteri | reverse complement strand
GCCATCGCCGGTGGCGTCTCTTCATGGGGAGGGTAAGAGCTCTTCGACTCTCTGCGCCCTTGAAGCCGAGGGCGGGATGCCGCTTTTGAAGAGAGATCAGCCTTCCTCCGGGGCTGCCAGGTTGTTTTCAGGTCGCAGCCCTCTGTGGTTAGAGCTGAAAGGGGCTGTGTGTAGGTTTCCCCCATCCATCCCTCCCACCTACCCTAAAGGACAAATGCAGTCTCCCGGGAGGGTAAGAGCTCTTCGACTCTCTGCGCCCTTGAAGCCGAGGGCGGGATGCCGCTTTTGAAGAGAGATCAGCCTTCCTCCGGGGCTGCCAGGTTGTTTTCAGGTCGCAGCCCTCTGTGGTTAGAGCTGAAAGGGGCTGTGTGTAGGTTTCCCCCATCCATCCCTCCCACCTACCCTAAAGGACAAATGCAGTCTCCCTCGGTTCATTTTATAAAATCTTAAAGCTTGCTCCGCAGCACTGCATGATGGAAACCTTAGCCAGCTTAGCAACAGGTAAATTAAATGACAGTGGTAGCGATGAAATGGACCAAAGTGTGGCCATTGCGCTGCATTGTTCAGACCCAAGCTCAGTTAGCCTGAGCGTTACAGGTGAAGACACCTTTTTCTGAGCAGTTTTTCTAGGGAGACGAGCAAAAGCAGTGTGAGTTGGTTGCTTTCCCTTTTTGCTTAAAGGAGTAGGCAGCAGAAGTCAGTTTTCAGGTATGGCAGACCTGTAGTATATTTCAGGTAAAATTAAATGCATAAACGTAAATGGAGGTCAGGCAGAACTTATCCATATCCATACAGAGCTCTTTCACAGGCTTAACGACAGCTCTCAAAACCTCACTTTGCTCTTTTAGACTTGAGACTAGTCCGAGTTCCCTGCTTGCAGGTGCATGTATCAAGAAGGGATCCCAGACAAAAGCTGTCCCTTTGAAGACTAAAATTCAAGTTTAACTTACGTCTTCTTTTAGTGACTTTTTTTAATTTAGGAGTCTGTCTTTCATTTGTTCGTATTTTCTGCTTCTCTTTTTCCCTTCTTGATTAGGGAAATATGTTTTGATGAGAGGAAATGCAAGTGTGTTAGAGGTGTTTTCTATCTGTGAACTTAAAAAAAAAAACTGTACTAAGGTTTAATGTTAAAGTCCTAACTCTGATCTTGCTGTATTTACCTTATTTACTTCTCTCCCTAGTGTCCGAAAATCAACATGTCTAGCAAAAAGGCAAAGACGAAGACCACCAAGAAGCGCCCTCAGCGTGCCACTTCCAATGTATTTGCAATGTTTGATCAGTCGCAGATTCAAGAATTCAAGGAGGCCTTCAACATGATCGACCAGAACAGGGATGGCTTCATTGACAAAGAGGACTTGCACGATATGCTCGCCTCCCTTGGTAATGTCACTTTTCTGTTTACGGTTGCCAAGCAAATTTGTGCTGTTAAAATTAAAATATTGAGTTTGGGATAGCTTATGAGAGGTGTCTCAGTTTGTATTACGTTGTTCAGATCACTTTTTCTTTTAGTTTGAAAGCTAAAGCAAATATGAATCCCTTTATTTGTAGGAAAGAATCCAACGGATGAATACCTAGATGCCATGATGAATGAGGCTCCAGGCCCCATAAACTTCACTATGTTCCTCACAATGTTTGGTGAGAAGCTAAATGGCACCGATCCGGAAGACGTAATCAGGAATGCTTTTGCTTGCTTTGATGAAGAAGCAACAGGTATGTGGGTGAAAGTCAGCCGCTTGGTGGTGGGGGGGATACTTTTATGTTGTTTATTTGGGCTTCTAAATAGTACGCTGATTTTTGCACCTTTATACATCAAGTATGACACAGTAATCCTTCTAGATGGCATATGCTACCAAGTAATGAGAATTTGACTTATTACTGAGTGAGAGTAAAAACTGTCTGGCTGCTCTGTGTGAGTACTGAGGACTAGTAGTAATGTTCTTCTGTGAGGCTTTGGAGAAGAGTGTTTTAACTGGGCAGCGTGTATGTTCCTATAAGTGCAAAATAAGATGCATTTGCTCTAAGAAGATGAGGAATTCAAATTGGTAGTATGTGATTTTCTATGGCGTTGAAAAGGTGACGGATGTGAAATCTGTAATACAACTGAGTTTGTCCTCCCTCTGCAGTAGATGAGATGCATCTGAATTCTTCGATGTTTTTAGTATTTCAAGACAGGCTGTCCAGACTACATAAACTCTTTTGAACCGTCATCTTGCGTAGCTATGTTACAGCTCTGATGACAAATGCCATGTGTCATGCCCTCAACCCGCAGCTCGGTTTGCTTTCAGGTTGCAGGAAGGGCTGTAGCCTTAATGATCTAAAGATAAAAACCAGGTGGGGTCTATAACGCAGAAATGACAGATTGGGCTGACTTGCATAGCAAGATGGGGGGAAAGAGGAAAATGCAGAGCTCAGTTTTACTGTATCAGTCTTTCAAGGTTGCGCCTGTAATCTTGAGGTTAGAGTTTATGCTTTTATTTATTTATTCACGTAGGCTAAGATTCCAGAGAAGTGTGTAGCAACCAGGGATGAATCCTTAGGGCAATTCTGCGGAATTACAGAATATCAGCGCTTTGACGTGTTGTGAACACGTCTTACTAGTGCGTGCTGAAATTATGTAGCCTCTGTACTAGAGATGTCACTGCACCTGTAACTTTCCTCACAACTGTCCACCACAATATTTCAGTCTAACCTGTGGATATGTGCTCTGAACCTTTCAAAGGATATTATTCCATTTCAAACAGCTATTTTCAGTCTGTGTATTTTTAGCACCTTTTGCCTTTTCAAAGAGCATCCCCTTCCTGCTGAGGTGTAGGTAAACAGGCTTTCTGTTGGTAAGGCCTTTTCAAATGTTAATTGACTTCCTCCCTCTCAAGGGAAATCTCTTTACCATCTCCTAGAGAAGGAAGTTTTGTTAGTAGGTTAATTATTTTCTCTCCACAGGTAGTCTGACTCACTGTGCTACAGGTTTTTTTCGTGTGCTCCAAAACAAGAGCCTGTGAATTACAGTATAAAGAAAACGATTGTGCTACCAGTTCTTTTGAACAGTAACCTTCTATGTCTATGTAAACAATAAGTTACTAGTTCAGGCCCCCATGTACTGATAAGATTGATTTTATTATCTTTCAGCTCTGTGTGGTAAATGTTTTAGTCTAGTCCTAGGATGATTGAGGATAATGGTTCCACAGTCTTTTTTGTGTCTTACGCCATCCTCAAATTTTAACCAGGAAACGTGTTAGATAGTTATGCTGTTTTATTGATTTTTGATTCATAATAGTCAAAATGCAGTCTTCAAAATAACGTATGATGTATTTGTAGAACCCATGTTATGTTTGCCTTTTATTCATTTTTTCTCAGATTTGGCTTCTGATTAGTTTGTTCCTTCTAAAAATGAACAAAAGCATTTCCAGCTATATCAAACCTTTTTCTTTTTTTTTTTTTCTCCACTTCATAATCTCCACATGCGTGTGTGTTACAGTCCTGATCTTCTAGCCCTACATCGGTGTAGTTCTTTTGAAAGAGAATAATACAAATCAGATCCTCTTGATGAGGATAAGCTAGTTGTACTTGTTGGTTTTTAGTTACATTTCCTATATTGCCAATCTAGTTGGGTATATTGCTTCAGCATTACTATCGTATGTAGTACTATGAAATTAGTATAAAAGTGATGCCTGGCTGCATTTGGTGTATCTTTTGTCTGCTCTTTGATCCTGCATTGTCGTCTGTTTTGTGCTGTCTGCCACAGGCTGAATCTTAAATTTTGCTTCATGAATTTGTTACTCCCCATCTACATTGAAGCTGTGTGCAAGGGAGAGCGGGAGTACTGTTTGCTTTACAATTCGGTGCTGCTAAAACTTTTAGTGTATTCCTAGTCTGGCAACCTAGTTCAGTGTTTAAACACCTAGCTGTTCAGACAGAAGCAATTAAGTCCTTGAGGCTAAACTTGCAGCACCGAAGGCCTTGCATTCTTTGAATACTAATCCTTATGTCATCTCTCATCACTACTTGGTCTCTGTAGGACTGCAGAAACAGAGAGCCTAATCTGTTTAGCTGGTTTTTCCCCTTCTTTACGCACATCTGTTGGAGTTTACCTTGTCCGGTGTCGACGGCAGAGCGGGAGTGCGAATCCGGAGTAATGATGGATCTCAATATGAGTATGGTCATTCTCCTCTATTCATGCTTATAACAAGGCTTATATAGTTATCTACTATGGACACGCGCTACCTGCAGCTTGCAGATAGGTTACAGCCTTGTGTTCACGCGCATCTATGCTCTAGCAGATTGGCCCGTTCTTTCTGATCATGCGAAATGCCTTCATGGTCTTTATCTTGTTTTTCTCCTTCCAGCTGCACATTCCTTTCTCCGTTGTTTTCTGCTTAGGTGCCTTGTCATGCCAGGTGGTACAGTGTTCGCTCATTAAAATCAAACTCAGGAATGTCCGTTAGTGAGATTCCCATCCCCACACACATCTGCAAAGAGACAACTCCAAAATTTGACCCGATTAAGATGGGCCTGGGTAACTGAACATTCTCCCCGTTTTTAAAGTAGAATATTGCTGTTAGCCTTCTTCGTTTGGAGTCGATAGTCAAGAACTTGTCTACACTGGGATATGATGCTGTTTTAATTAGCATATGTTGAAACACGGGTTTTTTTCCCTTCCCTGCAGCATGATAATTTGTCATGCTCATTGACTGCCTTTTGGTCCCCTGATTCCCTGTTTGGTTTTGTCTCTCTAATGAACTCTGTTTGCTTAAGTTATTCAACTCTCTTTCCAAAGCAGAACTTTTTTTTTTTTAATCACATTCTAATTGAATCTACATCAGTTGATGTGGGTGTCTACATATGATTTCCAGCTGGTCTGCACAGTTTACATATCTTTTTTTTTTTAACATACTTCTACCTCCTCTGTTCCGTTATTGATATTTCTCCAACTCATTTCTTTCTCAAATGAAGCAACTGTTGTGCATTTAAAGGCATGGTAGGTCTTATTTCAACATTAAGCAGTTTCTGCATTCTTCTGTCTACCATTTGTTACGCGCATTCCTTTTTTCATCTCTAAACTTTCCTGGAATTATTTGGCAACTGGTGCTTCTGCCCATCTATTGAAATTGAATTAACAGAACATACTTAGCAACTGCTCATTTTTATATCTTTGTTAATTTTCTCCAAAATCTTCTGCTAATATTTTAGCATAAAATAAATAACTTAATATATCCTACCTTTTTTTGACTAGCTTCTCCACCCCTACCTCTCCACAGTAGACATTCTTCCTCCCTCCTGAGTTAACTTGCTCAATCCTGTCTGAAAGTCTTTTCTGTTATAAACTTTTTCCCTGGACGCTTGCCAGCAGTTCACTGTATCCATGTAAACCCCCTCCAGCAACAGTATTGTGCAGCAGTGAAGAGCCAACCAGTGGTTATTTAGTCCCCAGAGGAAACTAGTTTATAGAGGATGTGCAAATATATCTAATTAAAGTCAAGAAAAATATAATTCAATTAAGAGACAGCTTGTGTAATGAAGACTAGCAGTGACAGAAACTTGTTTTTCCACTTTAAGCTGTTGAAGATCAGTAGATGGAAATAGGTGTTATTAGATCACAGCAGACCAGGCCGCTTTTCAAAAATCTGTATGAAATGCATCAAACTTCCCCACCTTCCCCTTTGCATTCAAGGAATTTCTTTAGAATTCAATTAAGAAAGTATTTTGGGCTCTTGGTGCAAATGCATATATTATGTGCTGTATTAGTTAATCGCACGTCTGTTGGTATGTCTGTCTTACTGCTTTGCAAGGCTGGGCTAAGAAACAGCTTCCCTTTTGTGTTTCTCTCTGTACGACTCATTCTAGGGTTCATTCAGGAAGACTACCTGCGAGAGCTGCTGACGACAATGGGAGACAGGTTCACAGACGAAGAGGTAGATGAGCTGTACAGAGAGGCACCCATCGACAAAAAGGGGAATTTCAACTACATTGAATTCACGCGCATCCTGAAACACGGAGCAAAAGACAAGGATGACTGAGCAAATCCCTGGATACCTGCAGATAGCTGCTTTTTTTTTTTTTTTTGTCCCCCCATTAATTTTATTTCTCAGGATCTGTTTTTTCTTTTTTTCTTGTTGGGACCTTTTTGCATACACTTTTAGCATTCCAGCTTTTTCCTCTGTGGACTCTGGGGCTGCTCAGACACACCTGCACCTTTGTAATAAGAGTGGAAATGGGCAGGGAGAGAGGACAGCTTACAGTGATAGAGGTTTAGGGACAAAGATCCCTGAGTGTGGAGGCCCAGGTAAAAATGTCAGTGCCACTCATCCTAGCTAGATTAGTTTTACATTTTTAATGGTAACTTTTCAAATAAAACACTGCTATATTAAGTACATCATTGAAATTTTCATGCTAGAAGTGGACTGTTTAATCATATCTCTAAATATTTTTGCAACTGTATGCAGTCGTATTGTTACCTATTTTTGCCTTAAAAATGAAGCATAAGTCACTTAAGCATACTGATGTTTGTACTTCAGCGACTGAGTACTTCACTTACTACTGTGAGCATATACAATGAAGAAATTCCCATCCTTCAAATGTTAGTACATTGTAAATTAATGATTTCTGTCCAAGACTTGCACATTAAACATTTTAAATCTCATGGATGTAATTGAGGGGGTATTTTACCACCTTAGCGCCTTCATTTCTTGACACTTGAGTACTACTTAATACTGCTTTTTAAAAACTTGCATGGTAAATCCTAGTGTTTTCTTAAAAAAGAGGTACCACGTGTGAGTAGAATGCTTGAATGATGCCTCTTACCAGATCTGCAGGACTGACAATATGGAATTCATTACATTTCATTGCAACCATTTATTTTTTTCTTTCTTTTCTCTTCCCATCTTTTTTCAAAGCACAGTGAGAATGGGTCTGGATGAAGAAGGAAGGTGTGCTGCCTCTGTCCTTGTCTTCTATCTGAAAATGTTATTCTTGCTTTCCAAATGGAACAATATACAGTATATTTTTAAGAGCTTCTGCTGAGAGTGGTGCTTTGGGTGTGTGAGAAGGAGGCAGTCCTTTTTGTTCCGTTTCTCATAATTATATCCTCTAGCTCTTGTGGTATGGAATGCATAGCAGATTTGCTACAGTACTCTGAAGCAACTTTGCCATAATCTGAATACTTGTGGTTCTGGTTTTTTGGTCTTGAGAGAAAGGGTGATCAGAGCTGCTTCTGTCACTTCTAGGAATTACAGTTATCCCTTCAGAATTTAGGTTGCAAAATTAACAAATGTCATTTGGCTGGGAGCGTTTTGCTGTTTCTTGGTAGGCTGCTATTGCAAACTGAACTTTTAATAAATTTCATTAGAGGACAGTGGTTATTTGTTTTAGAAATACACTGTTCTTTCATGAATAACCTACCGGGACTGTCGTCTTTTGAGAAGGACAACGCCATAAAAATCGTTCACTGGTACCTGTAAGAAAAAGCTCTGAAGCTTCTGCTCTACTTCAGTCCCAGTTAGCTTTGCGAAAGAACGGGAACTGTGCGAACATATAAAGGATCACAGGATGCCAACAGTAGGCCTGGGAGAAGAGTATGGAAGGTGCTGAAAAACAGAGAGGGGGAAAAGGGTTCAAAACGCTGTCGGAGAAGACAGAAGAAGACATCCAAACGCTTCAAAAATAAGTTTTCTCTCAGTTGCTGCTTTTTTTGCTGAAAATATTTACAGTTAGAGGGGGCAGAGATAAAAACTCGAAGAAGAACTCTTGTGATCTATCAGCGAAACCGATTTCGCCGTGTCTGAAGGAGGCGAAGTCGGCCAGGTCCTCGCCAGCCCACCAGCTGAGGCCAGCCTCCCTCCTCCCCTCCGCACCGCAGGCACGCCTGCAGCGGCCGCCTGGCTTTCCTTTAATTGAAGGGAGCGGGCTGGGAACTTGAGGCCAGTATCCAGAGCCATCAGTAGGTGGCATTACAGCTCCTAGCACTCACTTCGCTGAAGGGCAAATGGCTCGCAACACGGCTTTTTTTTGTTGTTTTTTTTGAGCCCCGCAGAGCTCATCTGGTGCAGCACACAGGGGAAAATACGGTCGGTTCCCACAGAAGCTCCGCTCCTACCACAACAAGGACTAACGCTGTCGGGATTTTTCAAATTGCAGCTTTCGTGTGCACTGAATTGTGGCTCTTTAATCAAATTCATTCATTACAGAAGAGAGTAAAAAGAGGTATCTGCAAGCCGCTGTTACAGTCATGTATGTGCAAACACACATGTGGTGTATGTTTGAAAAAGATTGGGTTTCAAAAGGACTTAAGGCCTGCCTTGTAACGCAAACCAGACTCCCTGCTCCCACGTTTCATTTCTTGGTATCTCAGTAAGCGCTCTTGTTGTTTTGTAAGATTAGCTTTGAAAAACCACCCCAAATTCAAATTCACATGTTTGCATAACTTTGCGTACATATGAAAGACTAAAACCTGTGATATAAACTAAACTGTTGAGGCTCGGAGTGCGGCAGCTGGTATTTATCTATAGCAATAAATGCCAATTGTTAGACGCTGGTTCTTGCTTATGGGCCAGGGCTATGTTGCTGTATAGCAACGCCTATAAGCCGTTTGGTCTTGTGATGATGAACTGTAATTCACTAATGTTCTTAGCCTTGCCTTTGGGAGAACCTTTTGTTTTACCCTCTCAAGTTTAATGGCATCTAATGCTCTGATACAAACATGTCAGGGAGACTGATAAAAGCGGACTTTTGGTGGGTAATTCAGAGGCCTGGGATTTCTCTTGCAAAGAAATTTTAAACCCCCGCTCACCTCTGATGCAGAAGGTGCCTTAAAGTCTGTGTCTGTCTGCAACCAGTAACACTGGTTTTATAGAGTAACTGCAGTTCTCAGTCCTGGCAAAATCAGCGTCAGTAAGAGCCACGCAGAATCTCCAAGTGTTCTTACTGAAGTGGGTCAGCAGAACATGAGGGCGTTTATGGTGGGATGTCTCTCCGTTTTTTTTTCTTTATCTTTTTTTTATTAATTCAGTTGTTTTGTAGCTAGGTCACTTGAGTGGAGGGCTGGGACAATGTGGCCTTGAATCCTCTCAGCTAGAAGAGAGAATTAAAAGTAGGTCTGCAACATTCGGGCTGAATGTTAAACCACTGAACAATTGAACAAGGGAGGGTGGAACCATCACAAGCAGCTGTGTTTCTTATTGTGCTTTTTTCTTTTTGGCAAATGAAGGTGCTTAGGCAATGATCCCAGCAGAAGGGATTAAAGAGATCAATTCTACCTGAAGAAAGATTTTCCTGCTCTTCAAGGTGAACTTCCCAAAAGCAATGATTCACGCGTGGGGCTGGTATGCTTGTTTCCTGTGGTTGCGGAGGCAACAGAGCTGAACCCTAAATGAGTTTTAGCTTATAAACTGTTTCCTCTCCAGGGCTGTTTGTGAGAAGCAGTGCCTCACCAGGGAACTGTCTCGCACATCCTGTATCTGGCCTAACACCCCCCACACATGCTCCCCGTCAGTGTAGGTAATAACTTGTAAAGGTTGTCACTGCCCTCACTCTGCTTTAACGTTGTGCGCTGTAAGCTGCTGTGGCTCAGCACCTGATTATCCTTGAGCAACTGGGCTCTCTCTGTACCGGGGGCAGTCATTTTGTAAGCTGTGCTGTCCCTACTCGTGAATTACAGCCCTAACTCCTGTGGAAAGAGCAGTGGTGACTCCTTCCCTTCAGTATTTCTCGTTGATGAAATTCAGCAGATCCTTACTCAGTACGCTTGTTTTAATAGTTACTAATTTTAGTGCCTAACTCCCCTAGATGAGGAGAGAGCAGCATCTGTCAATCTGGCAGGCATGCCTCACTGTGAATAGTACCAAGAACGTCAAGCATTCTTCCCTGGCATCCAGGTACCAAGTAGTGGATATTTAATGCGACAACATCCAAATGTCAAATAGAATGATGCTTGGTCTAAAAAACGTGAGAGTCTTAAGAGAATTCCTATCACCAGGGTGGTAGTGTCTAAATACTAGGCACTTGGTATGACCTTTGTGGACTGTTTCCTTGCGGCAGGCATGGTTTATATTGCTATTCAAATAACCTTAGCTAACTGCTGACTCATCGCTAGTTCCACTCTACGCATCCCATTGCTTAAGTATAAAAATTGTTTTAGTAGCACTCATTAGCTGTGAAAAGCAAACCTAACCAGAGTTCCTATGTAATCATCACAAGATCAGAAGTGTCATGTAAACCGAGTATTTAAAAATATAACAAAGCGTTCACACAACTTTAATAGGGATGCATACCACTCCCAGACGGCTTCTTTCAGTGAGCGGGTAAGAGTTGCAAATTAAAGATACTTGCAGCCGGAAACTTCCTTTTCAAATAACTGCAGGTCACTGTGACATTGGAAATGGTTGCAAAAAGCTACAGTGAGACCACAATCATTGCACGCTGCCCCCCCGCCATACATAAGATTTCATGAGAAATCTGCTCAGCTCTACGCCCCACAGCCCTAGCAAGCTTCAAAGCTATAGGGCTGGAGTCAGTTAAAAGGGGAGTTGACAAGTTTCATGTTAGCAAGATAAGCTCCTGAACTTTGGGATACATTTTTGGAAGAGAATTAAATGGAACAAAATTACTTGTAGTTAGTGCTTGCCTGTTTCTTTTACTGATTCAGGGGATAAGCCATTGTATATTTATTAGAACCTGAGATATACCTTGTGCAAAACACAAGTTGTAACACTGTTATTGCTATCCTGTTGGCAAACGGGGGAACTTGGCAATGAATCTAAACCCTTCTACCTTGCCTGCCCTCCTCCTCTGCTAATTAAAAAAAAATAAAAAGGTAGCAATGCAATTTTCAATTGTCAGAAGACAACATTTCTTTCAGACTTTGACTTTTTTTGTAACTAACTGAACATAATCTTAGAATTTAACTAACAATAACTAGTTTCTCTGCTGTAACAAGTGTAGGTACGCAAACTGCATCTGTCTTGCTGGTGTTTGTTATTGGTGTTTGTTATTTTTAGCACATCCGTCTATTCCACGGCCTCTTTGCCTAGGTGAGGCAGAGAACAGCAGCACTGTTACAACTGTATTTGGGGATGTCCTACTACATGTGGACCTCAGAGGAAGGAGGAGTCATCAAACTTGTACAAAAGGATGAGTAAGGAATACACTGCAAAAACGCAGAACTCTGATTCACTTACTGGAAGATGACTATGGGCTACCTGAACCCCCAAAGAGGAGGATAAACTGTTGCTGTGAAGTGCTAGTTATAACTGCGTGATTAGCAGAAACTCTACCTGGTAGCAGCGATAGCAGAATTTGGAGGCAAGTTGCAAAGTGGATGGGACAGCAGTCAGAAGACAGTGATGAGGCTTGTTGGAAGTACTTGGTTTTACTCTCTTCCTGTTGCAATGCATGCAGCCTGCTGCCCCTGAAATTTCCTGTCCCAAGCTCTGGACACAGAATTTGGGTAACTGAGTAGCCATCTAAACTAATGAAGATTAAAATACCAGAAAGAGAAGAGAGGGGCTGAGGCACTGAAGTATTTCCTGATGCAGCTGATCAGAGAGACACTCTCTAGTGGAGATCCCAGTAGTCAGCCTTCTCCAGAGGCTGGACACCAATGCCTGGTCAAATCTCTAGGTAGCCCCTCACTTTGGCAACCCACAGCAGCTCTTCCAGGGTTCTGTTTCATATTTGATGTTTCACTCTCTCTCTTCCCCCCTCCTGTCCTTTATGCAAGCACTTAAATGCCTTCCACATGTCAGGGGCCTGCATCTACCCCTTCTGTTACAAGCTTTATACATGCCTAAGGGTTGAGGGCCTCAAGCAAGAAAGGCATTCCCTTCCTTACTTTGTGTACCACACCTTGGGCCTCACCTTGAGATAAGACTCAAAGCAGCTAATAAGCTGCAAAGCAGGCTTTGCAAATTTTGATGAGTAAAAATTCAAGCACCTCCAGGATTAAGGAGTAATTCAGTGGCAGCTTTGAAAATGCTGGCAGTATCTAAATGGGACGTCAGTACCTCAAACATTTCAGGCTCTTGGCTGAAAGCGCAAATCAGATTCTTGTGCACATCTCTGGATGCTCAGCAATAAGGCAACACATGACAAAACTGTCACCTGAGGGCAGTAGGTAAGTGCGCTAGGAAAACAGGAGACTGTTTTGGCTGATGTTCTTACTAGTGATGCCTGGCAGATCTTGCCCTATGCCAGGTTTTCAGGGCTGGTAATTATGCCTCTTCTACCACTGATCTCAAGTATTGCTATGAAAGAGCAAATATCAAACAAAGGGGTGCTGGCTGCTTATTTTCACAACCACTTTCCAGACTCGGAAGGGTACTTTACACGTATGTGACTGATTCTGGATCGTTCTTACCTATGATGGATTTAGAGCTCGCACACACCCTTTGCAGGAATGTTTTTGTTACCTACCGGTGGTTTTTAAAGTGACTATAAAAGCAAGGAAAGCGTTTGGGAGATGCTGTTATTATGAACAGGTTAGGGTGTGTTTATTTTAGTTATTTCTTCTCCTTCCAATCCCTCCATGCCTCCCTTAAGCCTATTCACAGGCTTTCCTTCTACAGGGAAATTGTACTGAGTTCAGTGAGGCTCACCTAAAAAGGCCATTTCAGCAACATTATGCGAGTTTCCAATATTTACCTTTACATACCAATACATAATTCTGGCTCATTTCCTGACTCTGCTGTTCTTAGTTTTGGGGTTGTTTTTTTTTTTTCTTTTTTTTTTTTTTTTTTAAAGGTACAGTTTGCTTGAGTTTCAGCCTCTAATCAATACTACATTAATGACTTTCCTATACAGTTTGCCCCATTTTATCTCTGTGGCAGTTGAAATTTTCATTTGGCGAATCTCCTTGCATTTCACTGCTATATGCAGCTGATGTCAGACACCTGTGATATCCGGGCATGTTCTTACACAGTCCACAGGGTTGTTTTTTTTTTACTTTTTTTTTTTTTTTAAAGGTACAGTTTGCTTGAGTTTCAGCCTCTAATCAATACTACATTAATGACTTTCCTATACAGTTTGCCCCATTTTATCTCTGTGGCAGTTGAAATTTTCATTTGGCGAATCTCCTTGCATTTCACTGCTATATGCAGCTGATGTCAGACACCTGTGATATCCGGGCATGTTCTTACACAGTCCACAAAGGTTTGTTTCAAGCTTTTGTTCCCAGAAGCTATGGAGAAAAGGACTGTATAAAAACTGTTTAGAACAGAAGTTGGTTGGGGGTAGAGGGTGAGAAGTTTTATCCCTGGAAATAAAAGCAATGTGGCATGAAGGTATTTGTAATATGGGTTCCTTTTAATGAATCTTAGCCACTTAGTTAGTTGACTGAAGACATTAAATGGGTCTTTCCCTAAAGTAAGTAATTAACTTTCAACACAGAAAATTAAATTGCTTAAGATTATTACACAGCTATCTGAACAATACTTCTAGTGTCTTGTTGCTTTTATTGCTCTTTTGCCCCTGGCATTTTGTATGTAATCATCCAGACACCATGAGACATATTGATTAAATAAATTGGGGCCCTTTGCACAGTACAATCTTGTTTTATATAATCTTATACAATATGCTATTACTGTAGCCAAGTAATAAATAAAAGCAGAGTTAAGACAGAAACTTTGGGCAAAGCCAGTCTGCCCTGTAATCCATAGTCAGAAGTAGTTTGGACTCACGAAATAAGCTACGTCTTTACTGGGAGAGAGAGAGAGACAGACTCCTGAGTTTACTTTAGTAGATATTTTGCTATTAGGCTGAGCAGATTTCCTCTTACTACACTGAAAAAAGCTGGCTGAAGAGCAACTTCTGTGCCAATGCTCACAATGCTCCCAGAGCTCCAGACAGGTGAGTAGGTCTCTCTCTGTGTTTGTACAGTGTCTAGCAAAACAGAGTGGGGGGTGTGTGAAAATATAACGTCTTAAGGCATTTCCATAATAAAAGTAATAAGCACTTTTTCAGTAGAGGTGACAAAAGCTATGTTTGAACAGCTTCCACCGGGCCCTCTCTAATTCATCAGAACATCATTTCCACCTCTGGCTTTGGCTAGGCTGATTTAGCAGCTTTCTGTTAACAGTGTTCTAGATAACAAGTGGCAACCAAAATATTTCAAGGCTGCCTCATATCCTTTCTTATCCCACAACCTAATGACAAAAGGAGACAATTGTACCTTGTTTGCTAACTACACGCTGCGCTTTATCTTGCATTTTGGCTTATGTTGTCATCAAGTTGCTAATCATCATTCTGTGACACTGTCTACACAGCTTCTCCATGCAGCTCTTGGCTGCGTGTTACATGGGCACGGTATCACAAAAGAGCAAACAACGCAAGTGTTGGCTCCTGTTGATAACTGTTGTTTAGAGGGAAGTTATTCCTTTTGCCAGGCGGTGGAACATCAGATCTCTAGGCCACTAAATAAATGCTATTATACATCATCTGGGCACCATATGGTCTGCATGCTTCTGACTATAGCTGAGCCACAGCCCTCCAAGCAGTCAGGTGAGAGGGCTAGCTTCCAGCCTCAGTAGCTATCTGCTTTAGCAGCAGTAAGGCTTCTACATTAGCGTGAAGAGAATCAGGGAAAGCCTCTCATAAAGTACCAGAAGGATTTTGTTCCCTCGTGGAAGTGCTGAAGTTTCTGCTGACCCTTCCAGGCATGGATGAATAAGTAATCTAGCTGTTTAACGTCAGTTGTGCTGCACAGCCTACAGGTCTGCAGCTCTAATGCCCCCTCAGAGGACTCATCTTGTATTCGGATGTCCGAAACTGTGGCTTAAATGAGCTCATCTCATCTCATGCAGCTTTTATTATGTCTTGCAAAAGAAGTCCATTCTACGTTGGAGTCTTGCTTTGGCACCATGCTTGAATGGACGGAACTGACGCGTGCGCATAGCTGGAGGTGCCTGGGTTAAATGTGTCAGCAGGCTAAGTCCTTCCACGCAGAGAAAGAGGAAATGAGGTCTGAATCAATTCCTAGAGTAGCACAAATTACTGAGCTACTAAGAGCCCTCAGAGAGGTTCCCAGAGAGCCTCACACTTAACCCAGGTAATTACAGCTGCAGGTGGCTATGTAAGCGTGAATCACATAGGTGAAAGTAGTGCCGAAGCCTCAGCAAGACTCGTTTTATAAGCCTAGGAACTGAGTCCAACTACATTTTATTGACCTTACTGCCAAGACACCCTCAATCCTTGCACTAACGGCTAGCCAGAGTACAGCACCTTATTGCCATTTAAAACACCTGGGTCTGGGGCAAGCTGTATTGGCCAAATCCTAGTCTACATCCATACAAGTAAATCCAGTACTCATACAAGTTTGACAGGCAAATTTTGGCTCTGTGCCTGCAACTCACTTTTTAACAAGAGAAGATCTGTTTCCATCTTAAAGTGCTTGAAAGGAACTTCTGTTTTTGAGAACACGAGATAACTAAAGTAACAAATGACTTCATCATCCACCAATGTGCGGTAAGCAGAAACACACAAGTTTTGCAAAGGAACTTAAAACTTCCAGGTTTCAATCCATACTGAACTTCGGCTTTGAACTCTTAACAGACTGAACTGTACTTTTCCTGTCCTAATTGCTTACACTCCTGCTTGTCTGGAGTGGCCTTTAAAACTTTTTTTCTAGACGACTCATAACATATCTAATGTTCTAGGCTGAGCTGAAGCCACATGCGGTCCACAATGTGATGATGTCTTTGGGCCTAACTTGTGTCCCGCTCCTTGACAGACTGAGTCCAGCAATCATATGCTGACCGTGTTTAGCAAGGGTGGACACTATTGAGTTAAACACAAGCACGGTGGCATCTCATGCAGAATCACGATTGATGAGATTCATGCCTTTTGCATTCCAGTTCAGTATCTAGAGCTTACATACAGCAAGTAGAGACCTGGGTGCAATTTCCTTTTGAGCCTGGGAAGGCTCAAGGCTCTTACACCAGAAGCTGTTCTAGAATGAGACATTTTTCTACTCTTCCTGTTGAAGCTGGACATTTAAACGAGGGTCAGATTCACGGGAAGACAAGGGAAGACAGAAAGAGGCAGCATACGTGCCTGGCTCTGTAACTCGGAAGTTTCTGAAGAACTTGACATTGGGCTTCTTCAGCGTGAGGCCCAACACAGTTTGTGTGTTTTGTTCAAAGCAAAGAATTCCTCAGAAGAAGCCAGGCCTGCCTTCTCTCCTAGGAAGCGTCCTTCTTATTGAACTGTAAAAGTGGGTTCAGAATTATTTTCTTTTTTCCACCTCTTTTTCTATTTTGTACATACCCTTATTATTGGCATTTCTTTTTGTCCAGTTAAGAGGTTTCCCTTCCTAGTATGGTGGTTGACATCAGTCTCATTTTTGCATACTTTTATCTTTTTATTGGATATCGTACTGGTGAACTGCAGATGCAAACTGGGTGATGGGACTTCATATGCTGCATTAGTCATTATGGCAATTCCCAACATAGGGTCTGAGTTATTAAGGATTATTACATTTTAAATATGTCCTACTTCAAGGAATACATTATTCTCATTTGTGAAGGTCTAGTGTATGAATAGATGTTATGACTCTGTGGACAGAAAATTATATAAATGAAAAGGAACTCTAAACAGGTCCTCTTCCTAAGGATAAAATCCCAAGATGGCAGCATGATCTCAGGCTATCCAGAGGTCACTGCAAATAAGCCCCAGTTAAATGGGGCTGCCTGGAAAATGGATGGGAATGCAAAAATTGATGTGTTAATATCAAATTATCCCAGGCATTATGACTCTGTGGACAGAAAATTATATAAATGAAAAGGAACTCTAAACAGGTCCTCTTCCTAAGGATAAAATCCCAAGATGGCAGCATGATCTCAGGCTATCCAGAGGTCACTGCAAATAAGCCCCAGTTAAATGGGGCTGCCTGGAAAATGGATGGGAATGCAAAAATTGATGTGTTAATATCAAATTATCCCAGGCACAAAGAACTTTTTTTTTTTTTTTTTTTTTTTTAAAGGGCAATTTTTTCTTTTTGTTTAAAAACATGAAGGTTTTTTTTTGTTTGCTTTTTTTTTTTTTTTTTTTTTTTAATAGGGCAACTGTTCTATCTGGATTTAATAGAAACACAGAGTTAAGGTGCTGGTTTCCTGATTTTCTGTCAATTAGGTTTGGATACTATGTTCTGCAAGGACATAGGTCAGAGAAAGAGGCTGTCTACACTCTCCACTTCCACTTGGGTCTAGACTTCTAGTCGGTGAATTTCTATAGGTTTTGAGAACACACAGGCAGTGGGGGCTTGACTGAAAGATGCTCTTTTCTCCCCTTCATCTACAGTCTCCTCCACTATACATCCAGTGGAGCATAAGTGTAACCTCCATCACAGCTATAACTAATTGCTGATGAAGCCGAGGTGTGTGCAGGCAAGGGATGAACTCCTTCACTGCATAACTCAGGAAGCAACTGCACATCAAAAATTCCCCCAGCTGGGGAAAGGTCACAGGGCAAATCTGGACCTGCCATTCCTGGTAAAAACACCCGCAACCTACAGCTCTTACGCATTCTCTCTCTTGACCTGCCGCCTCTTCAAACAGTCCTTAAATAGTCAACAGAAAGATGGCCAAAGCCCTATACAGCAGGTACAGCCTAGGCCTATGATGCGTGGAAAATCGTGGAAGAGCTCCTCAGACTCCTAGAATGGTCTTCAGTGCCAAAGCACCTGAAGCAATGTTTCAAGTTTTAAGCCCAATTTAGAGGATTAACATTTGTCAAGCCCAAATAACTTTAAAAGGTAGGGGGAGAGGGGGTGGTACATAGGAACATACCAAGTCTGCGCTACACATTATGCCTGTTTCTGCTCAGGTTCCTGCCAGACCCCACCCTCAGACACCAGTCTTGCCAATTTTTAGCTCCTTCTCAGCAGAGCTGTTACGCCACAGCCCCAGCATGCCAACACAGGACTCCATGCCTTTAAATAATGCTGCTTTTCCATGCATGGATTTTCCCCGCCCTCAGCTCCCCAGCCAGAGTGCCTCTCTGGTACGGGATTAATTTGAGAGAGGGACAACTTCAATACACTCCCATTGTATTAGCTTGCCATAATGGAGAACGACAGCATAATGGTCAAGGACTTGGGGGGGAAGGGGAAAGGGGTGTACAAGTGCCTGCATGAGTGAAGTTGTGCATTCACCCTGTTCCATTTTTTCCAGATGTGGTGCTTAGAGTTTGTAAAATTGCAGTAAGTTAGTTGTGTAGCTCTGTCAATGTTTTTACAGCGTTCTGTGGGAGAATTCATCTGTCCCTACCCCAGATCCTGGCAGAAGTAGCATGGGTATGGCAAGTCATGAAAGTGAACTGGTTCTGGCTCCACTTCTGTGGTTCCATCAGTGGCAAGGCATCGATCCAGTGGTTCATTCTCCGACGTATGTCTAAGTTATGCAACAAGCCTGCTTGTTTGCAACTCTCCTTCTTTTAAATTGTCCGGAATCAGTACATTGAGCCTACTCCACACTCCAGATAGGTCCATTTTCAGCTGTCTGACCCAGGCAGCCCTTTGCATATCTGCTGCATCCCAAGACATCCCGCTCTTAGCTTTGGTGCTATGCAAGTCAGCACATTCCCCTTCTCCTGGCACATTTATGTACAAGCCTGCCTCTTCTCAGCTTTCTAAGCCAATTTCAGCCATGTCAGCCTGTGCCACATTCCACGCCTTTCTAGTCTGTTTCTATCTAAGCTCTGTGAATCCACAGAACGGCACAAGATAATCTGTTCACAGCTCCTATGTACAAGCCTGCCTCTTCTCAGCTTTCTAAGCCAATTTCAGCCATGTCAGCCTGTGCCACATTCCACTAGTCTCTAGTCTGTTTCTATCTAAGCTCTGTGAATCCACAGAACGATAATCTGTTCACAGCTCCTGATCCAGTCCAAGCAGTCAGAATATACCAACTGAAATACTTTTTGGTGCAAGCTGACATGATTGCAGAGGAGAAAGAATTAGGACCAAACATCACAGTCTGATACGACCTTTCCAGGCTGCCATGGAAGAGAAGTCATGGTACTAAAAGGGAATCACTATGGACTAAGGGAAGCAGGTATCGTAACGGGGAAGGTGCCTGTGTAACTAGTATATAAGCAATAATTAGTACACAAGGTGGTACCAAGTTCAAGAACACATAAAAACTATCAAGAGAAAGGAAAGCATTAGTAATACTGTTATTAATTACCTACTGTGAAAGATTAATAAAGGTTAAAATTAGTTTCAGCTGTATTTGGTGGAAAACCTAGAAAGATGAAACAAAGGTGCTTTCATGACTCGCTCACAGAAAAGGGAGCTTTTGAGATTCAACAGGAAGCAGTCGGACTGTCAACATGAAAGAAGCGATTGATCAGAGGAGAGTGCAGAGGGGCTCCCGCTACAGAGCAAGCTCAGGAAATCTGTGCGATGGGCAACAATAGTGACGACGGAGAGCCCAGACCAAATGTTACAGGGGGGGTTCTTAAGGATGGGAAGGCATAAGAGCCTACTGGCACGAGCCAGAAGGAGGCAAACTAGTAGTAGTAGAAGTTGGTGGGGAGGTTTTGAGGGAAGAAGAGAATTTAGATTAATACATAGATCAAAATTCTTTGCATGTGGCTCAGGAAAAAGGCCAAACGGGGAAGACAAGCTGAGCAGAGAGATGAAAGTTACTGGTATTGAAAAGGGAATCGGGATTATTAGTGTCTTCTGATAGCAGTGAATGACAGAAATTAGTGTGCTGCTGAGAGCACTGTAGAACAGTGTGGCATCAGTGTATCTGACAGATGAGGAAAGCTATTATCTTCGTCTTTTCTACTTGAGAATCCCAAATTACTTTGTGCTGCGATACCTTGAGGCGTGGAGAAAGTTCCTGGTCTTGAAAGGAGATACCAATAGGCCAAATATAACTGTTCGTGTTCATAATGGCTAGAGGGAGAAGGGTTAGCAAGGGATGGAACAAGATGGTGAAATCTGGCTGAAATAGGAACAGTATGTTCAGAAAGCCACTGGCTGGTCATTTTCTGAGTGGCGAGACGATGGAAGAACATACAGAACAAAGGAGCATCGGGTAGGTGAGCCCAGGAGCAGTTTTGGGAGACAAGCAAGAGAATCATTCCCAGCGAGGGCAAGAACAGAGCTGACTGTATGGAGCGTAATCAGACTGAGACAAAAGAAACCACAAAGGAAAATTCAGATCAAACCACATGTCAGTTCTGCCGATTTGCTTCATTGAGAAGTTTACTTAATATTTCATGTGGAAATCAAGAGTTTGCATTTATTCCACTCTTCTGTGGTCAGTTTTCACAATGTAACCCCAGAACTCTGACAGCCATTTTAAAGCAAAAACATTTCCAGCAAAAACTTCCTGGAAACCAGAAGTTTTGATATCCATACAGCTGGCACAATCCATTCAGATGCGTATACAACTAACATGCACAAAAAATAAAGTAACACCATCAAGTTAAAATTTTATTGTCTTCTGTGCCCCCCCGCTCTTTCTACCCAGAAAATAGGTGTATAGATCAAGCCTCCTCTTTTCCCTCTAATGAGCGTTGTCCTTTGTGTGCTGCCCCCGGGACAGAGGATGGAGGCTGGGAAAGCTAAAGGCAAAGGTTTGCGGGGAAGGGGGGTGTTATCAACCAAAGGGTGCCAGCAGATCAGGAGAGAGAGGGATGGATGGAAGAACAGCCTGTGGAGCTCATGGTTTGGCACTGCAAGAGGCAACAGCCACGATCAGCAGTGCTGCACAGGGCACAGGTCCTGGGGAGGGACCAGGTAAGCACAGCACATGGGCTGTGGCCAGAGCAGGTGGGTTGGGAACCAGCCGCAAACTCCTGCAACTGGTGAGAGAAGGTGACAGACTTACCTGGCAGGGATGGCGCTGCCCTGTTTCTAATCTTCTCTCGTTTTGCCTCTCTAATTTTTTGAAGCCATTTGTCATCCTTACTCATGCAGATTCCTTCTTACCCTTGAAGTCACCCTACAGATTTCAATTCAGATGTTAACTGTACAGACACAAATGTGTCATACAGAGCATTTAAAGGTAAAATTGTGACCTAAAAGTAATACACAGGATAAATATTTGCTACACAAAATAGTTTCCTGTGTATAGGTTTTGTTGCCAAAGGCTGTGTTGCAACATCATTACGTGACTAAGACCAGGACTTTGGGCTGGTTAGGACTGTTTTGCTATCCCGCATGGGCTTTCAGAGGCAGAGAGACCTATACTGCCAGTAAGGTCCTACAGCAAACAGTTGTATATAGCTACTGAGGAAACTAGCAGGGCTCAGGAGAGGACAAATGCTACTATCGGTGAAGAAAATGCTAAAGGTGGCTGAGGACCTAGATGGCAAGTAGATCCAGTGGAGACATGCAGGTAGAAATCCTGCCATATTCACAAAATATATAACCAAGTCCAGAAAACAGTAATACTGAGGTGGCACCCAGATCTGAACCAGCTACTGCCTGTCAACATTCATGTGCAGAGGCCCTGACACAGTGTGGCTTCAAGAGAACAACAACTCCTCCCTCCTCGGTGGCTGACCAAATATTGGACCCGATGTGCTCTGCTGGCTCCCCGCTCCCTTCCACATTCCAGACAAGAACGAGGACTTATCCTGAGGGATGAGAAGTTACGTAGGCAGCTATTGCTGCCCTTCAGAGAAGGGAAACAAGCTAAAAAGCCACATAGGAGCTGAGATTAAAACTGAAGAGTTTCTGGCTGGGTGCCCTCTGGAGGTCATAGCACTCTTCCTGATTAGAAAGAAAAACATTTGATTTACATAGAAATATTTTTGGCAAGAACAGGGAAAAGACACGCTATATGACGGACGTGATTTTGACTACACTTTGAAAGTTTGCCTGAGTGGAACAGTAGCAGCAAAATAGTTTGCTGTTTAAGCTATCCCCCTCCAAACTTAAAATAAGGCTTTTCTGCTTAGCCAAATATTAAAATGACATTTCGCTACAAGTTCAGTCATCTCCCAAAGCTGCTCTCTCTTTACTAAGAAAACTTTTGACTTGCACATTAAAACAATGATGGGTGAAAATAATCTTGATCAATCACTCATGGATCATCTCCTCCTGTTTATTCAGATGTTAAGCCAGTATTTTTTCCTTTTCTCATTACAACCATCACTTTAAAAGCAGACTTGCATTTAATGTCACAGGAACCCTTTAATGATGACTGATGAATGTGAACAGAGAGAGAGAAGTTATTTTTGCAAGTAATTATTGCACAGCACTATTGCTGCAGTAAGCACTCTGTGTTAGAACGTGTGCAGCAAAAGCCATAGAGCTGAAATTATTTGCAGATCTCCATTTTAAACTCTAACTTCATGTACTTGAGATGTCCCATTTGTGGTGTGAGTCCAGAGGAGAAATATTTCTCCTTCTTTTGTTTAAAAACTATTTCTGTCTCAGACTGGAAGTGTTTTGTTGCTGTCAGTGTTCCTGCTGTTCTTTAATCCACGGATGTTGTGGATGACAGGCTGGAACAGAACCGTAGAATACCATTTATTTTGGTGCAGATCTCTGAACATTAGAAAAAGGGCTGGCAAAATGGGGATCCAAATACTGGACCTGGACTGTTCCCATTTGGTCAGGATACGAGCAAAGAGTTTTCCCTTTTTATTTGCATACTCATACTGGGGTTTGGGTTTCTTAGTCATTCTCTTATACAGGCACCATGAAAAACATGTCACTTACCAAATCACTCTGACTCACTAAGTCTTTTCAGTTCAAGGCCTCATCTATTGTATATTTGACCAATCTTACTGGAGTCCTATTTCATGACATAGCCAAAATCTCCTCTTTGATTATAAGTCATGACCATGGCAATAGTCCAATTGCAAGATTTGGCGAACTGGATCTCCTGATAAAATTCACATGATCTTATAGCTGTGAGTACATATTTGCATTTCCAAACCAGAGAAAATTATGTACAAGGTAAATATTAATGTTGCTGGATGCATTGTACAGCAAAGGCCAAGGTACTGAACACAGAACTTGCTTCTCTTTCCACAGACACCTAGTTTAACAACTTCGAGTACCAAGGTAATCTTTAATGCATCCAGCATTCCTGGGTGAAACTTCTTTAATGTATTAAACTGCCATTCTACTAAACTAGCATTCTGAACCTAGGCAAACACTTCTTCCACAACCTTTATTTAAAAGTTTTCCATCAAAATCCTGTTGGTGGTGGGCAGCTAATTATCTTTTTAAGCAGACTAGGTTCTTTAATCAAACCAAAGTTTTTCACATAGAACTGGAGATTAAAACAGCCACATCGGATTGGGTACTTGGGAAGCACATCTGATTAAACAAGGATCCATATTCTGTGAGTGCCACTTTCTGATCCGAGAATGCCCTGCACCCATTATATCAGGACACACTAAATCAGAAGTCCTCTTCTGTATGGAGCCTGAGCTCTCGCTTGGTGCTGCCTCACAGGCCTGCTGGCATAGTCCTCACATTGCCAAAACTACCCTCCCTTCCATAGTCAGATGAGGCACAGTGGTCACAAGCTTCACCTTGCACCCTGAAGGCTGCTGCCTTGAATATTAGGGAAGACCCAAGTACAGAACAGGGAACTCAAGGGAACTGAGGTCTTGAATCTGTTGCAATGACACGGGACTGGACTCACCTCACAAACTGAACTGCTGACAAGGTTGCTTTCACTGGTGGAGCTGGGTGTGCTGGGCGAAGGGGACACACATCTCAAATGGGGTGCTGCTGGATTTGTGGCTTTGGCTGCTCTGGAAGAACCTCCTACATCACCACTGCATGCAAAGTGTCCCACCACGGAAGGTAAGACCTTTCACACTCACCAGGCCAAACACCCAGTGTAGGTCTGTGGAGCACAGCCATGCCTGTAAGACCTGTCTTTCTTACATGGAGTCAACAGCATACGCCCCTGTTATTCTCTCTCCCCTCTGGCAGGTGAAGAAAATTCTCCCTTGTTGAGATGCCACTGTGCTTTGCCCTTCTCACAGAGGAGGAACCAGCGGCAAGACCACTACTTCTGGTGGAGGAGAGCTGAGTGTGCCAGATGAAGGGGAAGCCCTGGCTAGGCAGGTTGCTCCCAGACCTGTTCCTTCCACGAGGAGGTACAAACCCTCCTTCAGCCAGGCTGCATGTGAGGTGTTCCCACGTGGCTCTCCTGGCTCTAGCCGAGCCATAGACCTCTCCCCAGTTCTGTAGAGCAGGGGTGGCATGCTACTTGTAAGGTTTTGCCTTGCATGCAAAAATCTGTGACAGTTTCAGCCCCTGTTCCCTAAACATATTCCCCAGAAACACCCAACCTCACTGCTTACCCCCAGGAAAACTGTCCCTGTTCAGAGGCAGTGATATTGAGACCCCTCCCGAAGACCACAACTGCAGACATGACCCCTATCTGCACATAGCGCAAATCAAGGATGCCGTAAGGCCCTTTGAAGGTTTAACTGAAAGCTGCATTGGCTTTGCCTTGCAACTGAGACGACTGATGTACACAGCTTGGCTGTGCAGTCCCACTGCTCAAGGGTGCCATCAGAAGGAAGGCATGGATGTGGGGAGTATTTGTGAGCCTTCGTGTTAGAAACTGTGATAAATTAATATTCATATACATATCAAGGAGCAGCATGCAGTGCCTCCCCAAAAGAGTGACTGAACTAATTTATTTTTACATGTAATGATGTATCCTAATCCTGTCCTAACTCTACTCTGCTGTTGCTGACACAAGGGAAAAAAACCTCAAACTCACATCATTAAGTCAGGCCTAAACATCAACCATACTTTTTTCAAGACAACTGTGCAAAAAATACAAGTACAGAAAGCATGCAATATTTGTCAGCATAAACCGAAATAAGCACTGAAAAGAGAACTGTGGAAAAATATGTTGTACTTGCTATGGTTTAGGCCACATCCTGATTTCACATCCTGATTTAATTCAGCACAAGTCTGAAACAGTATCACTAAATCCACTTTGCATTTACCCCAGGTAACTGAGCAAACGAAGACCTGGAATGAAATTAAACTTGATGTTAAATTAACAGTTAGGCTTAGCAGCACAGAAGAAAGTATAATCCTGAAAACTGTTCTTCCCCTTCCTTCACGTCACATTGCATTTTAAACAAATCCGGACACTGAAACTATTGCAGAGTTGGGCAGTTCCTTAGTTACAGGAACATAGTTTTCACAGGCATCAAAGGTTTGTGCTTTGAATCTGCATGGGTTACTTATTTAGTAGCAGACTGAATTTAAGCAGTTGGTTTTGCTCTAGAGATCTCCACGCAGCCCTCGGACCTATCAGGTTATACTGCTCTATGCAGTGAGCGAGTACAGCCTGGCAGTTTTCTCCAAAAAGGTTGCTTAGCTTCCCACTGCCTCCCAAGACTGAAATAAAGCAATTGCTTTACTGATCTTCTGTCCATGCTGCAAAGCCTATATATTTTCCTGACTTCCAGAGTCTATGAAAATGCTCTTAAAAGCAAAAAACCCTGACTGTTAAATCCTTCCTTTTGAAGAGGAAGGGGTAGATGATGTTCCCTCAAGCTTACTCTGATTATATCTTCAGTTGAAATGCAGTCCCTCCGTCTTTTTTCCAGTCACATTTTCAAACAGGTCAAGAAGCATCTAGGAACAAGAATAAGTGTTTCTTTCTTAGGAACAAGAACCTAAAAATCTACAGTTATTTAGATCTGTTTATTCCCTAAGACACTGAGATACCTTCATGAATGCTTCAAGGCCCACTTTACTTTCTTTGGTTTTCATTCTAAAACAGCAATACTGGGACACGTATAACTAATCCCTTCCTGTACCAGTAACTCCAACCTAACAACATATAAACACAGAAGAAAAGCTTCAACATCAAGTGATACTAGATGACTAAGGCCACTATACGCACTATTGGTTTCTGCAAAAGCTGCTTTCTAACCCTCCAGGTAGGTACACTTTCATGATTTGATGTCCCCAAACCCATCCTAGCACCACTCCATAGGTATGTCACTGACTGAAGCAAACCCTTGAAGTCTCAAAGCAGAAGCCTTCAACCAGGCTCTTCCTCCAGCATGTTCACCAGGACAACTGGCACCTGCAGGTCAGCTCTGAACATCCCTAAGCTATACGTAGTGCTTGCAAAAGCCAAAACAAGACTTTTTTTTCCCCTGTATGTTTAGCACTTATCTCCTCATATTAGCTTAGTGGTTAGAGTATTTACAGCTACCATGGAAGACCTTGTTTAAGGCCCATAAACTGGACTTCAACCCAGGGGTCTGTAACTGTGTGTAACACAGGCTGTTCTTGGGTAAGTCTCTATTAGGTAAGCTGTTTAAATAACTTTATACAGCTTTGTATAAATAACTACACATCCATTAAAGCGAAGATATGACCTGCACTCAGTGACAACGCAGCTGAGTGAGAGAGGAAGTCATTCTCTCTCTCTGACTTGATAAATATTTAGTTACAAGAGACTGGAAGAGATCTCTTACAGAGCACGCAGGAATCCAGGAGCTGGAACATTCCCTTGGGATGTGTGTCATTTCATGACTAAGCAGCATATGCTTGTTCTAGCTAATGACTGGCTAATTACCTTTGAATGACTCGCCAGATATAAAGATCACGGCTTTAAAAAACAAAAAATTTCCACTGTATGGTGGGGAAAGAGCTCCAGGAGAGGATGATGACAGAGAGAGAAAGATTACAACCTTAAGCCTTAAGGAGGACTTGAACAGTCCTCGTGATACTGGAAATCACAGCTATTCCGGTTCACTCTCCTGTTTGCACAGCCAGCCAAATATAGTGACTTGGAAAAACAGCAATCTTTCCAAAAGAGGATTTAAATGCAAGGGCAAGACGGCAAGACTAGCTACCTACTCACAGGTGGAGTGACCCGATGGTCTGAATTGAAACTGAAAAAATATATGGTAGGCGGAAGACAAGGAAAATGTCTCCTAACAGTCACCAAGATAAATATGTGAAACTGAATCCCTGACAAAGAGTTAATCAAGCGTATGTGTGGAAGCTTCAAAAACGAAACTCCCTAGAATCTCACAGTGTTTAAATTCAAGCAGAGGAAACCAGCAAGATGGTCTGAAAACGTCAAAGTTTCTAACAACCACCTTATTTCTCCTTTCCTCTCTCCTGCCATGCTGGATATAAACTGCTGAAACACTGAATTCTTCCTCTGGAAAATATCAAAATCAATTTCGCCCAATTTTAGTTCTTCTAAATCATGGCATTTTCAATATGATCTCTAGGTCACAGATCAAGGAGAAAATGATGTGCCACACAAAGGCATGTTTGACCCGGACCTCTGGATCACTGATCTTTATCAAATGACCTGTGGGTGAGAGTTGATCACAAGGCATCCGAAATGGTACGAAGCACAATGTAAACAGCTTTCTGTAAACAAACACATGCGGATACAAATAAACATGAGGGGTAGAGGGTGGATAATAACAGTTAGTTTAGATGTGTTTTTAATTTGGTTGTAAAGGGGTAAACCATTCCAGCAACATTACACAAAACGTGTGTCCCACCGGAGTGAGATCTGACATGGCTCAGCATTCCCTATTCCGTTTCTTCCATGTGGGACAGGCAGGCAGGAGCTGGTGTACACGCTGTCTGGCTTCCCACTTGATATGAATGAAGGAACAGGACGTAGAGTGCAAGCATATCATTGTGTGTATTCATTCCTTAAAGTAAATTCAGCCCAAGCCTTCCTTGGACAGAGTCAGTGTCAGGGATTAAGCCAGGGCTGACTGCCCAGTCAAACAAATGCCATTTACAAAGCTAGACTTTGCACTTCAGTGAATACAGGGATGACCAGCACTAAGAACTCAGGTCACTGGTCCCAAAATACTTTTAAAATTGCATAATCACTCTTTCTAACAGGATAACTAGATCTAACCGAAACCTTCCTCATTTAATCCACTGTTTTGAAAACAAATGATACTGGCACCAAAGAAGAAACATTGCAGATCCAGGTTTTAGTTACTTTAGCAGGGCAGTTCCACCTCAGGATCCTGAGGCACGGCTGAATCATGACACTTCGCAGGGTGCTGCAGGAACACGGTATGCGGCTGCTGTTGGCTTATCAAAAGGAGACAGAATGATTTAGCTTAAACTTTTTTCCTGGAGGTTCATGCTAACACATTTTACCTTAGGCTTCCTATAGCCTAGCAGCACATACGCAATGGCAGTTACCACAACACAGCTGACACGCAGTAACTCTCTCAGCAAAGAAATTCAAATGTGTCGCCTTTACCCAGATCTCCAAACTCCCAGTCTCTTACAGAGAACACTCCTCAGAAAAGCTGATGTAATTATTTTTAGTAAAAATTTTTCCTTTTTATCCTCTCCTCCTACCTTTTTTACATTTTTTTTCCTAAATGGTGAAATAAAAGTTCATGAAGGAAGTACTCATCTGTTGCAAACTGGTGCATGATCATTACAGCCATATTGTAATGCTTTAGCACTGAGTTTATATGTCTGTCTGTGTCTGTGAAGGCATTCTGTTAATTAGAGAAAAAGGGAGTGATTCTTAACAAACCTGAACTTTGGCAGCTAATTCACTATCTTAATAGCAGATACTGAAAAAGCTGCATTATAATTAAGTTCCAGAAGTGTCTCAGTACTATCACTGAGAGGTGAAGCTACAGAGAGCAAGGGAAGACTACAACCAATGTCAAGGTCTCCCCACAGTTACAGAAAATATGAGAAACTAATTCTTCTGCTTCAAAGGATAAAAATTGTGAGTAATAATTTCACTGATATCAAAGTTAAACTTATGATAAAATACTATCAGATTGGGAACAGGTCCAATGCGTTCTCGGTGCTCATTACGCAGGACACGTATGTCACCTCTTAGTAAGGCACTAAGTAAGAACATACAGTACCTAAATGTAGGCACTGTAACGTTATGTCGTGGTTTAACCTCAGCCGGCAACTGAGCACCACACAGCTGCTCGCTCACTCTCCCCCTCCCCCGGTGGGATGGGGGAGAGAATCGGAAGAGTAAAAGTGAGAAAGCTCGTGGGTTGAGATAAGAACAGTTTAATAATTAAAATAAAACAGTAATAATATTAACAATAATAATAAAAGAATATACAAAACAAGTGATGCACGATGCAATTGCTCACCACCCGCTGACCGATGCCCAGCCAGTCCCCGAGCAGCGGCCCCCCCGGCCAGCTTTCCCCAGTTTATGTACTGAGCATGACGTCACATGGTATGGAATGTCCCTTTGGCCAGTTTGGGTCAGCTGTCCTGGCTGTGCCCCCTCCCAGCTTCTCGCTGGCCGGGCATGAGAAGCCGGAAAGTCCTTGACTAGTGTACGCACTACTTAGCAACAACTAAAACACTGGTGTGTTATCGACATTATTCTCATGCTAAATCCAAAACACAGCACTGTACCAGCTACTAGGAAAAAAATTAACTCTATCCCAACCGAAACCAGGACACGTTAACATTTGGATCCAACTCCCCCATAAGCGTCTCCATCTTCCGTTCTTAAACAGGGATCGTGACTTGCCCACAGTAACATAGCAAATGAGGACTCGCAAAGAACCACAGCATCACATTGTTCCCATTTCACGAATGCAGCCAGGCTAGAAGTGCCCAAAAGCTGCGGTGGAAGACAACAGCAGCCATTTCTGCAACTTTTGCTCTTCTGAAAATCAAGATTATTCACGGCGTTAAGAGCTGCAGGATCAAAGATTGCTACAACTCCTCACTGATATCTAAGGCTGAGCCCTCAGGCCTGGGATAACTGCTGATCTGCCAGAAGAGTCAGCTGAATCCAAAGCTATCTTTAAACCGACTTGGTTACTGTTTCTAGCTCTGGATCAGCATTGCTCTCACCCGGGCCCCAATTCCTCATGTAAAGCCTTCCCTGAGTCACACTGCTTCCTGACCCGGCTACCACAGAGCTTTGAACTGCAGCCTTATATATCCAAGACTCCCCTTTCCCATTCAGTAATCTTCCTATATTTTCTCAGAACTCCTCCTCAGTGTTGTAATTCTAGTTTGACACCTCCAGGCACTATCTCACACACACACAAAAAAACGCCAACCCAAAACACATGGTACTTAGGCTCGGCAAAGGAATTTCTCAACCAGTTGCTTTATTATTAAGAAGTGCTGCAGAGTCCCAGAATCTGGTAAAGCTTGGCCTTACCTCCACAGCAGTCCAAGTTTTGTCAGTGTTTCAAGCCAGTCGAAGTTTTTCCTGCTTCCCCTGTCTCCAAGCGCCCCTGTTCACAGAGAATCCAGGTCTGCCTCCTACCTGCCTCCTCGGCCAAGCAGGCTCTCCCTCTGTTTGTTAGGCGCTCCTGCTGAGAGCAGCAGGTCTATCAGCCATGCTGGTTCCCTTCTGTAAAAACAAAGAAAAAAAAAAAATCCAGAGCCCTCCAATTCAAGGGCCTAGTCCAGCAGTTCTGGGATCGAACCAAAAATTGTCCCGCCATGGCTGTTCTCTAAGATGTCTAAATATTTCTTCTGGGAAGACAGCTCATAATTCAAAATGGATGTCTTAACGCGGTCTCCATTTTGGAGAGTGCAAAATTCTCCAGGAGAGTGATGATAGAAATCTGCCTGACAGACTATGATGCTGATGCAGAAAACGTAAATCTTTATAAAGTATATAAAGATAATTTTATAAAGTATCTATGACACTTTTTTACCCTGGTGTATATAACTGTATGTGAAGACACAGACGTGTTATACAGATTAGACTCTCTGGGGGCAAAAAGGAAATTCCAGGACATAAGTTTATATCGCTCACAATCACGAGCGAAGAAGTGCTAATTAATGAATCGTACTCCCTGGACAGGCAGTTTTCAAGGGTCCTGTTTTCATGTCCATAAAACAGATTTTGTTAGAAAGCAAACTGACTGGTGACAGTTGCAGCAAAATCCAAGAGCTTTTTTCCTAAGATACATTTTTGCAAAGTCTGTGCAATGCCTGATGCATACCTCTTATTTTTCATTAAAAATAAATCACTCGGTACCTCTAATAATTTCAGTACAGACCATGAAGAGCTGAATTAAAGTTGAACAGAAATGTAAGCTTTCAGGATCTAAAGGACAAGCTGAGGTTATCACTTCAGATGCTTTAAAAGATGAATGTACAATTTGACCTGAACCAAACTTCAAAGTCAGTGAAGGCCAAGTGAAGATAAAAAGAAAAATGAAAAAAATTTCAGCAATTACATAGCACTGATATTTCAGTAGTAGAGAAACAACATGTACTTAGGTTAGAAGAAGCTTCCATGCCTCTGATAAATAATCTGATACTTAAAAAAGAAACAAAACCAAAACCAAACAACAAACCCCAAAACTGTGAAATACTACTTTACACTCTAATTCATTCTTTTCATGTTACAATATAAATAGCAGTAACGACTATGTTTCTTATAACACAGATGTTCTTCAAATAAATAATAGCAAGAGGGAAAATAGTAGCAAGGAGAAAAAAGGGGGAAAAAAGGGGAAAAAATATTTTTCCACCCTACCACTAACCTAGAGACCTACTGCGCTATATAAACACAGGGCGGGGAGAGGGGGAGAGGCAATTTCTTTCCCAAATCCATAAAATTCACCACAACTATCTTTATGGACCATTTACATCCATCTCTGCAGAATTTTACTACTTCAAAATAGCGTAATATTTCCTAAAAGGAGAATTACCCAAGTTCCTCATGAAAGGCTAGAGAATTCTGAGGTGTCCCAAGGCTATCGTTCACTGAAACGGCTAGAAGAGCTTGGAAAATACAGCTGAAGATATAAGTAGCACGTGGGAATCCTTGCCAGAACTCCCCTCCTATCAGCTTTCCCCTGCTGCAATCTTTACGTCTGCACTGGGTTTTTAGATGATCATTCCACAAACGGTTAAAAATGACTTTTAAGTCATTAAGATACTGGCAGCAGCATGGTCAAAACGTCTGATTCGGTGGTTTTGGTCCAACAAAGGCTCTACCAGCAGGAGCTGCCCCAGTCTCCTTGTGATGTTCAAGAGAAAATTAACAAGTAAATCTGTTGGCAGATTAGTAATGACAAAGAACTGTTTCCAACTGATCATTATTTAATGCGAAATGAGCTCATGATCTCAGGATGGTACTGGCTGTCAGGTGGCATTACATCATTCACCCTCAGTGTTGACACTGGGCCTTTTGGCACACATTTGGCAGACAGCACCTGCCTTGCTAGAATTCAGATATGCAATTCATTACTAGTTCAGCTCCCCTGATATACTTATCAGGGAAACCACAGCTCAGATAAGAATAGGCTTTTCTTTTGTTTTGGCTAGGACATCCATATCTGACTCGGAGGAGGACTAGATAGCACAACCATAAAAAAAAGTTCCAGTCTTGTCTCTGCAGCAGGTTCTACATTCACTACCACCTGCAAAACCATTCCAGTAAACCATAACTTAGCCACATTAATGGAGGTACACTGGCAGAGAGATCACTGATTTACAACTGACAATAGGTAGTGAACTCAGGATCACATGCACACCCACATTATCTGACCATCCGAACTAAAACCCCCCATGTTCATTTCCTAGGGCAAGTACAACTTGTGCCCACTCTCTGAGACATCCAGATACATTTTGGCCTCTGATATTCTTTTCTTTGTAGCCAGTCTGCAAACCACACAGCCCAAAAACAGGGACTCTCATAGCTCCCTGTTCCTGTCTTAAAGACCTTCTGCACACCATCTCCTCCCTCTATTCCTGGGTCTGGGTAGTGCTTCATAGTTTCTTTTTCAGCCTTTAGACCTTCATGTCCAGGTGAACAGGCCAAGTGGCAAGCAGTTAATCCATGATCTGTCTACCCAATGAGGCACTTTCTTGTGTGACCCTACAAAACTGCTTGTATGTCTGTAGGGAACATACTGAGCACCATTTCACTGCTACAGGGTAACTTCAGAGTTGCCTGGTTGGCTGGACTGCCATCCTGATTGAAATGCCCAGAAAATACTTAGCATATGCAATAACTTTACATGAAGGCAAAGGATGCATACTAAAACAGCACAAAGTAGTCTTGTGAGCTTGGTCATATTTGTGGCAATGCAAATGGCATCATGTTAACTGGAGAGAACCTTTTCCCCAATATTTGCCCAGCAGTAAGGGCCATTCCGGTTTTACAGATATGGAAAGACCATTGCTGGTTCCCTGTGCCAAGTCCTTCAGTATCAGATATAGAAGTCAGGTCCCTTGACTCTTAATTCCCCTATTCTAATGACAACTATCCATGTACTTAAGATGTATTTCAAATGTTTTGTAAATTATTAAGTGCAAGTATTGCAATTTGACACTGCAAATACCAGACAAAGCCTAGAACCAGGTTAAAATCTGAGGTCTGGACACTAGTGGTTATGTTGTGTCTTCATGGCTGGACATAATCTTTTTCAAGCTGTAACTGCTGTGATCACTGCTATTGACAAAACAGGATCATCAACTCTACAAGCTTTGATAGCCATGGAAGTATGAGTTAGTAAATTGGGAGTCAGAGATCAGAACCTGTTCTGTCCTCAGAGTAAGCATGTGGAAATCATGACATCACTGAATTAAGTAAGGACATCTAAAATAACCCTCTTGGGTTTTGTGAAGCAACATGAGAAGCTGAACACCCTAACTTCCTTGCAAATATTCACTCCTGTTAATTTTAAAATACATCAAAATTATGTCCTTGGCACTCTCAAGAGAAGGGGGATTTCCTTGGTTTTGGTGTGGTGGATTTTTTTGTTTGTTTGGTTGGTTTGGTTTGGGTTTTTTTTTGTGGAGAGAAATCAAGTAGACATCAGATTTGTTGTTAATAAGTTACTCATAATCTGTGCAATCATCGTAGTTACGCTTGTGGGTTTGTAACTGTAAGCAGCCCGACTTTGGCTTTAAAAACACAAATGATCGATCAAATCTTTAAAAGGCCCAAATAGTTTCACAGGGAGTGAAATGCTCTTCATGTTTACCTGCAGCTTTGTGTCTCATGTTTGTATTACCCCATTTCAACTAAGATACAAACTCTGACTGCCTTTTCTCTTGTGCTTGGGGCATTCAAAATTTCCCCCTTCCGTTTTGTCACTGTCACTGTCTAAGAACATAACTGAACTCCTGTTGAAGCCTCTCCTTCTGTGGAGAGATTCGGCCCTTACCCAGTCAGTCATTTCCATCAAGAACTAAGCACCTTTAAGACTTTTAAATTCTGTAAAATTTATCGGAAACTGTCCTACAACTTCTAAAGTTACTGCAGCAGACCAGCAGACAAGGGCAACACAATTGTGTAAACCTCCTTTCCTTAGGAATCCTAGCTAAAATTCCTGACTTGGTTCTTCTATAATGTTATGACTGTAACATTTCAAGGTTCATTCAGTGTCACCGGGTACCCTTTGCTGCCCGCTCCTCAGAGGAAAAGCACTTGTTTGTTCCTAAGAAGAAATTCCATGCCAAAGCAGCACCAACCCCTGCCCTGACCCTCTGAAGCCTTTGCCCTGTTTTCTGACCAAGTCTTAGGGGTACAGCTTCCCTGATATAGGCCATGGAGACAGAGCACACTGTTTTTGGTTTCACCTCTATTCAACTTCCATGAAGCTCATGGTTCCTGCTGCTTTCTTAGCTTTGAACAGGAGCAGTACGTGATGTTAAAGAACAGATGAGCAGCCAACCCAGAAGCAGCTCTGACTGATCACATCTGTGAGGGCAGATTTTCCCTATCCCTCTGCCCCACTTTTATTGAAATCCCCGAGTTCCAGTGGCATTAGATGATCTTTCAAAACAGCATTAGGCACACTCAAGGGCAATCCAAACAAAAAAAATGTACTGCCGTGATTTACAATGCATCAGGCAGTGACTCTCATAACTGGCTCCCCTGAGAGCTCTTTTGAAGTGTACGTGAGTCAACAGACTGACAGCAAAGCACAATATGCCGTCACCAGGCATTCATGGGCAGCCTCACTGTTTCTTCTGTGGCATGTCTCATCCCCCTGTCTCCAGTATATCTCTTTTATATCTCCCTCTGGCTCTGTCAAAGCAAGTTACACTTTATTAATTTGCTCATCAGGTCCATTCATATTGCAGAAATTAAATTAATGAGAAATGCAGCATCTTTGAATGCTAGCAGAACTAGAAGTTATAGCGCTTTGCCTCACTGAAGTCCATGGAAGTTTTTCCATAAATCTGAACTAGGCCAAAGTCTCACTTCCAAACTCTAAGACAATCTAAACACTAAATGTGGCTGCTTGAGTAATGCTGAGCCCCCCACTCAAAGCAGCTTACTTGTCCACGCAGTCTGCAGTCCCAGGTGGTCTTGTGTTTACATATCTCCACCAACACCCGCTTACCTTTCTGCTGCCTTAAGCTACACTGGGCCACCAACAAGCCTTATCTTATTTGTACTGAATTTTACACTTTTTAAGTATAGTGGACATTTCTGACAGGGACACTGTATTTCTGAAACAGCTGTTAACAAGTTGTTTGGCCACTGCAGGGAAAGTGCATTGCTGCAAATAATCATCAGCATGACTTTCTTAGCAATTGTCATGCATAACACTGTGTTATGTGGACATGAAAGTCTGAAGTTGGCTTTGAGAGTGAAAAGCAGTATGGCTGTATTAGTGTGGCGTTTCATCAACACTAAGCCCTACATCTCAGCTAACTAGTGAAGCAGGAATGCCACAATGACAAGATCATACTGTTACCAGTGCTCAAAATTAATTTAGCATGACACGTGTCACTTGGACAGGACTAAAATTTTGGCCAGTCTGCAGACAACTTTTACAGAGGCGTCTCATTTCCCAGCAGATGTCGGCACAACACGCACGCCAGAACGATCATTTCTGCTAGGCATTCCATTCACTAAGCCTTCCAAAAATAATATTGTTACCAAATTTGCAAAATGGTATCTTCCATCTGCACATGTATTATTATTATTAGTGTAGTAAGACAACAAGGAACACTAATAAAATGCCATTGTCAAGAATTGTTAGTTATATAACTAACAGCATTGTGTGCATATTTACACGCATAGATATACAGATGTATGCAAACAGTGCCTAATGTTCTCTGCTTCGTGTTTTCTTCCAAGATTACACCACGAGGGAAGGTCAGGACAGGTTACTACATTGTATATATATGTTCATAAGCACATACATGTTCATAAGCCCAGGACATACCATACGTATAGAACAGAACATCAGTCTGAAGTGCTCTGTATATTAACATGAGGCAGCAAAAAAGATTTGATAAACGCACTCTGTGGTATCGTTCTTTTCCTCTTAGATTGGTAGGATCTACCCATGAAATTAAATTTTGTTTTATTAGCAATGTTCATGCTTTCATACCAAGACTATAGATACATTAACTGTATTACTATGAAATAAAGCAAGAAACAGTACAGCACTGTAAGAAAGCAGCAGTTTTCTCTCAGTGTTTTATCTCCATAGCATAGAACAAGCTTTATTTAAACTTCTGCATTTAACAAAATACTGTGTAATACAATGTCATTTAACACCCTTATTTGGAGTGAATAATAGCTGTCAGAGTTTTAACCTTTATACAATGTAAAGCTATTCCACTTCTAAAAACCAAACAATTTGAGAAATCATGTTTTGGAAGATGACACTTAACTATCACCAGATCAATTACCAAGCAATGAGTACTGCCTCTTACATAATCCTTATCTCTGTCTCTCTCAAATATGTGGTTCAGTGTCTGTGTTAAAGAATCAGATAAAAACTTCAGTTTAAAGGGTAAAACTAGAAAAAAAAAGGGGGGGGGGCTAAATTTATTTCAGCATTTCCGAATTCTGTAATTGGAACACAGATTTTAAGCCTATGAATTGCATAAACTCCCCCTCTTCCCCAAAAATCTTCCAAACTCTCAGCGAGGGTAAGTACTGAATGCCACTTTGGCCCTAGATTTCATGTGCGTTTCAGTGTTGTACATCACATACAGTGTCTATCCAGTTATCACTGTTGACGAAAAGGCTCCTTATTCTAGAACAAGAAATGAAGTTCACCAGAAGCAGCTATTGCTCTACTGCCCTCCTGACCAGCACTGCTCATGGCAACACGGCTCCTGCTAACCACATGACATAATCACGCATGGCCGGGCACTTCTGTATTTGAGCATGAGTTAGGCATGTTATGTTAACCATGAATAGGTATAGGTTAACAATTTGACAGTATACAGTTATAGAGCACTTTCTGTCCACTACAGTTTACTGCAGGTATATGTGATTTATCTAGTACTAAACCTGGCAGCAGTTTCTTTCCAGACAAATGAGTGAGAACACATTCATTGGTTCAATATCAATTAGCTTTCAGTTAACAAGTCAAAAATAAATATGAGATTTTTGAAACTTTCAACATTTTCGTTTCATGTTTAAGGCTAAAAGGTTCTGCCTTCAAAGGGGAAGTTACTCAGTCTTAAACTAACATGATTTAAGAATAGAAATGCTAGCCAGGACCGAGCTATATCCAGCTTGCTTAGATTTTCTGACTGCAGGCACACTTGCAAGAGATTGAAACAGATGTCAATCATCTGCCTTAACTGCACACAGGTAAGATAGACAATTAGCACCTAGTAAAGCTGTAAACAATTCAACACAAAGACTGAAAGGCATTCGAACTTGCTGTAGCTTTCTGTTACACTTTTCAGGACTAACTAGTTAATCAAACAGCTCCACCCCTGAAGCTTATCTCTGAACAGCTGAAGTCTGATCCTCAGCCATCTGATGATCCAACATAAGACTCTTAGCATCCAGGTGAGTCAATTCCAGCTCCTCTGGAGACTAATGACCCTACTTTGACACGTCAGGTTTTGTTACTCCTCATAAGGGGTACAGGGGTGGGGTAGGTATAAGAGATTCTAGTATTTGCTGGTATTAGAGTGGTAGCTCTTACTATACCTCTTAACTGCAATAGAAGGAGGAAAAACATAGATCTTAGCATCTTAATAGTTAATAGATCAACAGAGAAAAGGTAGCTCTTACTATACCTCTTAACTGCAATAGAAGGAGGAAAAACATAGATCTTAGCATCTTAATAGTTAATAGATCAACAGAGAAAAAGAAGAGGGCTTTAAACTAGAGATGCTGGGGGAGGGGAACCTCAGTCCATCCCACTCCTACCAGTTTGATGCCAGGGCCAGCAATAGCTGCCCAGAGCCTGGAGAAGGATCACAGGTCAGCAGGAGAGC
>NW_008795863.1:6528962-6532261 GCF_000699145.1 Aptenodytes forsteri | reverse complement strand
GGCTGAGAGAGTTGGGGTTGTTCAGCCTAGAGAAGAGAAGGCTTCGGGGAGACCTGATTGCAGCCCTTCAATACTTAAAGGGGTCTTATAAGAAAGATGGGGACAAACTTTTTAGCAGGGTCTGTTGCAACAGGAGAAGGGGGAATGGCTTTAAACTAAAGGGGGGTAGATAGAGACTAGATATAAGGAAGAAATTTTTTACGCTGAGGGTGGTGAAGCACTGGCACAGGTTGCCCAGAGAGGTGGTGGATGCCCCATCCCTGGAAACATTCAAGGTGAGGTTGGACAGGGCTCTGAGCAACCTGATCTAGTTGAAGATGTCCCTGCTCATTGCAGGGGGGTTGGACTAGATGACCTTTAGAGGTCCCTTCCAACCCAAACTATTCTATGATATGATTATCTGCTGTGTGAAGATTTATGTTTGCTCCATAAGGATGCACAGTTTGTTCATCTACGCTCACTTCTTCCTTAAGTGTCCCGAGACCCCTTCTTATCAAGACATGAAATCTCCACACTATAAGTTTAGGCTGCTAATGTACTCACTTTAGCCTGAGGATCGAAGCTCAACTACTCGTACCTTCAGTGTCTCCTAATGCATTACCACAGTTTCCCTGAACTCCCAGGGCAGTTATCTCCCACTTCTTTGAAAGAACAATGTGGCTCTGCCTACTGCAGGACAAAGAACAATTAGCTATGACTCTTATCACCTAACTAATTATGCAGGCCACAGAGCACCCATGAAGTACTGAGAATGTCCCTATGATTTCTGGCATTTGAGATGACTATGTTTAAAGACTCCGGAAGAAGATCAAAATCATGAAGACTATCACAAAAATATTTACGTGAAGGACGGTTTGAGCATTTACACTCTAAAAACATCTGAATGCCCAAATCTTACAAAAGCAAATGCTTAGAATACACGCAGTTTTACGGACTACCTGCCATAATGCCATTCACTTTACATAAGTTAAGGCTTCTCACACTATTTAAAGTTAAGTGTTGTCACAGGTCCCATACTGTGCCCAAGACAAATATTCATAGGGTCACTGTGTTTCGAGATCCATGAAACCTCACGTTCATTTTTGGACATTGTGAAAGATTACTTGGTGACAGGTTGCCTCAGGCCTTCACAAAACAAACCAGTTGTCTCGAGCTGCTTATGGACTGCCCAGAATACCCGTATCTTTAAGTGTCATTTCCAAAAATCCAATCCTGGGAATGCTCCTGGGTTACAGTTTACCCTTTACCAACACATCATAGTTTAAAAAAAAAAAAAAACCAACCTGAAAATTACAATTCTGTAGGCTGCAACATTTTACCTCAGCATTCACGAAAAATACCCTGATGTAGACAAAATACTTTTATATAAAAAGCCCTGTCTCACCTTTCTCATGGTGTCTAGGTTCCTTTTTTTGGGGGGGGGGCTAAATAGGCTATTTCTTTCAGTGAGCAGTAGCCCTTTCCCTACATCAGGCTGGATCCTATACATCCAAACAGAAGGCTCTCCTAAGAAGTGCTGGACTTGACGATCATGCGTAGGAAGAGCACACTACATAGAGAGCGGAAAGCCCCATGCAGGCTCAGAAACGTCAGCACTACTGAACACAGATAGCATGCATTGCTGTTTCTCTCCCCTGCTCAATCCTCCTCTATCTGCAAACCTTCAGGATTTGGGTTTTAAAATCAAGCACCAACACCTGACTTACTTTCCCTAGTACAAAAGTACTGAGGGTGAGAGAGCAGAAGCCCCCATCCAATTGCTTTGATCCTCCCCAAAAAACAACAAAACCTTGAGGAAATTAATTTCCTTAGACCGTAGCTCTCCCATTGCCTCCCAATATCCACACATGGATGGGCCACATGCAGGTTTAGTGATCTTCCTTGGTGCCCTAAATCATAACTGCAGGCAGGCACAGTCCCAAAACATCACAACATGCATTCGCCTTCAGAAGACTAGGGCCTCAGGCTATGTCTAGGATTTTGTAGCAAGGCAGCCAACACCCATTAACCTGTCACTTTAAAAACCTTACACGCCTTTTTCAGCAGCGAAAACTTAACTCTTTAGTCATCAAACATCCTTTTCACGCCTCCACCCAGGTGAAAAGATCAGCTCGCTGGTATCACCTGCAAGATAGATGCAGTAGTCCCTAATTCTACAAATTTGCTCCTTTAGGCTGGGCCTCTCGAGCAGGCACTGAACCTTTTCAGCCGAGTACTATGTATATAAATGCTCAGTAAATAAAATAACATTAATAGCTTGCTTATATGTTCGATGGATGAAGCTGTGCCATAATGCTGTAAATTTGACTGGTCACTCAAAATCTCTGTAACGCATCTATAATATTGAAAGAATATCTGTTTGCACTTAAATATGTGAAAATTACAGCTTAGAACGATGTAAGCATTAATTTTAAATTGTGTAACACCAAAGATTAATAAAACAATCACAGCAGCAAAAATAATAAAGTGAAGGCAATACTTATAAAAGTACAAAACTGACAACTTCGAAAATAAAGCTCCCAGCGTATATTCAGAGCAGGTACAGCACAGACAGCAGTGAAAGCTTTTCTAAATTCAGTATACAGTGTTTAATTGTGGCCTGTCATAAAATCCCATTACTTTTTAACTAGTCTGCATCCTTTCCAACCTTTGTTGAACATGAGGTTATATATCTGAGTAGGTTTTTTCTATATATGTTTTATACCTAATAAATAACATCCACATTTATATTCTGCTAAAAAGGCATGGAAAAATCTACAGTCCCAGAAGGCATTCTTATTTCCTACATAAGCCTTCCACCCTAATGACAGGGAATGGCAACAGCGTGTCTTTAGCAAGAACTTTCTATTTCCCAAAGTGTTAAGATGTGGTACCATCACTTCCTTAGTTCACAGGCATAACAAGTATTCCAAGTTAGGTTTTTCTGCTAAAGAACACTAATTATGTTATTTATTGTTATACTGAATCATATTTAGTGTAATAATAAGTAGTCCATTTCATTCATTACGATTGCATTTTTTGTCCTTCTGCAAGTCAAATTTAACCTTGTCTTGTAAGGACAGAAATAACTTTAGAGACAATGTTCCTGAAATATAATTCTTGAAAAACAAAGCAAACTTTTAGTGTAGTCAACCAAGCAAGTACTTGGCTGACCATTAAGTTATTGTGTTTAAAGTAGACTACACTAAACAGAATAAAAGTGCCCAGATACAGTTATTAAGAAAGAGTTATTTCATTTTAGAATCATAGAATCATAGAATCATTGAGGTTGGAAAAGACCTCTAAGATCACCGAGTCCA
>NW_008795863.1:6523289-6528884 GCF_000699145.1 Aptenodytes forsteri | reverse complement strand
TAATTTTAATTTTAAATTAACATTCTGCCCTGAAAAAAGTATCAGCTATCAAGTGTAGACATCTTTTAGGCTTTGTTTTTGTTGCTTTATATAGTGATTTTTGTACAGTTAGATATAGGTTGCTGATGCAAAACCTTAAGTGGCAATAGACATTCCAGTGTTTAGTTAGCCAAGGTCAGCTAAGTGAGGTGACTCTTGCTTAGAGCGCCTTGCAGTAAACCTCCTGCCTTGTCTTTGGTATGCACTAACCAGTCTGTGGTAAAAGCAAGTGAGGCATCCCACAATTTAAAAAAAAAAACAAAACAAAACCCTAAAACCACATATTTTTTTTGGTCAGCCATACCCGCATTACTTGCTTAACTTCTTACAGATAAGCAAAAACTGATTGCATAAATTGCAAAATTGCACCCACAGTTTCAAATTTCAGGAAAGAGGGATCTGTTTCCTTGCATGCCCCAAGTTCTTGAGCTAAGCTGACACTGTCAACCATCATGCCATTTGTCATGCTGATTTTGATATGCTCACTTGTGCGCCACAAAAGAAAACAGAGCCAGAGCCCCCCCTCTTAGACAAGAGGACAAAGCAGTTACGAGATGTGCCTGTGGTGGACAAAAATTATCATTTCTGCATAACTGGAAGGCATACACGAGGTCCATTCCTTGTCAAACTTGTACTTTTATTTTAAGTTAAAACCTGAAAGTGAACATTATTACTCCAAGCAAGATTAAACCTACAATTCACTTTTTTTTTATTTTTAATTTTACACAGTGATCTGACTTCAAACTATGGAGAAGAAATTGCTTTTACATTAACACAAGTTTCATAAACCACTCCCCAGAGTAGCTGCACAGTTTTTAGTCTCAGGGTGTAAGTGATTATGCCACTTAGGAAGTTTCTGCATTGTCTTACAATCACAACTAACATTACTGTATATACTTGAGTTGCCCCTACAGTAATCATAATATTCTATTGCCATATGCTTATACACTGAGGCACAAACATGGGGGAGGACCATGTGGAGATGAGGGAGCGTGGGCTGGCACAGGGAAGAGTTGAAGGAGGCCCCAGAGAGAGACTCGGCGCTAGAACCTGCTGGAGAAGCCATTGCTCCCCTTTGCCAGTAAATGTCTGAAACCCCCAGTGGCAAGCACAGATCACTCCAGCAGCTGATCCTCATCAGAAATGGTATCTACTGCCTGTTACCTTGAGTCCATACTAAAGCCCATGCTGAGAACCAAAAGCTTGCAAACCTGATGCTATACCAGACAGGAGTTGGTGTGATTCTACATAAGGAGTTCCTGGGGCTTTTGTTCTTGTTTGGTCTTCCATAACCACAAGAAAGCCCACATTAAAAAAGTGAAAAGCATGTTCAAGTTGCAGAGTCTATCATGCAGAAGTTCTGAAATCTTAGGATTGTCTTCACAAGTTTGATTTACCCTTTTCGCCCTTGCACAAAAGTGGCAAAGTGAGCTCTAATTATGGGAGCACAGCTGGTTGGCATAATTTATTTAGATTTCCAAAAGGTTTTTGACAAGGTTCCATGCAAGGAGCTACTGGAGAAACTAAGAAGATGCTAGGGGAAAAAGGCAAACGATTGCCATGAATGAGTATCTGGTTGGAGCAAGAGAATCAAAGTGTAAGAATAAATGGTTGGGTTTTATTATGACAAAAACTTAACAGCAGGGTGCTTCCGGGTCCTATACTTGGTCCAGTGTTCTTGAATATATTAACTCAGTCCAGTGAGAGAGGGAGAAATAGGGACAGGTAACAAATAGTGAGGTGCCAGAGTCTGCAGCTATCAAAAATATATTTGGGAAAAGGGAGATTTGTGAGTAACTTCAGTGTGACTTCTGTTACATGAGTGAACAATGCAATGACCAAAGAAATTCAGCACTGAGGTGAATATAAAACCATGCACAAGAGAAACTTCAAACAAGCTATATAACCTCCAAAGTTGATGCAGCCCCATGCTCAGTATGTAGCAGCAGCCAAAGATAAAGCCTAACATGCTGGATTCCATAAGAAATAGGTCAGGGAGTAATATCAAATACATATATATTGTAATCAGAGGCATAACCTTGCTCAGAATACTGCGTGCAGCATAAGTCACCTTTACTGAGAAATGGAATATTGTAGGACTACATAGACTTGGGAGAGAACCAAGGCAATGATCAAAAGCTGGGAGTAATTCTCATAGGAAAAGAGATTGAGAAGAGTGAAAAATTTTATCTCAGAAAGCAGACATGATGAAAGTATGTAAGATAATGAATGGTACAGAGCAGGTAAAAAACAGGAACTTCTGTTTTCATTGTCTCAAAGCACAAGAGGATATTCAATGAAATAAATAGATAAGAAGAAAAATAAAAAGAAATGCATTTTTAGGTAATTCACAGCTCAACATGCTACACTGCCACTGACTGCCATTACAGAGTTTTAATGCTATAGAGATATTAAACTTTTATACCAGTATAAAGACCATCCAGCTAACTCAGTAACAAAATTTGAAGTTATATTAAACTATTGTTCCAGTGCTTTTATCGAACTATTAAAGATTTGGATGGGATATTTGTGGGAAAATATTACCTCACGTCTGCCTTCTGTAGCCTCTCCTTTTCCGCTGATACATCTGAGACTAGTCAGTGTCATGGATAAGAAAAGGTAAAGAATGGGTGTGACCCACAGTAGCGATTCCTGTTTTTCCATGCATAGGACAGATTTATTCACTGGAAGAACAGTTATTTGTTACATAGCTTTATTCTCATTGCCGAAGGTATGACCTGCTTAACTTACTGTGCGCTACCTAATTCTGTTCTGAATATAAAGGAATAAATTTTCTTACAAACATTTCAATGGCATCTGAGCGTTCCACAAAGATCAATGGGTTTATTTTCACAACATCCTACGAAGTGGGGGGAAAAAAATACACTCTCCAGTTTATAAATGGGAAACTGGAACAAACAGACTAAGATAACAAACATCCACAAGCCTGAGATGCCTAGGTCCCGATTTTCCAGAATACTTCCTTTAAGAGTTTCTATGCCCAAAGCATGGCCTTGGAGACTTTAGTAGTAGTTAGGCAAACACGGCCCCAGCATTTCAAAGCAAAGCACTTGTAAAGTAAGAAACATACAGTTAGTTGTGCAAGATATCACACGTGGCAGTGCGACAGGACAGACACACATGTGCATCACCACAGAACATTGATAAGCCTATGGCATAGACAATCATTGAGCAATTCAAAAACTAGCCCCTCCAGTTTTATTTCTCTCCCTTCTTAGAATCCAGTTTTACAAATACTTACAGCATGTCTATACAGATGGGTCCAGACAGAGCTGAACTTGCTCTGACTAAACCAAGCTGTTCAAACCTGTTGGCACAGATATATCTTGGTGCACATGTATACCACTACTTACCCAAGGAGCTGCACAGATGCCAAAGTTGCTCAGTGAGCAGCGTGAACTGCTTGTGAGATATGATTATTAATGCTGATACAGCTCCAGCAGATTAAGTAATACTGAAAAACACAGCCTCGCCAACATGCAAAGGGAAAAGAAAAACTGGGGAAAATTACATACCGTCTTCCATACCATCTACTTCTGCCTGCAAGCAGCAGACAATACCAGCACCCATCATCAACATATGGGTCACCAGGTTACTGCATTCATTGTAAAATGAAGTTGCTCTGTTCCTTAGGTTTGAGCTCAGGACAGGTGAGAAAATCACCTGCCCTCTCTTCAGAAACAACCTTGTTTCAGGTGTGTTGAGGCTTTACTGGTAGAGAATGTTGCAGGGGTTTCCTTCCACCCACCCTACTTTTTTTGCAAACTTTATCCACCGTACCACCCTGAACACCTATCAAAAGTCTTTAAGTGGTAAAGATGGCCAGAAGTAGACAGACTCGAGGTATTGCCCCAGGCAACAACTGCAAGGTGCACTGCACAAGCCCACTTTCTGTCTTTCCCAGTGGTCCCAGCTATGGATACACCCCTCCATACTCACATCCATGGAGTAACTTGGTTTGAAAAAAATGCCTCTCCGTGCATTTTGTACCTGGGGAGCTAAGAATGAACACCCACTGGCCCACTGCCCGCTCCTACTAGCTAAAAAGCCGCCACATGAAGGCGAAACCAATCTTCTCCTAGCATCCTTTGAGAAAATTCCTAAGAAACCACGCTCCAGCAGAGCTGGAAAGGCTGTTTCTAATGCTCTTAAAAGCAAGCCTGAGCTCAGTGTGAAAATAAAACTTTATCTTTTCCCTTCATAAAAGTGACCTTGCCAAAGAAGAACCAAAAAAAAAAAACCCAACCAAAAAAACCAACCCAAATAAACCTCAAAAACAAAACAAAAAAAAAAGAAAAAAAAAAAAGGGAAGAGTTTGTTTCACAAATTTGCCGGCAGTCCCAAGGACAATGAGCAAGCGTGAGGCGGCTTGGGCGGTACGGAGAAAGGGAAACCTCTTCAAATCCTTGACGTGTCTTTTGTTAACTTCCCGTAATTACTTTTTTGGCATAACCATGCCTGGGCGCTCAAAACACCCGTTTGAAGAGTCAGCCCTCACAGCTGGGAAGCTGGACTTTCAACAACAGAAAAAAAAAACCCCAAACCAAACAGCGGCGTGCGCGCACCCCCCGCCCCTGAGTCACCAATCTCTCGGAGACACAGCTCGCTTCTTGTCACGTTAAAAACACCCGCCCCTAAGCGAGCCTCGTCCTCCCGAGCTCCTCCACCCCTGCTCCGGCGCGAACCGAACTGGACGCAACCGGGGGGCGACGCCGGCACCGCGGCGGGAAGGTTGGATGACGGTTGGCCGGCGGGTAACGGCCCGGCTCGCGCCGCCGCCGGGCGCTCAGTCAGCGCCGCGCGGCAGAAACGCCCGCCCGACTCGGCGCTGGCCCGGGGCGCCGTGAGTCGGGGTGCCTGGCCCGGCCCGCCTCGCTAACCTACAGCCAGACACGCCGGATACCGGCGACCACCCCCAACGGTCATCCAAAAGCGAGCCGCCGGCCCCGCAGCGGCCAACACTGGGGCCTTGTTCTGACATAGCGCACCAGCCGCCCTCCCTCGCCCGTCCCCCATTCAGGATGTAACAGCTGTTTTATCTCCAGCAAGGTCGCTGTAATTACGCCACATAAAAATAGTTACAAGGTACTTGGGAGGATTTGCTGTTAAAACGCCGTTGCTTCCTCTTCTGCTGTGAATGCGCGTTTGTGTGGATGCCCGCGCCGCCGAGCAGGAGGGTGGGGGAAGGAAGGAGCCCTGCTCTGCCGTAGGAATTAATTATTTCATCAGCCGTTTAAAGCGTTTGCTTCTCAACCCCCAGTGCCTGCCCCCGCTCCTCCTCGTCCGCCAACAGCCCAGCACGTGGCGGTGCAGGAGTCATATAAATATACACACACACTCCCGTGCATAAAAAGCACGCTACGTTCGCACGCGTGTTTCGAGGCAAGGCGCCTTCTTTTACTTTCCACGCCAAAAGGTTCGCGCACGAATTTCAGTCCGGAGCTCGGCGTTCGGCACTTTGAAGTACGCGCCCGGCGCCGAAGGGCGCCTCGCTTTGACAGGGGACGGCGGGGGTGCGCCGTAACCCGCCGCCGC
>NW_008795863.1:6521987-6522590 GCF_000699145.1 Aptenodytes forsteri | reverse complement strand
TCCCCTCCCGTCTGACAGAGCCACAGCAGCCCGGGAGGGGAGGAGAGAGGAGGAGGAGGAGGCAGCGCGGCAGCCGCGAGTGCCAGTGCAGCGCTGGGTTACTCTCCCGTACTCACTGCGGGAAGGTGGGGGAGGGCGGGCGCTGTGTACCTTTTCCTCCCGTGCCTTTCCTCACTTTAACGAGCCGGGGCCAATCGCCGGCAGAAGGGAACAAAGGGAAGGGGGAAGGGAAGCCCACCCCAGCAGCCCCAGAAAACCCCCGGGGAGGCAGAGCCCTGCGGCTCCCGCTGACAGCAGCGCCGACCCGGACTGGGCGCCTGGATCCGCGCTCCGTGGCGGTGGTGCTTCTTCTCCGTCCTCCTCCTCCTCGCCAAGTTTAAAGGGGGAGCAGCGTCCGGCAAAGGGAGAGAAACTTGGGTCGCCGAGCGGGTGCCCCTGGCTCCTGGTGTGCGGGGTGTCCGGCGGCAGCGGCGGCTCGGTCCTCGCGATCAAGATGAAAAGTAAAAAAGGTAGTTGTGGTGGGGTGTGCTCGGCCGCTGGGAGAAAGCGGGGTGCCCTGTGCCTCTCCTCTCCCTACGGGACGGCTTGGGGGGGGAAGCGCGG
>NW_008795863.1:6483570-6521610 GCF_000699145.1 Aptenodytes forsteri | reverse complement strand
GTGTGGGGGGGAGCGGGCACGCCGGCGTGGGGGCCTCGGCAGGAGGGTCCCGAATCCCATCGGCGCCCTCGGCTGCGTTGTTTTGCTGAAAGTTGTTGCCTTTTCCTTCCCTTTCTTTTATCCCTTAAAACAAAGGGGGGGGGGAGTACAAAGTTTCGACACAGTTAGGGTTAACAGGAGGAAGGCTTCCCCCCCAAAAAAAAAGATGAGGCTCTCTAAGTTCTCTTTGTGTTAATTTACAAACAGACAAACTTTGCACTTAGAGGATTGTTACTCTTTGCGCTTGTGGTGCTTTAAGTGCCTTTAAATGAGAGCTTGGCCACAAAGAGGCGGAACGTGCTTTCAGATCTAACACATCGGCGCTGCCTGGAAAGTTTATAGCAAAGCAGGATCTTTTCCGTTGCGATTTACCAGTCCGTAGTGTAGATGTTTTGCATTCAAAGACGATTAAATTACCCGAAGTGGAGGGTTCGAGGGGAGCAGTGCGCATGTTCAGTACTCCAGAGTTGTGCTGTTTTTCCCCTGCTACGCATTCCTGCGGCTCTATAGTAGAGCAGCCTCGCTCATTGTTAATATCCTTGGAGCGATTAATGCGTAAGTCGTTCGTGAAATCATTGGGCTGCTGGAAACGTGATGTACTAGTAAGGTTTGTAGCCCTCGTAAGAAGCTTTGGACGTGCCACTCGTCTAAGAGGAGCACACACAAAGGGAATTAAGGCACAAAGACGAAGTTTAAACAGCGGGCGGGGTGGTGTTTAAAAGCGAAGCATTCGGAGTTCCCGCAGGAGCTGGGCGCGTACGGCGCCTTTCAGCCTGCTAGCTAACTGCACGGATTTTTAGATGACAACATGTGCTGCATATCAAGCTCAGCCGTCTGTGCCTAGAGACAGTGACAGCGTCGACTTTAAAATGTTTCGGTTGTCTTAGGTAGGTTGAGATTCTTAACCTTCTTACAAGCGGGTTTTTTTTCTTTTTTATGGTTTAACTGAATTAATTTAGCCCAGTTATTTTTAGGACATTCCTATGCTCCCTGTTTGCACAGCAGTGGTGAGCTGGTTTCCTGTCTGCTGTTGCTTCCATTGTTCAGACTTCTCTCCCCGAGGGCAGCTGCTGGTTGGTGAAATACCAAACTCCCTGCACTTTCAACTGTTGTTCTTGCCACCCCCGAAATAAATGCGTGTGAAAAACGCTGACGTAGTTTCTAGGTATGCATGTGTAGGGCTTTGTGTGTGTGTATGTGTGCGAGAGAGGGAGGGGGGGGGAAGATCTCCTGCTTTGAGGATTGCAAGTCCTGGGCTGAAACAATGGAAACAATGAAAGGTGACGGGCGGGGGGGAGAACTTTTGAGAGGGGCCATGGGCCTGGGGTTTGCGTGGCAGAAATTAAAAGGTGACGAGACAAAGACAGAAACTTTTAAAAAGATGTTAGGGCTAGGGTGCCTTTGTTTTATTAAAGGTTGGGCTTGTAGTTATTTGTGACCTCCTGGCATTTGAGGCTCATTCAAGAAGTTTCAAGGAGTGACTTTGTTACAGATTTCTTGCTTGCACTCCTAGAAAAATCCCGTCTAAAGAAAAAAAATGTATAGCATAGCCAAGTCTGGCCGCTTTAGAAGCGATAGAGCGCAAGCTGTGAAATGCAGAGGAAAACAAATAAGCTGGTTCCTCAATTATGAAACCTATTCAGAGGAAAAAGTTGGTTGGGTTTTTTTTTTTTTTACTGTGGAAATTCCCTTCTGCATCCTTGTAGTTCTTGGTTACTTATGAATAATTTTAAACTAATTTATTTTTGTTGTTGGATTTTAAATTCACATTAAATTTTAGTTAGGTTTTTTTGTTTGTGTGTTGGATTTTTTTGTTGGGTTGCGTTGGTTTTTTTTTTTTAGCTAATAGGCTGTGGATTAAACCCCGAGGACTCTTCTGTGGGTAGTTTCATTTACAAATAACAACGTGATAGCAATCACACTGAACATATTCAGCTTGTTAATTAGCTGATTTAGAATACAACCTCGCAAAGACACAGGCATGTGCTCAAGTTTATACATGTGAGGAATCCTACTGAACTTGGTTAAACAGGATCGGGGCCTTAGATGGGAACTGGTTCTGTTTATCTGTGCTCATGAAAAAAATCCGGCTTAAGAAATTCAGAGAACCTTAAGGGGGTGGGAGGTTTTCCGTAAGGTGATTTTTGTCCATCCCCTCTCTAGAGGGCAGAGATTGTTCCTTGTGGTATACTTTGTCCTGTTTTGAATAACAATTGGCTTCTGCCACTTCCTCTGTGAAGCTCTTCCTCGACACAATGGGATAGTTGTTGGGTTTTTTTCCCCTGATATTCAGCCTAAATTTTTCATTTGCTTAACTTCCATTTCATTTGTCTCAGCCTCTCTAAATACTTTGTCCTCCCCCTCAAAGCATTTCAGCATGCCTTCTTAAGTAGCAGTAGTTCATTTTGAAATCAACTTTAGTCATCACTGTACTTTTACTCAAGTCGTTTCAAGCTGTTGAGTGTTGAGCCTAGACTCGAGATCCTAGGTGTAATCTTCCCTGAGCTGATTACGGGAGGACCTGTAAAGTCTTTGGGCTGTGATGCAGTGCAACAGTGCATTCAGTCACGTGTGTGACTTCAGTTGAAAAGCCAGGAGGATAAAGTAATTTATAAAGAGGTGGTGCTTGATCATGTAGTTCTTAGGTCATTAATAGTGTGGACTGCTCATCTAAGTGGCGATGGCGGGAGTGGAGAACTGGGATTTCGTATTGTTTCTCAGACCTCTATGCAAATGAACTCGTGCTGCTTTAGTTTAGTCCTGTAAAAGCAGTTTTTCTGTTTAGATTAAACGTATTTAGGAGAAGATGTAAAATAACCTGGCGCTAGCCTGCTTTTAAGATGAAGTAAATTAGTAGGTCACCTGGGGCTACTCATTGTGTCCACAAGCCTTTATTCTGGGTGTAAATAACAGTAAGCCAATGGTCCAGTCGTGGAGCCTAGCCAGAAGCCTTTTCAGTTGGGCCCTGTTAAAACAGGAAACCAGCAGCGAATAGCCTGATTACTAACAAGACGGAAAAACAAAGCTGGGTTGTAATCAGCAGGAATGCTTTAATGAAAACAGAGCCTTGACAGCAACAACGTGGCTCCTGCTCTAGTAAAAAATATCAGCTGGGGTAGTGTGAGATTTCCAGCCATGACTTCCTGTTGCTGCTCGCGCTGTACTGCACCGGAGAGATCTGCCACAAGTTCAGAGGGCTGATCATTATTTAAATGAGCTCATTTAAATGAGGAGAAGTTGTAGTACACTGGGTTTCCTGCTTAGCCAAAACCTGCTTTGTGTCACTAACTTACTGTGTCAATTAATATGACACACTAAGCGAGCGGGTCAAAGGGCAGGCTCTGCTGTTGACTCATTTCTTGCTAGGTAGGTTACGGTTAGTCAGACGGCAACTTTTACTTTAGCAAAAGGTCTTGTTTGCAAAACAGAGAAACGTTTCTATGCTGCTGGCTTTCAGACAGTATTGTCACTTTTTTTCCAGGTGAAAAAGAGCAACAGTTACAGAAGAAGTTTTGGTGTCAAATCAGTTTTCTCAAATTCGGAGAGGTGCCCATGGAGTCTTTTAGCTGTGTGTTAGATCTTGGAGACGTTGCTCCAGATGGGGTGGTGTGTGTCTGGAGGACTTCTTGTTATGCTATGTGAATATTACTCGCAAACCATTAGACACCGAACTTTCTCATAGGAGTAGTTTCTTTGGCTTCTCTTCCCTCTTACTTCCAGCCCGCCCTGTCTGCCTCTCCTTGTTTTCCAAGGTCCTGTCTTGCTGCCTGCTATACTTAAAAACAAACAAAAAACCCAGCTGAAGTGCTGCAACACTTCTGGTTTCTGACAAACAAGAACAGTGCACTTGAAAACATTGTCTGAATAGCGTAGGCTAGTTTTAGCTAGTTTTTAAATTCAATTTAAAAGGGATGAGCTGCTTTGCAGAGCCATCGTGTTGTCTGTGCAGGATCTTTGTTCCAAGAAGTGCTCCTCATGGCACCGGGAGACCATTGTGCAAGGCATGTTCTCAGGTTAGGTTGCAGGCGTGACAGCACTTTCCGTGAAGTTATGACAAATATAAAGCGGTTTCCTCGGAATCATTTTAAAGCAAACTTGACATACTTTCTATGTGAATTAAGAATCTGTTTACATAATTTGAAGTTTATCTTGCGTTGGCTATTTAAATATTGTCTTATTGTTCCTGTTCCATGACTGGATAATTCACGTAGCTAATCACCACAGGAAAAATTTGGTATGTCAGTTTGGTGTTTGTCGGTTACATAAATCAGCAATTGGGAGAATGAAAAGAGTACTAAGTAAGTTACTGAAGTAACTACGCCAGACAAATTGCAGATTGATCATCCTGCTGGGAATGCTTGCATGTCAAAAATATGCACTGAAATTTGGATAACTTAATCTAAATTTAAGGATGTTGGAGCTGTTCATAAATAGGGGAAAGAAAGAAGAATTCACCGTGTCAGCTTTGGCTAATGTTTGTAAGTGTGGTGAGAGGTCCTTCCCACCCCCACCCTGAAGTATTAAGAAAAACTTGCACACACACTCCTTTTTCTGTTTTGTTTGTTTTTTTTTTAAAAATGACATTAATTCCTTCTATTTCTTTACTTATGGATATAACTATAGCTTTATATAGTTCCATGTGCACACTTCTCATATTTCATGGCTGACTTTGTTTCCTCACTCAGAATTTTTGAACTATGGGTGGTTGCCCACATAAAAAAAAAAATTACTTTTGACAGCTAACTTGTTTTTACTATTAAGGTTTTTAGTTTAGATGTTATGAATGAACAACTGTCCTGTCCCCTGTCCCCCCTCCAAGTTCAAAACGCAGAAAGATTAAGGGCTTGTTTTCCTTCTATAGTTCTAGAAAATGCTTCTGAAAGCCAGTATAATTTCACTTGAAATTGGTATTTAATTGTACTAGTTGAAAATGGGTGGTATCTTATTTGGAGTTATATATATAGTTTGTAAGATTCCTAAAATTTCTGGTGAGCTTAACCTGGTATTTAAAGCATGGTTTTCTTTGTATTTTACAGTGCTATTTGTTTTCTCAGTGACTTTTATATCCTACCAAAGGAATAGAATTGTAGTCCTTCCTAACTTTGATACTTGTTTTTTTGGTTTTGTGTTTTGTTTTTTTTTATTTACATACCATAGCTTCACCTTACTAGTAGTGTGGTGTATATATAAAGGGATAATCAAATTTTGAAATCTGTTCCTTCCTTTGTGTTGAAGAAAAAAGGTATGCAGTTAACTTGTAAATCTGGAGCCGTTGTAGTAAGTGTAGCACATCGCACAGATTAAAATAAGAGATGAAAACCATGAAGTTGAAAAAATAATCAGGATGCAAAGTGGTACATTTAAAACAAACAAACCAACCCACCCAAACATTAAATGATTGTGGTGCTTCGATACCGAAGTGCAATTGAATTACAGAAGTCTGTCTCCTCATAAACTGGTGGACTCTTACATGAGTTGGGCACTTGGTTCTTTCCTTTTCCTGCACTTTTTTTTTCTTCCTAAGTGAAAATCCACTCAGGGGTGGGGGCAGACACAATTTTTTCCTTTCTTTTTTTTTCCTTGTTCCATTAGTTTTTATTAATAGATCTGGAATGAGCTATTAATTTATAAAATCTACAAGCTATCTCTCCCAGGAGGGAAGCGTTGGCATGTTAAGAAGTACTTAAATAACCCATTGCTTGAGTTGGGTGTTTTAAGTTCTTGCTTATTGACCTTTTGCCCAGCCACTGGATAGTAATCCTTGAAGAAGAGTGTTGGATGCATACCATAGCGAGCAAATTTGGACAATATTGGCGTTAGATTGAAGCTATCTGATAACATGCAGCAGATAAAAGGTTGCCAGGGGAACAAGAAAATGAGGGTTTGTGGAGAAGGATTCCCCTAGGAACAGATCATTGGTGCTACTTTTTGTTCAGCTGACAGAAAAGCTACAGCGTGACAAGTTAACGCTACAGGACAAATCTCCTGTATAGGAGGCTATACTGTGATTTATAGTAAAGACAGTTAATGTAGTAAGAAGTGTCTGAACCATAGAATGCTGGAGCTGAGTAGTTTATGGATTTAGGAGGCTGATTGTTCTTGTCGTCTTATAATTGTAGGTGTAGTTGCAATATCAGGCAGTGAAACGGAGGATGATGACACTATGGATGTCCCACTGGATCTTTCCTCATCTGCTGGCTCAGGCAAACGGAGGAGACGTGGCAACCTGCCCAAGGAATCCGTGCAGATTCTTCGGGACTGGCTATATGAGCACCGATACAATGCTTATCCTTCAGAGCAAGAAAAAGCGCTGTTATCCCGACAGACACACCTTTCCACACTACAGGTATTCAAAAAAGTAGTTCTCACTTCAAAAGGAGCTGTTTTCTGTTTTCTTCTTAATTTACCTGCAGTCTAGTCACTGATACAAATGCTTACAGTGCATGTGAGATTTCCTTTTTTATTGTTACTCACTGTCCTTCTGATGGCACTTGTAAGGAGAAATACGAATGAATTGTGTGTTATGATGATCTTTGTTTACTAGGAATAAAATTACTTTTCTGGGACAACAGACAGTCATGAATTTGAGCATGCATGCTAATTTTTGCGGAATCGGGGCCCAAAAGACATGAATTGTCTGTATAAGGTAACTTATTGTGAGAAGAAGGTATTTATTTGTCAACAGAGGTTTTATGGTGATAGATATGCAGCTTAACATATAACTCTTCACTTCTAAAACGGCAGCTTGAGGCTCGTTCCTGTAGAGCATGCTCGTATATAATTATGTGTATGATGACTTCCAGTAAGATCAGTGGAACAACCTACATGGGCTAGAGCTACTCAAATGTGTTAGTGTAGGTATGATGAGGCTTTTGTGTGGTTAGTTTGGATTCTCATCCCGGGATACCACTGGCAGCTGCGAGGTCCCTTGAAAACATCATTCTTGTCTTCTGTGATCATCTTTGGAATAGCTATTGACAACTGCTGCTTTCCACCTCGTGGGAAGGTGGCTGCATGAGAACTTGGGTAAACCCTGGTTTGGTTTTGAGAGGTGCTAAATATAGAGTGCTCCTGTTGGCTTCTGGGCTTTATTTTTCCAGATTAATTCGTTAGTACAAATTTTGTAATTGGCTATAAAGTAAAATTCCCTTAATGTAACATCAGAAAGAAAACCTCCTTTATGTAGTAAACAGAAAAAAGACGTTAAACTGTAAACTATCCTGTATCGCCCAGGAAACTGGTTTGATATTTAAACAAGGACAAACTTAAATGAGGTAATTCATGTTATGTCTGTCGACACAGTCAGTTGAACAAGGAAAATCAGTAACTATTTGTGGGAGGAGTGGCTCTCTTCAGAGAGAAAAGGTTTTCCTGTTGTTAATTAACCTAAGCTAGGGAACAATAGCTAATAGGTTAATGTGTGTGCACAGAGTTAAAAGCTAAACTCCTCCATTCGTGCTAGCAGCCTTCAGATGTCCCGGGGCTTTCTGTAACAGGAGTGGGGAGCCGGGGGTAAGAGCCGGGACAAGGCAAGGGCCTTTGCCAGGCATGTCAGAACTTGTCAGTAGGTCTCTCTTTTGTTCTGCAGTTAAGGAAACTGCTTGGAGGGATTCATTAATCTAACCCAACGATTCTTATGGCACATAGTTGGAAATGAATGAAGGTAGAAATTAAGATGTCATTATATTCCCAGGTCTGCAACTGGTTTATCAATGCACGCCGCAGGCTTTTACCTGACATGCTGAGGAAGGATGGCAAAGACCCAAATCAATTCACTATCTCGCGGCGAGGGACTAAGCTTCCCGAGGGCGGCCTGGTGGAGTCTTCCATCAGCACAAAGAACTACATTCCCCTGCTGGAGGAGACTGCCTTCCTTCCCGCTGCTGCACCGCTTGGCAAGACTGTGCCCTCTTCCAAGCCGGCTTCCCCGGGATCGGTCCTGGCTCGGCCGTCGGTGATTTGCCACACGACTGTGACTGCATTGAAAGACGCCCCTTTCCACTTTTGCCAGCCAGCTGATGTAGGCCAGACCACGGACCTGCAGCAGCCCCCGGCCAACGGCTTCACAGACAACTCCCTTTCCTACCATGAGGACGCATCTAAACTGGGACCTGGTGCAAATGCACAAAGCGGGCTCTTTAACACTCCTCCTCCAACCCCACCAGACCTTAACCAGGATTTTAGTGGATTTCAGCTACTGGTGGATGTTGCACTCAAAAGGGCGGCAGAGATGGAGTTGCAGGCAAAACTTCTGGCCTAAATCCCCTTCCTTCTCCTTCCCCATTTTGTTTTTCCAGGCAGGGATCTAACAGCTGTGTGGTTATTGCCACCCACACGATATCAAGACTTCACTGCATTATTATTATTTTTTTTTATTAATCTTATTTGCACAAGGGATTGCTGAAATGAAGCTTCCTGTCACTGAGATGGTCTTCAGTGGAATATGGTCATTCCAAGAATTATAAACTTAAAGCTACTGTAGAAAGAAAGGATTGTGTGTTTGTTTTTTTTTTAATGTTTTCTTTGTAGGTTTTTCATAATGTGAGATGGTTCCCAAGATCATGTGATTTGTTTTTGTTTCTTTCAGACTGTGCAATATCTAGTAATGATATAGAGTCTTCTTATCATTCCCATGTGGAACAGAATATACCGACACGCTGTCTAAAATAAATTTTCAATTTTTTTAACAATACAAACTTTGGATGATTATGCTTTTTTCCCATAATGTAATAAAATATTTTCTTTAAAAATGGATGCATGCAGAGTATTTTGTTGAACACGAGCTTTGCAGAAAACACAGCTTTACTCTTGAAATAAATGGAAGTGACAAATATTTTTGAGCTAATACTGACTTTGTTTGGTTTAGAGAGCTACGCTAGCAGTTGTTGTTAACCAGATGTTTAAAGGAATGCTGAAAAGTGGGCCAGAAGTACCTGGCCATGTTCTGCTGTGTTGAAATTTTTTTAAAGGGGCCAAAGGGAGCTATGTAGGCAACTCTCGTTAAATTTCAGGGGGATATCTTGGGCCCCTCTAAGGGTTCCAGCTTTTGGCTCCTAGAAATACTTTAGGGCTGGGAGATGTGACAGCCTATGGGGAAGTTCTCCTGAAGATGAAATGAGGAGGCCAGAAGAGAGGTTGGGGCAAGCGTTCTTTGCAGGTCTTTGTGATACAGCTCTTGAACATCACTGGTGACAAATTTAGAGGGGGGAGGACAAGGGCTCCCACTCTTACTCTTCTTGGACTAGCAATGACAAGGTTTTGACTCGGTAATTCTAGTAGACTGAAATAGAAGAGACTGTATTGGGTTGAAATCTGAGTTCTGGGAGCCAGGTCTTGGTGAGATACTTAAACAGGTGGTTGACTCAAGATTTAGAAGAGATCTGTGTTCTATTGGGGTGTATTCTGGCGAACAGAATCGGTAATTCTAGTAGACTGAAATAGAAGAGACTGTATTGGGTTGAAATCTGAGTTCTGGGAGCCAGGTCTTGGTGAGATACTTAAACAGGTGGTTGACTCAAGATCTCAAGATTTAGAAGAGATCTGTGTTGTATTGGGGTGTATTCTGGTGAACAGAATCTAAGTTACCTTTCAGAAAAGGACTTTGCTATCAAAATGAGTTATTACTGGAAAATTTGAAGACTTGCAGCTCACATTTCAACTTAACTTGAATGTCAGTCACCCACCTTTATTCTTCCAACAATGGTGAAATAAGAGACCTCTAGGGGAAAATTCAGTTCTGGCTAATCCTTAAAAACAAACCAGTTGTCTGTTTGGGAGGCTGGGGAGAGCTTGGTGGAGCAGGATAGCTGATGAATTCAAGGATATTGTGAATAGAAGACTGCAATATTCAGACTGCAATGTGTATGCATTTTGTTTTGCTGTGGCCTCTATCCTTTTTTAGTGTCAGAAATAGTCTTTATTTGTTCTCTGGAGTACTCTTTGTAATTCTACTGAACTTCTGCCTTTAACCTTCAAGTTTAAAATCAATTATATTTTTTTAAAAAAAGGCAAATAGTAAACACTGGGGCTTACTCATGTCTGCATCAGCTTCAGTAACACAGAGTCATCCTAATATACTGTAGGAATATAGAAATTTTTTTAAAATACTTTCTATTGAAATAAAGCTAGAAAAAATAATTTTGAACATAGCCAGAGATGGCTGTATACTTTGTCTGCAAGGAATAGCATGTGAATCCAGAAAGAGCCTTGTGTCTTGTCTCTTTGGACACACTGTATTTTATACTTCCAGGCTATTTTTCCTGGGATACCTATGTACGGTTTTTTTAGTTGTTTGGGTTTTTTTAATGGCTAACTATGAAATAAAATGGAAGTACACTTTTGTGTAACTGTGAGGTCAATGTTGAGGGAAAAGTTGGTCAGTAGACATCCTTTTGTGGCATAGATGATTGTTCTGAAAGGGTGCTAGACACCCGAAGACGAGTGTCATCTTTGGTAAAGGTTTGGAAGATGCTTCCTTGTCCACATGCAGGAAGGAACTTTATTGCAACACTCCTTACGCCCATAACTCCAAGTACTGACGAAGGAAAAACAACCTCATGCAAATATGTTGGCACTGTTTGATTTAAGTTGTTTGACTTTTTCCTCTTTTTTTTTTTTCTTTCTCAAAGCAGGTTGCTGGTATGCTGTGGGGTAGAGAAAAAGTAGGGGACTCGGATCATTAAAGGGCATTCTCAGAGATCTTTACTCTTCATTACTCCGCCCTTTAAAATAAAAAAAAAAAGTCAGCAAGTTTAGAAAAAAAAAATTTGAGCTTTGCTTGCTGAGCTGACCAGTTCTGTAATTCTACTAGAACAGCTGCAGTAATGAAAATGAAAATAGGATGAGGAAGAAAGCTGTTGCCATTCAGGTTAACAGTTTTCATTGAAAGTAAAAGCCTGTGGTCTCTGCGCTGTTTTCATTTACCATTATGCCACACAAAATGGCATTAGTGTAACTGAGCACCAAAGTCCTGCCCTTGTGATGAGCACTGCATTTCCATTTTGCTGACTGCCTTACCCTGGGGACTTCGCTTGTGACCAGTTTTGCCTGAGGCCAATTATTTTTTTTTTTTTTTTAATTATTACTTGTGTTAAGGTTACACCTAGAAGTTCAGCTGTAGTCGTAAGCCAAACCCCTTTGGCTGAGTAGCGCCTGGCACACCGTGTAAAAGCTTTTCCCTACCCTGAGGTGTTATTTAACTCGGAGGAAGAAAATGACTCGTATTGAGTACCCACTAAAATAATACCAAAAGGGCTTATGCTTTCCTGCAATCTAGCACTGATAGTTTTGGTGCAGGCTATTGAAGTCGTGGGTCCATTCTTTCAGAGCAGAAACTTGAAGTAACTCCAGATAAAATTAGCAAAGGTAGGTAGAGGTAGGGCATCAGGTGGAGCTAGGATCCAGAACTGAGCAGGAGTCTAGTACCTAAAACCAAAGGCTTCATGTGCCGGTCACTCATCCTTGTGAGAGCAAAGGAAAAGTTGATTTCGGAAAACTTATTTTACCATGGAACAAGGAAAAAAAGAGGGGAAAAAAAAAAGGCAGTATAAAGAAACAATGTGACAACATGGGCAGTTTTGCTGTTCTTGCTGGGGTGCTAAACCTAATTGGAAGGCAGCTGTGTCAAAACCCAACCTCTGCCTGAAAACGCACACTTGGATTGACTTTGAAGATGAAGGGAAGGCATTGCCGTGCGTTACTGGAGACCGCGTGGCCAGCCAGGGCGTAAGTGAGCTAAGATGTATGACAAATCTATGCCAGGGAAAACGGCTCACACACAGACTTTGTCAACCTTGTTTTCATAGCTTTTGTGTCTTGTAAACAACTTGTGGCAGCTGCATGTGATAAATCTCTGCGCAGAGCAAAAATAATTACAATAGGGAGGGAATCTCGAGACTGGCGTCACTGCCTGTGTGCACGGGGTGGGGGGGGGGGGCTTGTGGTATCCCACATGTCTCCTGGCTTCTGCCATGAGGTCAATGTACACATTTGTAAAACCGTTGAAGCTGCAACAGCTGGCCTCATGTGCTGTGGGGGAGGGAGGGGGTGCAGGGAGAGGCACGAAACCGGGATAACTTGCTTGGGGAGGGCAGCGCAGCCCGTCTGCAAGCTCCCCAGGCGGCCGGAGGGATGCTGCTGCCCGGGCCAGAGGGGTGCAGGCGATAACCTCACTGGAAAAGGGGCGGCGGGAGAAAGTAATCAGAAACCGGGGAGAGAGAGTGTGGGTGGTGGTGGGGAACGATCACGGTTTTCCCCTCGGAGAGGAGGCAAGCCTGCAGCGGGAAGCCCAGCCAGCAGAAGGTGTGGTGCAGCTGGAAGCCCAGGTGTACCATGACCCTGTTAAGTGTCACTTTTGTACCTACAGTATTTAGGCCATTTGCAGTTAACTGTGTGCTGCCTGTCAAAGTCTGTTTTCATTTGTCCTTTTTCTCACAGCGCTTACGCAGTTTTCTTGTTAACGCTTAAAATCTATTCCTGGAGTACTTTGTAGTTCTTTTAAAGCTCATTTGGGTTTTCTTTTTTTCTTCCTCTTCTTGGCATCTTGCAGTTGTCAACTTCCCTTCTGGCTTTTGCCAAATAGGGATTACTGGCATGAATACAGCGCATGTTCACTTTTCAGGACATTACTTGTTTTAAGTCTCTTGTTCACCAATTGCCGGAGTTGTTACGTCTCTATTCTGTTGACACTGGTTCAGCGGGCTCTTCTCCCGTAAACTGCAGTGTTCAGACTGAAGGAAAAGAGATTAGATTAGCCACTCTCTCTAGCAAAACGTCATTTAAAGCTGTTCCAGACATAATAATTGCATCCACGTGTTCTGTATGCAGTTCAGTGTCTATTCCAGTCCCTATCACGACAATGAGTGCCTGCAGTTCTGCACACAGAAAATCACATAAAGTGATGCTAGCTATACTACAAAGTCAAAACTCAGACTACCTTCTCCATCTAAATTTTGCACGCATTCCTGCTGACAGCTCAAAGTCATGGCATTTAGCCGTTTTGCTCACCTTTCCCTTCGAAACTGGCTTTACTTGCCTTAAAACTCCTTTTTCTTTCTGAAGCTTTCTAACGCCTTCAGCTCTGAGGCATCGAGCCTGGGACTAAAACTAGCAAGTATCACAAGTCTTGCTACACAGACTTGCAGACTGGGGTAGCTTCCAACAACAGATAAACTGCACAGCCCTTTGTAGCACTGCAATGCTGCCTCACTGCGTAACATGAATCACAGTTCCTGAAGCTGATGCAGACATGAGTAAGTCACATCTGCCTCCCAGTTAATCCCTGTTCCACTGGATAGCAGGGTTTCTGCCAAATTTCATGTGCTTCCACTGACAAAGTGTTGATCTTTCAGCTGCTTACACCAATGCATAATAAACCTGTAAAGATGCGCACAGCAGTGCTTTGAATTAGTGACTTAACTGGGGGGCAGGTGGCAGCTTGTGAGGGGGGTTGATTGAGTGCAGCTGACAACTATCTAACCCTGTTTATTCTTGGACAACTTCTCTGGGACCGCAGACCAGGGCTGTGGCTGCTTTCTCCAATTGCAGCCTAACCAGTGCCTGCCCTGGGTAATGAGCCCTGTCTGTAGGTGTGTAACAACGTGACCCTCTCGCAGCAAAGAACCTTTGTCTGGGCACATATAAACCCTGCACGTGGTTTTTGTTGTGAGCCTTTCATCAAATCGTTCAGTTTATGATGAAGAGGATTGGTCTGACTGCAGCGAGAGCAGGTCAATCCCAGTGCTGTGGGTTTTGCAGTAGGTACGTATGTTTGTGTGGCTTCTCCGAGTCTCTCCCTCTCTGCATCGTTGCCATGCTGCTGGGGACATACTGCCCTGGCAAGTGTTCCTGGAGCTCCTCCATCGGTGACGTTTCATGGGTTTGCAGAGCTCAGCTTCTTTTTGAGAATATTCATTTTTATCAGCAGTAAGGAAATAATTCCCAATGGTGAGGCCTCTAAGTTTTACCAGTATAGTATTTAATTAAATATACAGAAAATGTTTGGCCCCACCTCTGAAGTCCCTACAGCCTAATAGCTCTTTGGGAAATGATGTGTCATATACTTCAAGCTTGCTGCTGCTTCCTCCCCTACAAACAAACACTTAGGGCCAGAGCAGCTTACATTAGGGATAAACCCTTCAGTTTCTTTAACTGATGTGCCCTATCTAATTTCAGCATAAAACTGAGCATTCTTTCCTATCTCAGCTTTGCCTCTAGTATCCTAGGTCTTTTGCAGGAGCAAAATTTTTTCTGTTGATTGGTGCATAGACTTTAGTGCTTGGCTGGGGGCTTTCGGTCTTTTGACCTCTCCTTTAGAAGCTCTTGATGGAAAAGACAATCTTGATCGTAATTTACCACCAGCTGATAGGTTTTACCAGGACACTATATACATTTGTATACGTGTGTATGTATATACATACTAGTAAGGGCACCATATATATATGGTCCTGGTATTTTTTGTAAGGGCACCATAAATATATGGTCCTGGTATTTTTTTATATATATATAAAAAACAAAAATCACTTGACCTACTGTGGGAAGAACATGATGTCCTCCAGCTTGCTTTTATGAATTTGTGTAGCTTGTCTTGGAAATTGTTCTGGATAGCGGACACATAACTGATGGTAAGGATCACAACAGTTTTGTAATTTTCCTGAGTAAGCGTTCAGCTGTTTTGCCAGAGCCTGTAATTTCACTTCCTTTTCTAGCCTGCAATGTTCTGATTGCCTGACCTTGTGCCGAATGTCTTATTTTGTTTTCTTTTGTACTTCTAGTCTCATTCCTTGTTTGAACTCTCCCTCTATCATCTCTCTCCCTGTTTGACTTGAGAATGCTTACATAATAATATCATGCAGAGTCCATTTAACTAGGTTAGAGACTATTTTGACTAGTTTTGTACTGTTTTGAAAGTCATCTGATCCTTGCTACCCCACTAAACTAACCACAACAGCAAATCTTGCTCTGATACAAACAAACCAACTTCTGTTCATGAGAGAAAGCACATCTTCCCTGTGTAGATAGCTTGGCTTTTTTCGAACTTCTGCTTTCTGTGATGTGACAGGGGTAAACCGAAGAGAGAAGCAATTAGTAATAAAATCCATCGGGCATTTTTAGAAACAGAAGGATTGTTTTTAGTTTCAAGTCACTGGCGTTTCTGGTTTCAGCATGCAGTCCTGGCTCTGCTGCTACAGGCCTTCCCTAGGTGGATGTCCCACCAGATGAGGTGTGAAGCAGACATTCCTCTGCCAACCTTGACTAAAAGGTTAGTTCAGGTTATCGTATTAAACACTACTTAGGCAGTTGCTGCTGTAACTCATTCTTCGTGTTAAACTCAGCTGGCTTGCGTTCAGCCAAGGTATTTCCAGTGATGTGCTGCCAGCTTTCTCCAAGGGCTTCCTCAAAAGCCTTTCTTTCTTACCTGGTGATACATGGAAAAACCCTCCTGTAAATATCTCCTTTTAGCGTATAGAATTACATCTGCAAAGCACATACCCTTGTAAAGCTACCAGTCCCTCCACCTCCCTTCCTCTACCAAACCAGGCCTCCTTGACCCCCTGCTCCCTCTGTCCTGCCACAAGCAGCTTCAGCCAACTTCATCTCCTTGCCTGCTGGGACTTGCCACAGTATCAGCTGCCCTGGCCCTGGGAGGGTGGCTCCGAGTTTCTGGAGGCTGCTCAGATGCAGGCGGCCTCCTTCATTGCCTGGTGAGTAAAATAACAGATGTGCTCTGGGTCTTTGAGAGACACCTGGTCTTATTTCTCGCCTACTGTGTCCGTGACACTTGGGGCAGGGTAGAATGTCCCGGTCACCCTCTGAAAGGAGAGTGGCATCCCCTACCATCTCTTTGGACCCTAGGAGGAGGTGGTGGGAACACGGGCATACAGGTCTCTCCGTGGGAGAGTTCCCACTCAGTCCTGCAACACCTTAGTCCTTCACCTGGATGCGAGCATGGGAGCAGTGGAAGTGGTGCAGGTCCCCAGGTCAGAAGGGTGCTGGTGGTCTCAGGGAGGGCAGCACACAAAGCCCAGCTGGGGAGTACACCAACAGCCAGCACCACTCCCTGAGCTTCCTCTGATGTGGCAACTTGAATTTAAATAAGCAGCATGCATGCAGGTTTGGGGAGTGGCATCATTTTCCCTCCTATTTACGCTGATAAGCAACAGGTATTTCCACTGTAAGAAATTTCATTTCCTTTCCTTTCAAACGTAGTGATACAGAAGCTCAGGTTTCCTTCCACAGGGTTGGAGGCATGAGGAGGGGAGTGTGGACCAGCTGATGCCTATGTTAGCCAGACTCTCCCCATCTAGCAAAGCAACTCATCGGTGGCACGACCCTACTGCTCCGTGATGCTTTTTGAACTCAGAAGGAGCTTGATTTTGGATCCTCTACTTACCTGAAGATTTGCCTTTAATCCTCGCCTTACGTCAGCCCTCTTCCGCGTTTGCTAGCCGGTCTGGGCTGAAGTGGGCTGCCCCGGACGCCTTCCCCAGCGCCTGCGGGCTCCCTTGGCAGTGTACGGGGAGCTGCCGTTGCAGAGCTGGAGCTGCTCTCTCCACCTGGGGCTAATTATGCACTGCTTCCTCTCCAGCTGCCAGGGGCCTGGACGGAGAGCAGGGAAATGACATGTGAGGCGCTCGGAAAAGCCGCAGCCCGGCCCTCGGTGCCTCGACCCTTTCTGCCATTGAAGGAAGAGCTGGCTGAGCCTCCCTCCCTGCGGGACGCGCTTCCTGCCCTAGGAAATCCCCTGCTGCAAGGCAGACTGGGAGACCCACCGTGGGGATTTTAAACTGCGGCCAGTCAGCGCTGGCTGGGTACAGGACGAGAGCTACAGGTTTTGAGAAAGCCCTAATGAACCTTTCGACTATGTGTAAGAAAAAATAAATAATCCTTCCTGCTCCCCAGCTATGTAGTTTGCCCAAACTCGCTTCCCTGGGACACCTCAGAGTTTGATCTTTAAGAAATGATATCTAAAAAGCCCACATGTAAAAACTTAACTGTTCCAGCGATAGGATCATAATCTGCCTTTGATCCCATAAATTGTTGAACCACAACTCTATCCATTGCCCAAGGATAGCAGGAAATGTACACAGGCTTATGCAAATTTCTAGGAGAGGGAATGTTTTGCAGGGCTGGAGGTGGGGGGAAGATGTCTCTTGCTGCAGCTCTCAGTTTCTGGGTTGCAGCTGAATAGTTGGGCAGTCCTGACGCTCTCCTGTGTCGCACTGCTGCCAGTTCCCACGGCTTCTACCCCTCGCTGCTCGCAGCCCAGTTGTGCAAGCCTGGAGCGGCGAGATATTTCCAGAGCTCTTCTCATGTACGCCAGTGGCATTTACAAGCAGAGTCTGCGAGCTGGGTCCTTTGGTTGCATTTTTCTCCAAACAGCCACAGCGACTGCAATGTTCATGTTTTGCCTCTAAATCCCCCATGACTTTTGCTGGTTGGGGATATTTGCACAGGGGTGGGTGAATCTGATGGTAAGAGACAAAACAATTTATTTGGGAACCTTGAGGGGAGCCAAGGCTGTGCCGGAGCCCAACCAAGGCAGAACGCAGCAAGAACACAGTGGGGGCACAGCCTGCAGCTGGGAAGCTGTCAGGCAGGACTTTAATTTTGTGTAAAATGTGAATTTTCCTCTTTCCCAGACTTGTAAAAGAATACTCAAACCCTTGTAAAGAGGCAGGTTGGGTGTAGTGTGGGAGTACGTCCATCACCACATTCGAAACAACTCTGTTTTACATCCGAACACTGGCTCAGGGTAGCAGATCCTGCTAAAAAATAAAAATAGAGATCCCTTGATTCCTTCTCCATTCTTTCTTGTTTTTTGTTTTTTTTTTTTTTTGGGGGGGGTATGTAAGCCAAGTGACATGACACTGGACTTTGGTACTTCACCTGATTTACTTTAATTTGCATGTTGAAGAAAGCTGTCAAAGGGCAGGATGAGCCGTCCATCGCTCAGCCGCCCTGGCAGGACTCCCCTGGCAGCCATGCCGCGGTGCCGTGCCGTGCCAGGGGAGGCCGTGCTGCATCCAGAGCACGGCCCGGCATTTATCGTAAGCCGTGTGTGCCACGCAGACCTGCACAGGGCTGCGCAGACCAGAATGTAGGGCAGCGCTGCCTCAGCTGGGCACGAGTTTGTTTTGCTGTTTCTGTTTGTTTTTTTCACCTCGGTGATAATTCTTACCCAATGCGCGATCTCTGCTCTGTGTACTTTACTACTCCTTGTGATAATCAAAATCCGGCCCTGAACTTTTTCACTACAAAGGAAACAAGAACCTTGCCCCGCCGGCTGTTCACAGGGTGTCTGGCAGTGCAACAGCCTTTTCTCACATGCAAGAAGCCCCAAAGTCTGTGGAAATCAAGGTTATGCTGATGGCAGAGCACTTACTGGTTTTTCACCGGCGTGGGTGGAGATCAGGCACTTTGACGTGACCTGAGATTTCTGGTGTCAACCTCCTCTTAAAAAAGAGAAGGCACCCAACCGGTCAGTGGAAACAAACCTATAAACGCCAGGATCGCCAATAACGTGCCGTATATGGCTCAAAGTGCAACCTGTGATGGGCAAGTGCTGAAACATTAACCAGACCTTGGGACATCGTCTGTAGTTGCCGCTCGGTGCCCACGCCATCGCTCCCAGGAGCGGGGAACGAGGGCTGCATGCACTATTATTACTCTGTGCGGAGAAAGGGTGCAGCGGTGTTTGCACAGTGTGGACGGAAGCGCTGGCGGTGGCCCCGAAGCGTTGTGTGTACAGCGGTGGGGGCAGCAATAGAAAGGTACGAGCTTCCCTGTGCGGGGAAGAGGGAGAGGCTGAGAGCTTAAATCTCAGTTTCTGGCTCTTGTTGAAGTGCTCTGGCAAGCAACGCGGTGGTGGCGGTGGTGTGAGGCCATCCCTCCACGTGCACTCCCATGTTTGCAGGTATAACCTGCCTGTGGGTGAAACCCCTGACTCTAAGACTCCCTCTGCCCCCAAATGAGGTAAGGCTTGTGGGAAGAAAAAATATCATTTATGAAATTGAGGGCTGCAATGGCAGGGGAAAAGGGGAATGCTAGAGATGCTTCTGGGCCCACACCTCAGATGGTTTCGGTCTGGGTGGTGTTTTGGTGGTGTTTTTTTTTTTTTAACACTGTTGAGCCGTCCGAGATCAGGCGCAAGGAGATACAAGGAACCAGAAAGCATTTCTGAGTGCACGAGTGTTGTAATCACATTACTGCTCCCTGAGCTCAGCTGACACGGGAGACCGGTAAACATCTCCCACTGCCCGGGTAGGTGACAGTACATAAATCTTCAGAGCACCCTGAGGAATAACAAGTCTTTTGCAACTTTGCCTTTGAACTCTGAAGGAGTTGTGCGTGCATGATGGATGGCGGCGGCGCCTGGCCGTACTCCGAGGGGCAGCGCAGCTCCTGACTCCCTTGCAGAGGTTTCATCCTCACCTGGAGGAAGGGTATAGCCAGGCTGTGCGCCAGTGCCGACACTCGCAGCTGTAGTTTTTTTTTTTTAACGCTGTTGAGCCGTCCTGGAGATCAGGCAAGGAGATACAAGGAACCAGAAAGCATTTCTGAGTGCACGAGTGTTGTAATCACATTACTGCTCCCTGAGCTCAGCTGACACGGGAGACCGGTAAACATCTCCCACTGCCCGGGTAGGTGACAGTACATAAATCTTCAGAGCACCCTGAGGAATAACAAGTCTTTTGCAACTTTGCCTTTGAACTCTGAAGGAGTTGTGCGTGCATGATGGATGGCGGCGGCGCCTGGCCGTACTCCGAGGGGCAGCGCAGCTCCTGACTCCCTTGCAGAGGTTTCATCCTCACCTGGAGGAAGGGTATAGCCAGGCTGTGCGCCAGTGCCGACACTCGCAGCTGTAGAAACTGTCATTTCCTTTCCAAACACCAGCACCCTCAGCAAGGCGCTTGCAGCCGCCTTGCACGCTTGGTGTCGGGCCAAAAGCCATTCCTATAGCGTCTGCTCATACTATATACATGTGTAATGTTAACTTACCTGACGTGGGTTTCTCCACAGCCACTACCACATATCCGTGTCTTATCAGTGTGGTGGCTGTGGGAGCAGCCTCTTCCATTAAGGCTTAGAGTGAGTTTACCTGACAGCGTGTCCCTGTTCAGGAGCAGCAGACCGATGCCTTGCCCTGCTCGTGCTGAATCACTGTTACCTGGCAAGGGTCTGGGAACCGTGAGATCGTATTTTATTATAGTATATTACAGCTGCAGAAAAAAGTATTGGATTTTGGGTTTATATCAAAAGACTAATTCTTGGTCAGGATGATAAAGCCTTTAGGTATAGGACTTTGCCTTCACGGCTCTTTGTAAAGTAATTGCTCTCCTAGCAGTGGCAAAAGAAAGGACATGCTCATTTATGACGCTTTAAATCATACAGTTCATTTCCAAAGACAAATAACAAAATCGAGGCAGAGAGCTCTGGTGCAGGGCTCCGTCTTGGATTGTAAACACTGCAAGACAGAAACCATCAATATTTGCACAGTGTTCAGCCCAGCACAAGCACAGCTTCTCTAGTTGGGGCTTTGGAGGCACGCTAATAGGGATATTAAATCACACTGAATACCTTCTTACGACATTTACAGTTTAACAATAACTGTGCATGCGTGTGCCCAGGACTGTGGATTGTGACCGTGCGGTGGCGGAACCAGAAAACCCGCGATGAGGCCAAGCGTTGCGATACGGCCCCCCGCTCATCCCGCGCTCTGCTTATCACGCGTGCGCTGCGGTGGCTGGGACCCTTTCAGGTGCTGTCAATATTCATCAGAAGCAACTTCTTAGAAGGAGCGATGTGAGAGTAAGTGCGTTACTGTGTGAGCTGTCACCAGATGTGCCAAGGACTGTGGATTGAAAAGGCAGGGGAGAAAAAAAGCATTAAAAATACCATTGCTATGTTGCCCTCTGGGCTTACACAAATGTGACACAAAGAAGAATTAGACTTTTGCAGTTTCATGTTTCCTTGACCTTTTAAGAGAGGAAGAAAAAAACGGATCCAACTTCTGCTCCCAGTTATAATGCTGGAAGTCCAGAGCAAATATAATACACTGGCTCCTGAGGTGTGAGAGCAGAGTTTCATGTTGTCTATTGAAAAATCAGAGAGAGAGAGAGAGCTGAAGTGTAAAGATAACTGAACAAAAGCTGGATGAGTTGAAAGCTAAAACTCTGTCCCAGGTGAGTGTAATTATTGGTGTTCAAGGAGATTCGTCCACCCTGCTCTGGTGGGATTTCTGACTTGGCATCAGTGCAAGGTAAAGCAGAAAACACATGGCTCCTACAGCACAATGTCCTCTTACCGTATAGGTGAGGGACGTGCCACGAGGGAAGGTTCCCAGACAGCAGCACCTCAGCTGACAGACCCTGGCAGTGGTGGCTGTGGCTAACGCACGTGGCAGAGATGCTGTGACAGCACCCGCATCGTGCTCGCTTGACACTTGGGAAAGCCTTGGACCATTAGCGTTAAGCTCACACGTACTATTTGACATGAAAACATTTCCAGTTAAAAATAATTTCAGAATATTGTTATATTGGCTCATGCAACTGTTGACAAACAAAATCTGCTTGGATTACACTTTAATGACAAACTCTGCATGCTTCAACAGGTTTTCTTTGTTTTGGCTTGGTTTCCTGATTTTATTCCCCACCTTCTACTAAGAAATATTTTAGCTCAGAGAGGACAAATACGGAGGGTGGGCTGCTTCCTACCTGAAATCTCAGCATTGCCTGGGAGAAGCTGATCGACACGAATCATTGCAATGAATGCGGTACTGCACACAAGTAGCTTTTTTCCCCTTTTGTATACAAGCACCAGGCTACTAAGCAAAGGACGAGAAATGTGTGGAGTACACCACAGTGCGCTAATATATGGCTGGGTTCCCAGGTCCATGTACATTCTTGCAGACAGGCTGCAGTTGTCATGATGCTAGTGCCAGGAAAGATGTAAACAAAAGGAAACCTCTCATTGTCAGCTGAAGCATTAGGTTAGTAACACAAAAGAGTACTTCATAGTGTCTTTCAGACTGATACATGCTATCTATTTATCAAAGATGCTATTTGCTGTATGTAGTCATACGGCTTCATCGACGTAAGTCACCGGTTTTTACATTTTTTAAAATCACAGCAGTATTTACTGTGGTGAGTCAGGGCAGTGAGCAAGGTCATAGGGTCCTCTAGCATAGGATCTCGACTTAAAAATTCAGGTGTTTTAGGCGTAGCTCATTCACTCGGAGGTTGACAAAGGGACATGTTTCCATTGAAGCTCCTACAGGTTCATCTTTATGCCTCGGCTAAATTTCACAGCTGGCAATTAGCCTGGGGTGAAGTCTCCTTTCTCTCCCAACACTGTAAATGCAACTGTGGAACTTCACTAAAAATCCAGCACTGCCGTTTATGCTGGATTAAAACAGTTGCTAGTGAGAGGAAAGCAACTTTCACCCTTTCACCCTTTCAAACTCTTCTTTCCCACCACGAAGGCTTACTTCACAGAAGAAAAAAACATGAACTGACCTGGGTTACTTTTGGGTTACGTTATTTGTGTTAAATCCCCGCCACGTTCCCCTAGAGTGAGCGTCATTTCAGTAGCGCTTGACAAAGCCCTGCCCCGTGCGAGACCCCGTGTTGCTCAGGGACTTGCATCTCCCCGGCCCTCAGCTGGGGGCCCAGGGGCTCCTCGAGGGCATGATGCTGCCCCGGCACATCATGTAAATTGTGGTTATGGTGGCACTGATGCACTGGGAAGGGATGTCAGATATTTAGAAAATATTTAACGAAACGTTGCTCCCAGATGGGAAGGAATCTCCCCCTTCAGATGTTGCTACAGATAGCGACAGGTCACCGATGAACTTGTTGCAGCTTTAATGGTGGTATCCAGGCTCTTCTGCCAAGTCCCTCTCCTTCCTCCCGCTTTCCTCCTTCCCTAGGGCCACTGGTGGCACTCCCTGTTTCAGCTCTTGGTACCACGGCCCGTGCTCTCAGTGCTCATTTCACCCCAGTACCACAGCATGGCAAAATGCCATCGCAGCTTTGGTGCGCTGTCTGTGAGCTGCCTGACGGGTACCAATTTTTTCCCTTTCACTGTCAATTATTGTGTGCAGAGGTGAGGAATGACACACACCTGAGTGCATCAGTTGTTTCTATTTCCCCGCCTCAGGCCCAGCATAACCATGATTTGCCAGAACTATCGACAAATTGAAGAAGTTTCAGTATTGGTTTTTTTTTCAGGTGGTAGGAAAGTTTTCTTCCCAAGATTGGCAAAACAACCGCAGCACAGTGAGTTGTTATTGCGAACACTTATTCCAAATAAAAGGCAAAAAGAACATGCTATAAGATGACAAATAACATAGCCCAACTCGTGCAATGCATTAACATCTCAGTGCTACACACTTTGTGCAGCGCGCACAGCAAAAGCAGGGATGATCACGGTTCTGGTTCAAGGACTGCAGCAATCCATCGCTGAACACATGCTCACTGAGTGATTCCAGATTGCAGTTTTGAGCACCGATAGCCAGTACAATAGGAAAGAAATAAGCCACGCTATTTTAAGGACATGACTGATAATTCTCTAGTTAAAAGCCAGGGATAGGCCAGGCATTCCCACTGGGGAAATAGGTTAGTTACATCGGAAGGCGTTACCTTTTGCTATTTAACATCTCAGCTCCCTAGTTACCGTCTCCACAGATGTTTGCCTTAGCACACGGTTGTTTACCCAAGTGACTTATCTTACCTTGGTGAGACATTTGATACCCATAAAACATCCATCACACTCTGTACTACTGCTTTTCTTTAACTCCAGGCAAGGCCCGCCCCTTTGCCCGAACCTTCAACAGTTTTGAGACGTGGCAGAGCGTCGTCATCAGTGTGGCTCTGGGGCTGTGCGGCGTTTGCCTTCTCCGGGGGCTCCGCAATGCTTCAGTATTTCTCCTTTTTGAATAGAGCTGGCAAAATCCGTAATTGCTTCCATTCTGCTTGGCTAAAAATGAGGAAAAGCCCGGCACCCTGCCACGGGGATTGTTCAGCGCAGAGTCGATACGATGAAGGCCTCTGCACCAGGAGTTGCCCATAATAGGTGGTGGCAATGTCACAGCTCAGCTTGTTTTTTAATATATCTCTTTTTTTTTCTCCTTTCATGTGTTGTTTTTTTTTCCCCCTGGGTGGAGCACAACCGGGGAGGTGATGACTTACCTGCCACAGCTCGGTAGATCGCAATCTGGAACTGACAGAGTGTTAACACAATGCCCCAGCAGAGCTTTTCTGTCTCTAATTTCTATGATTATGTTGTTACCGGATCAGTGAAGACAACCATGAAAAACACAATTACCAGGAAGCCCTGTTCCTTTCCTCGTCCCTTTGTCTCGCTGCGGATCGGGCGTGTGACTCACAGAGCAATAGAGGACCCGCTGTATTCGCCCGCGCTACTGAAAAGGGTGCTGCCCGCCGATGGGACCCAAGCGTGGGAAAGCCTGACCGCTGGCTGAAGAGGCCAGTCACCTCATGTTTTGCAGCGGGCATCCAAATGCATCCTAATGAGTCAAGTGATAGCAGCTACCTGCTCCTGCTACAACGGCAGCCGAGCAGCAGCGCAGAAGAGGGGCTGTAAAAACCTCCCCGCCGCGTACGGAAGCACGGGGAAGGGAAGATGGTTGTGAATGAGCTTGCCGTGGCAGGACAGCAATTTTTTTTAGGTCACTGGCATAGCATCAGACTAAAGGGAAGGGGGATGAGTATGTTTTGACCGTGGGTGCTGGTCCCAGGTTTGCTCGGTGCAAGCCCACCTGTGCATCGCAGGCTGGTGGGGCTGACCCGACCCCATTATGTGACACATAGTGGGAAAGGAGAACTTCACTTGTTGACTGCACTCCAAATCATATATAAACCTAAGACTCCAACGACAAATGCCAATAGCAGCAGAGCAGCTGATGTTTTTATTATTAATTGCTGTAAAAAATGTCAGCTGAAAGTCAACACCAACTCTCAACAGATCTGATAGGCGAGCATGCTCCAAACTGACAGTTGAAATGTATTGTTTGCCTATTGCGTGCTGCAAAAATAAATGTCTAGCAGGAGAGAACAGACTTCGGCAAACAAACTGACAACAAGCTATGCCTGTGGGGAAGGCTCATGGTTTGATCTGGAAGGGAACATTGAGTATAAACAGGGATAAAGTCTACCTTAAGCATGCATGAAAGGCAGGGCTATGAGCCATGGTTTGGACTTCTTCATTCTTCTGACGGAGAACAGCTTGAAGCATACCTGCTATTTTATGCCCTCTGATCTATTGTCATTACAAAAAGATACCAGCCACCTCAGAATTCTTCGTTCTTCTGACAGAGAACAGCTTGAAGCATACCTGCTATTTTATGCCCTCTGATCTATTGTCATTACAAAAAGACCAGCCACCTCAGAAAGGTTTTTAAATAATAAAACATTTTTTTTCCCCATCCCTGGTGTATCAGTTTATCAGTGACCAAGAAGAACATAAATTCCAGCAGATGAAGAGAAATCCCTTCATCTCGGTGGTAATAAACCTTTAAGCAGAAGTTTCCCTGCCTATAGGTCCCTGGCACAAATCTTTCTGATCTTCCTGTGCTGAGGGACTAAACGTGGGCAAACGGTATGTGGCGCAGCACTGGCATGCTATTGATATAACTGAATCAGAATCCGTTTAAATGGTGGTATAGCCATGAACGACATCATCCGGGACGTATTTCTGTGGGGTTTGGTGACTGTCTTTATTTCACGTACAGGGCAAAATGCAGTCTGGAAGCAGGACTCCAGTGAAGGAAAAGTCAGCTATCTCTACCAGGGGTCCCTTTCGCTGCGCCCCCACCCTCCCCCTGCCCCCGAGTTTCAGCCATCACCGGAGATAAGCACAAGATGAGGGGAAACAGCGCGGGGAGGGGGGGGAGAAACAGGCTGGGGGTTTCTCGCTGCTTCTTTTGAAGTCACCAGTGTAACTCCTGACATCTTCAGTGGGGTTTGGCTGGGCTCCGTGCAGAAGCGCCTTTGAAGATTTTGGTAAGGCTCAAGGCCTTGATCACGGCAACGTTTACGCCTGTGAGTAACTCTGTGCAGAAGAGCCCTTCCAGGGCGCTCAGCGGGACTCTTCGTATGAGACTTTGCAGGATCGGTCTTAAGCAATGAGTGCTTAAGAGGAGCATTCTGCTTGTCGTGCTTTTATCCTTGACCACATCAAATGAAACGCCTTGGCAGTTCTGGGAGAACAAATTTGCATTGAAAACCCACAGCTCTTACAAGCAGTGCATTAATTATTTTATTAATTTGCTCTTTTTACATTATGGGAAACATTCATCTATTTACATTTTCCTGTCCACACACAAACTAGATAGATAATCCTATGGAAACCCAAATCGTTAAGCCATAAAAACACTCTCCTCCGTCTAAAGGCTTTCAAACTTGTGTCTTTTGTTTCAAATCAAAAACATTTTTAAAATCACATTTGGGAAGGCAGGTAGGCCAGTGATTAACATTCCAGTTACTTAAAATATGCATTTGACCATTTTCCTGAAAAAAAACCCCAAACCAAAAACCCAATAAATTCACAAAGATACAGTTTAAATTAAAGTGATAGTGCACATCAAAGCATTAAGGGAACACCAATAAATAAACTGAAATATATTACAAATAAATTATTTCTATTTACCTTTTCAAATATTAAAAATCTTTAATCCATTTCTTCATCTTTCTTTACAAAAAGATTATGAGAATTTTATGGAAACATCTGCAAAAAATATAATAAATACCTTTTTTTTTTTTAACTTTTGAAGCAGGAGACAAAAACAACCCTTTCTAAAATTTCCCCCAAGGAAAAAAAAAGCAATACTTTAGTCCCAAAGTGAAACAGAATATAGGCATTTTTAATATACACTGGGCAGGTTAGACTAAAAACAGTTACAAATTATACTAAAACAGATGATAGAGCAAATACACTAGCATTAGTGTCGGTAAATGAGTCGAGTGGTTAACTAGTGGCATTCTAGGGGCAGAATTATTCTATTTTATAGTTCTTGGTCTTGGCTGTATTTTTAATATTTTATTAAAAAACTAAGCAAGCATTATAATACCCTCTTCAGCGCCAAATGAACTAACAGGCATTCAGCTAAGAATAGATTCATTTAAAATAGATACGAAAAATATTCTATGATATACAAATACAATAATTCATAATGTACAAGACTAGATAGTCTTCGTTGTTCTGCTTTTTTAGGGGGAAACTTGCTGGATATAAATTTCTGTAGCCACTTGTCAACCAAAGTCTTAACTCATCTTTCATAAAACGTTCACAAAACTAAATAATTCTGCGACACAGTTGTGAATGTGGACTCTCACCTGGATACTGCTTTGAATATTTCAGTACAAATGAGTTCCAAATAATTAATACTTCCTATGACTATATATGCTCAAAAGTGGCAGTTGGCACTATTACATACTGCAAACACGGTGATGTTTCATTGCTGCTAAAAGTTAAACGCAGTGTTTCAAAACTAGCAAATACACTGGTATTCAAACGCTTAGAGGGTCAAACCTTTCAAAGCTCCTGTAACACAAAGCACTCTAGGGTTACACTGGATTTCTGATTACTCTAGTTAAAAGTCTTCTACGTATTAAATTATTAGCCCTTATCTTGTAAACCACAGCAGTAAATATTTGTGCCCTGTTTATAAAGACATAGCTCAGATATCAATGGCTTTGAGAGGTAGCAAATTCTCTAGTGGTTTTAGTATGCTCTCATGAAAATACTTGGTGCCAGAACCTATCACCTCTCCTATTTTCTTGAATAAAATTAAATTAGCACCTGGCTATGATGTCGTAGGAAAAGAAGCTGTCTGGCATGGTCTCGATGAATAGTTTTAGCAAGAGCTCAACTTCTTGATGATGATTTTAAATGCTTTTTAAATGCAAGCTGCAGAATTGCACCACCCGTGCAGTGGGACTTTTCGTGAGTTGGACCGTCCATAGAAGTTTAACAGCTACGGACACAGGCAGCCAGCGCTGGTGTGTGTCAATGGCTGCACCCTGTGCCCCTCCATGGGGGGGGCTGTCCCTGCCCCTGCTCCCGTTGGGAGCAGAAATCAGCCTGCCTTCCTCTCCCGCATAGCCCTGCCCTGGCAGCCAGGGCGAAGAGCACGCAGGGACCAGCGGAGGGGTCCGGAAAGCATCACCGCGGGGCCGCGCGCACACCGGGGGCCACACAGCCCTCCTCTGCCCCGGACCAGCCCCATCATCCAAACCAGCTCACGCTAATTCTGCTTTCAGCAGCACGTGCCAGCTAGGCACGCGTGTGCGCACACACAGACTCACACGCACACACACGCACAACCTGCTTTCAGCAACATGCCTGACATAGCTTTCCTAATGTTGGCACAAGAGGTTTCGGTAGCGGCGTGGTCAGCGTCGTTCCCTGTCAGAGGAGGTGGAGGACAAGCTCCTGCCTCAGCTTGGGGGTGGCTGGGGGGGACAGACACTCAGGGGCTGGCCTCTCACGCTCCTCTCCAGCCCCATTGTCTGCCATTTCCCCCCAGTATTAATGAGCTACTTGGGATGCATATTTTTCGTGATTGCAAAACAACGGCAGAAGCCAGGGTAGGAAGGCTTGTCGTGAAAAAAAACTAAGTTCATATCGATCCCGTAACTTGTGAAAAATACTTTATTGTTCTTCTTCAAATGGGTATTTTATACTATTAAGAGGAGGCTGAATTAGAAACTTACTCCTAGATATGGACCGTTTGGTGATAAGCAGTCCGACCAGTAGCATACAACAGGCTGTGGACAGAGCAAAGCAAGCCTGGCCTGGAAAAGCATCAGAGGCTCCATGTGCAGCAATTCGCCTACAGGTGTCCATGTGTGGCTGCGTGGACGTGTGAGATCGGACGGTCCCACCGAGATTAAGACATCAACAAAACCAAGCTTTTTTTCTTTTTTCTTTTTTTTTTAACCAATATAATCCATACAATACAATACAAGAGGAATTGACAATACAGTACAATTTTAAAAATTCTTAATACTTCGACAAGAAAATCCTTCTTTTATATTATCTCTTCAACTGTCATTGCTTCTTATCTCCTTCCTTTTCACTCTTTTATTGCCTTTCAAAATAGATTATTTCCCTGGAAGATCGAATTTACAATCTTCTGCTGATTGAAATGTTTAAGTAGTGACTGATGAAATAAAAATGAGGCAGTTTGTGCAGCTGTGAGTGTGCAGGTATCTTTCCACAGGATCTTTTCTATCCCCAGCCATCTCACCTGTGGGATATACTTCCACTTTTTCACCCCCACAGAACTGTGTTTCTTCTCTCCCCCTCCCCACTCCCGCCCCAGCCCCCTCCCCTTGTGTGAATCCTTAAATTCAGGTGAGAAGGTGTGATTCGGAGGTTTAGAATAAAGTGCGCCATCTGCTTTAAAAAAAACAGTAATAAAAAGAAGGGAATCCGAGTCATAGCTCCTTTCATCTTTTGTGAGGAAGACGGCAGAGTCCGAAAGGATCACCCTGCATGACTGAAATTTCCAAAGTCCCCTACAGTTTGATATTGCTGTACACTGGGTAACAGACTAGCTTTAGGTCAACTAAAGATCATGAGTAAGTTAAACGGAGCATCTACTGTACAGGTGCGCGGGTGTGTGGAAGTCTGAGCGCTGCGTTTATTTGTTTCAAACAGAAAAAAAAAGGATCGTACTCGTTTACATGAGGCAAAGTGGCAGCATCAGTACATGTGACAAAGCATCGTGATGACATGGGCGAACCTTCAGAAAGCAAGGGTGATTAGAGGACATCTCTCGGAGGACCGACAACTACGCCACGGCAGTGGAGTTCACTGGGAGCATCAGGGCGGCTGTGTACAGAGAGAGGGGAGGGGGAGAGAAGGGGAGAGAGAGCGAGAGAGAGGAGGAGGAGGAGGTACAAATACTTCGTGGTGACCTTGAGCAGGAGCCTAGAGGGGCAGATTATACATGAGGCTTGTCTTGCCAGAGAGAGTCCTCCCGGTTGGATCCCTTCATAGCCTGGTCTGGGCTTCGGGGATGTATATCTCAATGCTTTCGGCGCTCTCGGTAGCTGAGTTCTGGCGGACCGATGCAGCGCGCTTGGCAGCCATCAGCCGTTTCCGGGCCTCTTGACGCTGCGAGCTTTCCAGAGAGCGTTCTCGTATGAGTGGCACCTGACCTTTCGATGGCTTCTTTGGCACTGGAGGAGGGACCCTTCTCTCCTGATCAAAGCAGAAGGTTAATGGCATTATACAGCTTCTCAGGGAAAGGCGGGAAAAACTAGGATACGTCAGTAGTTAGAACACACATTTTACCTAAGGTTTGTTAGCTCTTATCTGCCTTTCTGTCTTCAGTGAACTGGCTTTTGTGCTCAAGGGTTCATAAACATAGGGCAAGGGCAAAGGGGAGGGGAGGGCCGGCCGCAGTGCTACTTCTCCTCAGGGACGGTGCGTGTGAAACGCCCGGCGCTGCCAGGGCCGAGACCCCCACCGCTAACCGCTTAGTGTGGCTCCCCGGGGCGGGGGGGATCCAGGCGTCTCCTCCTGGTGCCAGGGACTAGAAAGGAGAATCTCGGACGCGCGGCCTCCCGCCGCCCCCTCGGGAGCGCGCCCTCCCGCCGCCAGCGCAGCCGCGTGCAGCTGGGGAGCGAACGCCGCTCTCGGCAGAGGAACTCTGGAGAGCCCCAACTCCTGGGCCACCCCCTTCTATACGTGCATAACGCTAGGCGCTCTTGCAACACGGAGGTACCGTGGCTTTGGCGTTCCCAAATGCAGATGGGAACTAGCTGCCTGCAGCTGGTGCATCAGAATAAATATTTAAAAAACCCACCATATATTTATGTATATATTTTATAGTAGCTTAATGGCTGCTCAAAAATCCCACACTTTGGGTCTCACTGTGCAAGTTCATAAACTCTAGCCTCCTGCTAAATAGGCATGACAAGCTACAGTCAGCTAGAAATAGAAAAAAATGGTAGGAAAAACTTAAAAACCATTAAGAGAACATGCATTAATCATCACAGTGGCAGCTAGCTCCTGATACACGATCAACAAGGAGGACTTTTATGTATATCCTGGTGCATGTACACACACACAAAAACCCAAAAAAACCCTCAGAGAAGGATCTCTCCCGAAAAAGAAAAGTGTATTCAGGTCTGAATTTCAGGCGGCCACAAAGACTTTGTCAAGTTAATTAGATTGTCTTTTAAGTTACATCCCCTTCCAACTGTGAACACGGTCTCTGAGTGAAGGGATTTTATCGCACTACAAAGGTTCCATTCTGCCCTTTTGCTTTCTCTCATGCTGCTCACAACAGCTTCCACGGCTCGAAATATAAAGGTGCTTAGTTACACTTATTCATACTTTGCTTTTTCTCTCCATCCAAGGATTAATCTATGCTGCTTAAAAAGGGCTCAGTGGCAAAGGCCAAAGGCAACTGCAAATATCAATTCCACAGAAAGTTTTTTCTTCTTTTTTTTTTTTTAATCCTTTTTAAGAAAGGAGATGATCTGTTTCATCTAAAATCATAGACAAATGCTGTTGAAACAGGAACACAGTCAGTGTAATTCTTTAAAATCTTTACCTTCCTACTGTAGGTCCCTTTCTTCAGCACTACTTAACTTCCTTTAACCCGTTATAGTCTTCTTTTTGTTGGAAACTCTTTGAAATGTTTTTCAGAAGCAAAGAAAAGGCACATTTTTTTTAAGGAAAGCTCTCGTTCCTTACTGCTGCAATTGCAAACACTCGGCCTACCCGCTTTACTGTAAAAGCTAATGAAAGACCATACACCAGCGTTTCTGTGCATGCATGTTTGACGGTTTTAACCTCCTTTTCTGACAGATACTGAAAAAAAAAAAGAAGATAAGAAAATGACTTGCCTTCAGTACCTTGGGCTAGGAAAACACATTCCCATTCATTCCCCTACAAAACACACTAGGTGTGCACAAATGGTGTGAACATGGCACTCCTAAGTCAGGAATGAGTATTTAGTCTTGATCGGAGGAGGAGGGAGAGTGCTACCAGCACTGCCTTTGCAAACTTCCTGCTGCAAGATTAATGGGGTTTGATATTATTATGGTTATTTGTCCAAAAGAAAACATCGCTTCGGTCATCGGCAGCCAGCTGACTGTAAGTTGGGGCAGCCCGGACTCCTGTCTGAGCCACTGTACCTGTAGGTCACGTTCCCCCTCCTTCTGGTGACCCTACCTGTTGGTTCTATTCATTGGTATCAGACCAGCCACAGTGGAAATTCAGCCATCAAATGACATACCTATAGGAGCGTGACATTAGACCGTTGATTCCTCTAGGAATGGGCCTGTCTTTTAAGGATTTTCTGAAACATTTGTGTATTTTGGCTCACCCAAGTGCTGTTTGTCTTGATGCGGATAGTGAGGAGAAAAATAAGGCAATGGTGCCAAATGAGAATGGAAAGTGAAATGTGGCTTACACTTGGAGATGTGGTAGTTTTTCATGGTGACAGAAGAAGACTACATTTAAAAAAAAGACCAAAGCTCCAGATGATTTTTTGCTACCTTGGATAAACAACACTACCAGCAAAGTGAACCTGGTTGTGAAATAACCCATTAAAAAAAACCCCAGATAAACAAAAACCAAACAAATGGACAAAAAAAAAAAAGATGTAGAAGTTCTTTCATGTAACATTTTGGAAGGCATATTTTTGATATTGCTCTGTTTGTAATCTGATTACCAAAGTCAGCAATGGTTACAGTGCTTCCCTAGTTTTTTCAGTAACACAACCTAGAACTCTTGCTATATGCAATAATATGAACCGTAAATGTGATTTATTTAATTTTAAGAATCAATATATAAGGCAGTTCCTTCCAACGACTGGTCGTCTAATACGATTAATGTAAAGCTTAACAAAGTACCACATACCCATTATCCGATTCACAAAGACAGATTTGGTTTAAAAATATGCCTGAAACATATTACAGATAATATCCCAAATGATTATTATGTAAACATTGTTATTACAATGAAATTAATTTGATATGAGCTTCATTTCACATTTTTAATGTCAACACTGTAACACAGAGGCCTATTTAATCTGTCCAGTATTTGTGCAGGGTTTTAAATGAAGCATACAAAATCTACAATGTTCTACCTTCTTGTCATGAGGATCCATCTGTTTCCAATTATTGGCCTTTAACTGATGAAGTTCATCAAATTTCATACTAATATTTTCTATGGACAACTGCAGCATATCCCAAAACCCTGCTAAATCCTGGGAGGTCGGCCGTGGATGTGCATTAGGATTCTGTACAACAGAAGAAAAAAACATGTTGGCTTTAGTACCTCTTAATGTAAAGCATTTGTGCAAGTGGTTATGAATCTCACTAGCAAAGCAGTTTCAGTAGATCCAAGCGAGCGGTGAGACACAGAGAGAGAAACAAAGCAGAGCGCTACTTACTGGCGGGGGTTTTTGCGAGGAGTCTGGCTCCGTGTTGAGCCGCTGTGCCCCCGCAAGCCCCCGCTCACCGAAGGCAGTGGCTACCTGCCGCGGACTACGGGGAAAAGCCACATGGCAGGTCCCCTGTGACAGGATCTGCCTAGGGATGTTCCTGGGCACAACCGGTGGGTTCAAGGGTGATATGCTAACCATACTGAAACTAATTGCCAGCCTCCTCTTCACTTTCATGAGGAAGGATTCCCTGCCACGTTCACGCTTGTAGAAAACCTGATACCTGTGCAAACGTACATTTGCTGCATATGCAAATAGTGATAGACCGATGCATGAACACTTCTTCCACACTCTAAGAATCTAAGGGCTACAGAAATACACCATTTCAAGTAAAATTGCCTCTTATACACCTCAGGCCAATTTCTTCTTTTTTTTTTTTGACAAGAATAACCTCCGCAGGGTGAAAAGCTCAGAAGAGAATATGCAGAAGCACAGTGATCCCATTTTTATGGGCGCATTTTTGGGAAGAGTGAGACTGGGATACAGGTGGGGAGTGTTGCTTTGCATGTGATAACTCAGTCCAGTTCATCAGCCCCAGAGTATTGCACAGAAGAGCACACCTGGACCGTCAGCATCTCTAGCACGGCATGGGCCAGAGGCTGGTGACCCAAGAGGTCCTGTGCTGTCTTTTGACCCTTCAGCGCAACCCAGCTCTGAACACTTTCTGCGTGCAGTGGACATATATGAAACTGTTCCTGCTGCTCTGGCAGAGTTCATATGAGGGAAAGCTTTCTACAAGGTATGTATCTGTAAGCTGGTTCCCAATTGAAACTCTTCAAATAAAATGAGATGTTGCATACACTCACTTCAAGATGTTTTTCATAAATGCTGAGCAGTCTCTATGCCAATCTGAGTCAGCAAGGTTTCATAGCTGCTGTGGCCTTGTAAGACTACATTGATGTATTGTTATTAATAAAGAATAAATAAATAATTATTAGACCCCTGCATGTTGTTTTACATAGCTCAGGTTTTACTCTGTGTTTAAGTTTTCTCCCTCAGAAAGAGGGAGCTTTTCACCAGAAGCAATAAACACAAAAGAGTCAGTTGCTTGCCTTAAGAAATTTCTATTTGTGCTTTTCACAGCAACACGGACAAGTGATTTTGGTAGGATGATTGTACCACCAAAGCAGCAATTACTGAAAAAAAAGAAGTATATATTTTTAGATTCATAAGGAGACCAGAGATTACACCTGGATTCCCAGTTTTTCAGTGCTTGACACTAGCAGGTTGCCCAGTTGTAGGCTTTTATTTACAAAGATGTGCAACCAGAACACTTTTTCAATCTTTATATTAAGAATTGGAAGGTTTAGACAGAGCCTATTTCTGCTGCATTTGTCCGCTGAGGCAAATTTTAGTTTGGGACTTGACTTCCAGAGGTGCATTAACTGAAGCGGAAGATGGTCACCCCACTCTGGGGAGTATCACAGGGTTTGCCTTCCCTTCCCTATTCTATGCTGATAGAGCATAATGCTCTATGCTTTTGGGGCTTCTAGGAATTTATGCCAAAATTGGGAATTAAATGTATTGTATCTACTCTGCAAGGATGGATTGTTAATTAAAAAGTTTGAAAATTTTTGTAAGTGCTGGAATTTTTGAGAATACTACTTTAGGTACATGGTGTGAAATGCATTTTTATTTATCAACAGAAATATCATTCTGATTCTACTACTACTAACAGCATAAAACCAGCAAATAATAATAATAGTGGTAGCATATACCAATTATATACAGTAATAATAGTGATAACATACTGGCTGCCTCTTTGCCCTTTTAGCACTCTGGAAAATGACTTTCGCTGTTGGGGTTGTGGAACATGAGGCACCAACTTTCAGTGTCTGATTTTCTGGTATTTCTGTCTTGCTGAATACAGGCGGCATTGGGATTACGTGGGAAAGCCCCACTCGTGAGACTTCTGGTCCACGCTCAAAGACCCTGAGGAGGCACCCATGCATCTCTGTGCCCATGTGAACTGAACTCAGAGGTCAAGGGACAGATCCTTGCTCCTCTGAACTCAGTAGCAGAGCCTCAGTGATATTTGACCCAAAGCTTTTTGCCTGTCTTTATTTTAAAGATCCCAAGCTATTGTGAAACTCATGCTGACTCCACCAAGTTTGACAGAGTTACTCCCAAATTCATATCAAGGCCTTTACTGGAAAAATTACTGTGTTAGTCAGAAAATCTGTCTAGTTTAGGTATGATTATTCACAGGGTTAGTAAAAGGCACACAACAGTGTCTGGCAGAAAAGGTACATACCAGGTTTTCTTCACAAAGTTCTCTGAACTGGTAAAATTTCTGAGCCATGAGAAGCTGTGCACTGCCCACCGCAGTTCGAATCTTTCCTAGAACTGAGAGAAAAAGAAATGTAAGTCACGATGCTTTCTTTGCTGTGGGCAACTAAAAGCCTATAAAAAGAGAGAAGAAAGCTGCGCGGTAGTCAGCTCTGGCTTTCAAAAAGCATGTTATCTTTCAGTCACGGATTAGAGAGAAACTGATAAATCTGAGGCCAGATCTGCACCAGGCAAAGGCGTACTGCAAGGGCTCCCAGGGCAGCTTGCACTGGCAAAAATACTCATCTGTTGCTGCAGTGTATTCTTATTCCCCCAGTAAGACCAGTTCCAACCAGCAAAGAGCACTTCTATGGCAGTATAAATATGGCTAATCAAAAGCTTTTGCAACCTGTATAGAAAGCTCTCCAGAAATTACACCTTTTGTCATCACTGTGGCCCAGGCTCAGGCTTTGAATACAAACCCAGCTCCCTGCACAAGGACATGCGGCTTTCAAACCCTGTGATGCCATCTACACTGCTTGGCAAACACTGCATCTACCAGCATTTCTGCCATCTCACTTAGCAACTCGGCGCCTTGTTTTCAGGTTTAGCTGAGTGTTGCTCGATCTGAGCCCCAGAAAGTGAACGGTGATTTTAATGCACATCGATGAATCTCATTCGGACCCTCTAAGTATTTTCCATGAGCACAATCTGAAGTGGCTTCTGCCTTTGAATCAGGATGCCCAGGCATACTTCAGGGAGCAATCACACCCTGGCCTCTCCTCCTTGCTGGAGACCTGGAGGGAGGTGTCAAAGAGTTCTAGCCCAGCTCCTGTGCTGTCTGGGGACTCCTTTGTACAGACAGCTGGGTACTTACGGTCTCTTTGGACTGACTGAGTACTGTGAAGGGCTGCAGTGAACCAGAAAACAGCCCATAGTAAATGCCTCTGAGTAAAACAGGAGCTCATATTGTTTTGGTTGCGTCCAACCTCACTGAAACGGTGGGGTTTCACTGCTGCAAGTGGTAGTTGAGAATATGCTACCTGAAACTGAGGCATACACTGGTGCATTCAGAGACCTGCATTTCCCTGGGGCTTTGCCGAGTTCTGGTCGAGGGGGAGTGTGCGTGTGTGTATGTGAAAAAAGAAGCAAGCATGCAGAAACAGAGCAGAAAGACAGACATGGCCTCAACTGGCAGTAGAACAGTGAATCCAGAAAAGAGAGTGTGATTTTGGGGACTGCTGATCGAAAGAAAATTGATGCTGTGAGCAAGAAAGCAGCTACCGGTTTGTTTGAGACTTTCAGTGCTCAGGAAAAAAAAACAACTGTGCTTTATGCATGTCTTTAAATAAACAGGCTGGCATCACGGATGTATCTGGCTCCACCATTAATTTTCCCTCTCAGCTGAAGCAACTTATTATCCCGCAATTCTTTGGTTAAATATTTATTTTAAAATTAATTTCATTTAATAAAAAATACAATTACCACTTCATTAATGAAAAACATGAATGGCAGCCACTGTGTCACAATTTTCACTATCATTTCTACTCATAGATATTTGCATTGTCCCAGCCCTCATATAAACACAGCAACTTCTCCCTGACAAATTTACAGTCTGGATACACAAGGCAGGTGAGGGAGGAAGAGGAAAAACAAAGAGATTAAGTGGCCGGCTCAAGGTGAGTGAATTGTTGACAGAGCCTAGAAGACATACTAGTCCTAAGCTGCCATCCTCTGTACCATCCCTTGGGCACGGTCACTTTTTGTATAAAACCTAACACAACATTAGCAGAGCTCCACTGGGAAAATACTGCTAAGTATTTTGACTTACCACAGTGAAAAATAAACAAATAGATAAATAAATAAATACAACCTTGCTATAACCCCTTCTGACAGCATTTTTAGGGTCTCATGGTCCTTTGACCGGCCGCGGTACATGTCAGCAGTTTGCAACCAGAACGCCACCATGCAGTGTTTGGTAAGAGAAAGGCCTCTCCAAGGGATTCACTTGCGTAGCCACACGCTAAGCAAACTGGCACAAACACTCATAATGAACTGAAATCAGACACACAGTAGTACAAAATCCGTGCTCTGCTCCTTCAAGGCAAGTGCCTTTTCCTTCAGCAGCCTTAAAGCTTGCTCCTTAAGGCTGCTGACGGAAAAGTGGGATGTGGAGTTCATTTATACTTTAGACATACAAAGGGAAAAAAAAAAAGGGGGGGGGGGGGGGAGAGTCTTTTCCCTTT
>NW_008795863.1:6470782-6483302 GCF_000699145.1 Aptenodytes forsteri | reverse complement strand
GGGGGGGGGGGGGGGGGAGGAGAGAGTCTTTTCACATTTTTTTCAGAAACTATAGGAGAGAGCTCTGTGAACACACACAGAGCCCAGACTTTCATTTTGTTCCCAGAACTCAGCTCAGCACTGCCAGGAAATAGCCGTGAGCTGGAAGATTCGCTAAGCAGAATATTTTCAGCATATTGCGCAGGGAGTTTTGCACACAACTCTCATTATTGTTAGCAAGGCTTGCGTGTCTAATTCTATGCGCACAGTGCTGAAAATGGACCCCTTGGTGTGTCTAGTCATTTATGCAACCCAATATGCAAACCACTCAACTGAAAGGACTCTTCAATAGTAGGAGGAGCTACTCCGGGAGCTTTCATGTGGTTCCCATTGTTATGAAAACTCTTCCCACTGAGTATATTTGGGAACAGCTGCCTCATCTGGACCTCGGCCACTCTGACGCTTCCCAAGACTTGAGAAGGGGAGAAAAAACAGTCTCTCGACTTCTCGGGACAAAAAAAGACAAGGCGGGCTCTTCCTGGAAACCTGCACCACCCGAGCTGGAAATCACATCCCAAGCATGAAGAAATGTAAATACACCTTGTTGGTGATGGATGGGAATGTGCCCCTTTGAGGGAAGAAGAGCTTAATATTCAGAGATCTCAGCAGAGAGAAAAGGAAGTCCTTGTCCTTGGCTGCCTAGCGACTGGCTATTTGCCTAAAAACCATCATCCCAGCTGACTGTGGGATGCATGCTGATGCTGTTCTCTATTGTTGACACTTCTGCTGTAGCTGTGGCTGTATCTAGTCAAGTGTCACTGATTCCTTGCCCCTCAAAAGCAAGCGGTCTGTTAATGTGCAACCAGTCAACAACCAACTCCGTCACGGAAGTTAGGGGAAAAAAAAAAAAAGACAAAGCATGCGAAAGACTGAAAGGAATCTCTCCAGAAGGCACAAAGCCTTATCAATAGTTTTGTTTCCAAATGCACGTTGCTTTTAGTGTTTCAAGGCAGAGTGCTCGTTTCGCTTACTCAGTCAAAACCTCCGGTGCCACAGAAAGGCCAAGGTGTAGTAAAAAACCAAAAAGTAAAAATAGACTGATACTTTCTGAGGAGAAAATCCTGCGAAGTTTGAAGCCAAATACCAAGAAAATAAGTGGAATTGCAAAGATAATGCTCAAAATATGTAAGAAAAGAATTAGAGAAATCTTTAACAGCGAGGGAGATGGGGTACAGGAGAAAAACATACCAACATTCAAATCGATGTGTTCAGCTAATAGGATACAAACAAAATGTATAAAACCAAGCAACAACAAAAAATGCCAACCCATCAAGATGCAATCATAACGGACTTAAACACCTATATAATGTTATTCATGTCTGCTTTCTATTCCATACAGGGTTATACAGCACACTCAGCACTGTTGGATCTGAATGCCTTCCAGTAATGCATTAAGCAACATTATTAACATCCATCATATGCTTTTCTGTCACCCCTTCCCCAGGGCAAGAAGTGTGTCTACTGCAATTGTTTTGGTTTTATAGTTTGAATTTTTCCTTCTGCCCCCCCTTTTCTTTGACCTCTCTTCCTTGTAAATCCAGTTCTTTCCTGTGATGACTTTTAAGAAATAGACAGTTATGTCTATTCTGGAAGAACTGCTTCGGTATAGCTATTTTGATATAATTCAGCTATTGTGGAGTGCCTCCTCACTATTACTGTTTTTGACTAGGGGTCGCAGAATAGGATATTATTCTAGGATAGACACATACCAGTGAATTTTCTTGTGTCTTTAACCCCGCAACCTGTTCTCCTTTTAAAACATTCTTAAATATAAACTTAGACTACATGCTGTTCAAGCAATAAGTTCCTGCTTCTCTTGGTTCTAAGAACTGCATAGGACCTACTTTGGGATTGTGGAGCTCTATGTATCTTCTCCTTCTCGTCCCTCTCCCCCTATTTTCATGGGAAAAGAAATGAAAGAACAAAAAAAAGAATTTCAAACACAAGCAAAGAATTGGCGATATTGGTGTCTGCTCTACCTTGGAAGGAGACTGTGTGTGTAATGAGGATAACAAAATATAAGAAAACAACAACAAAAAACATCCGAAGTGATGTGAAAAGTCATCACATAGAAGCCACAGGAGTTTTGAGCAGTGGCAACATTATTTGGCCTTAGAATACCAACTGATCTCTTTGCATTTCAACTTTGACAGGCCCCAGGGTCTAACAAGTGACAAAGGAGTCACTTTAGAACTGTGACTATCAAATACCCTTAATGTGAAAACACCTGGTTGGTAGGCAGGGCGCAAGCTAGGGAACAGAAAACCAGCGACTTGTTCATTGCCCCAAGAATAAGTGGCAGGAACAATAGCCGAAATTACAGGGACACAGCCTGACATTTGCGTTGCAGATGTTGGCTGGGCACTGTGCATATGAAGAAATCCTGCCACAGAGCTGTCACAATCCATTTCCAAACCAGGATGGACGAGCATTTTAGCCTATTCATGTTGACAGACCTGCATTTAAATAATGCCAAGCATGACAAAACCCAGGAAATTCAAAGTTAAAGCTACTGCTCAGGTCTTAAGCTCAGCTATTAAGGAGAAAACAGCCAAATGGAGCAAGCTATGGAAGGGGCAGTCCTTGCTTTGAGTCATGTTTACTTATAGGAGTGATCTCATTGAAATTAATAGGGCTGTCTGCATGAGTAAATGCTGATCACCGGGAGTAAAGCAGCTTCCACGTGTACTCTGACTTTCTTGGCTTTTATTAGCACACTTCATGTTTTTTCCCTAACTATATTGTTTCCTTGCTTGCAGATCTCTCTTTTTTCCTTCCTAGCCTTTGGACACTGGCAGGGATTCCAGCCCCGAGCTGGCTGTCCTTGGAGAAACGCAGACGGAGAAGTCCCTTCTGGGGAGAAAAGAAAACCGGAGGAAGAAAAGGACAAGTCGGGCAGATGGCCAGAGGCACGTAGCCAGGGGGATTCCAGCAGGACTCGGCCACACGTCAGGCTGGTGACTGTCCCTCTGCAAGGCTGCATCAGCCCGCTGTGGGATGAGGCTGCCTCGCACCTCCGAGCAGCAGGGACCAGGACGGCTTGGGGAAGCCCTGCAGAGGACTGGAAAATGGTTTTCCTTGCTCGTGACTGACAGTGAACTCAAGGGTCTCCCTTTCTTTTGCCATGCACAACTATCACAAAAAGAATATCTTTTCCTTAACTTTCTTCTCTTGTGTCTAGCCTTCACTCTTTTAAGTTTTCCTTTGAAACAATGAAAACAAAAGAAAAAAGCAGAAAGTGTGCAAACATTGCATAATTTGCCAGAACTGGCTGAATTTGCAGAGGCTCTGGTCCTAAGCAGCGAGATTACTGCAGATTTGAGGTCAACCTTTGTTCACAGACTAGCCCAGAGGAGTACAATATACATGCAAGACAGTTATAATGACGTCTTGTCAGAGCCTTGGTTTTCTATTTTAGTTTTTACTTGATTGGCCTGACTTGTCTCGCCACTAAACCCACATTACACCTGACTTGTGGTGAATCAGGCCCACTGTTTTCTTCCAGTGGTTATCTTCACATCGAAGCCACATTACAACCCCGTGTGAAAGAGAAACATTTCTGAAAGGGGGCAAAATGAAGCCCTCCGGTTCTTCCGGAAAAGTTAATGCCCCATGTGAAATAAAAACAACAGCAAAAAATCCAGCAAAAGCCAGGCCGAGGCCGTAGGTGTATGTTCCCGTGCCCGCCGCTGCTGTGTAAAAAAGAGGCCAGAGGCTGCTCGCTAACAGCGCTGCACGGGGAGCCAGGCCTGTTGCTGCTAATTCTGTGTGTAAATGGTTACCCCAGAGGCCTGAGCCAAAAGTCAGCAACATCAGTAGCGAGGCTCTGACTATATGAAATTTTGCAGGTGTGAGGTAGGAGGAGAAAGCAGAGGGTTGAGGAGAAAACCAAAAAAAAAAGGTAAACAATTGATTTCACTTGAGGCTTGATCCAAAGCGTCAGTCAATTCTCACAAGGTGTTTAGCCTCGTATCTCTAACATCTTTTTTTCTTATGAGAGCCCTAGAGTTTGCAGCCAACGTCCCTGTAACAGCAAAATACACGGAAACCATATCAAGTATCCTAGCTTAAAGTGTGAGTGGTATTCATCTGCCTGTTACACACGCTGCGGCTTTATCAGAAAATGATTTCAGATAAAACCAGAATATACTACAAAATAAATAATTCATGGCGGAAGGGGAGCCACATTTCTCTCTATATTGGCATTTCATCATGCAGCCACTGAACCACAGCTTGTTTTTATACACAGCAGCAGACTCCATTTCCCAGCTAGAAACATTCAATCCCATCTGGTAGATTCATTCCCAGCTAGATAATACCCAACGTATCTATGTAACATACAAGCTACTGTCAAACAGCAGCGAGCCGTCTCCCTGAGACAGCTGTTTCGCACAAGGGCCGCATTGTCTGGAGGAAGCGCGGATCATTTTACGCGGAGCGCCGGGGGGACGAGCCCTCTGTCAGCTGCCATGGCATCGAGAAAAACTCGCTCATCACACGTTCTCGTTATTTTGTTATCTGGCCAAACACACGCTGGGGATGTCAGGTTGAAAACAAAGGATGCGTTCCCTGCTCTGTTATATTTCATTAGGAAAACCAAAGCAAACACACCTCTTCTGCTCCTTTCCTCCCTCTCTTCAAAGTTTATAGACGTATGAAAAAGACATATTTTGGGGCAGGGTTTGTAACAGCCAGGCTTTTGTTTCTGGCACTGCTGAGCGGGCAGTGTGGCCCCGACCATATGCTTTTCCTTGGCACCAGGTAGAGCGGGGCATACTGAGCCACAGCAGAAAGCCCCGCGCAGCCTCCATGGGAGGCAGCTGCCACGTGCCGGAGTGGCCAACGGCGTCACACCGAAATCAATACCTCACCAGCGACCACAAAACCCAGGTGACCCCTTTCCTCCTCCCGTTTCCAGCGATCATGAGAAGTGCCAGTCAGAAAAATGAGGAGGAACAGTCCGCAGGACACGTGCCATGTGCTCTGTAAGGAGGCATTGGGAATAGCCAGCCTAACCACTCCTTTATCTTCCCTATAACTGACTTCTCCCACTGATTGCTCAAAGAAGAGCCCTTTAAAACTATTGTATATCAAAGACACCAAGACACTGAGAGAAAATTCTGTACACGGACATACACGTTCTGCATGTATCAGCCTTGTAAAATTCACTTAGTGTTCTTTCCCCAAGGTGAATAACTACTTTGGTGCACAAATAAAATATTTGTAGGTTTTTCCATTATTATCAGTTCATAAAATCATAGAATCACAGAATGGTTTAGGTTGGAAGGGACCTTAAAGATCATCTAGTCCAACCCCCTGCCATGGGCAGGGACATCTTCCACTAGATCAGGCTGCCCATCCGACCTGGCCTTGAACGCTTCCAGGGATGGGGCATCCACAACTTCTCTGGGCAACCTGTTCCAGGGTCTTACCACCCTCATTGTAGAAAATTCTTTCCTTATGTCCAATCTAAGTTGTTGTGGCAAAGAGAAAGCAAGTGGGTTTTGTGGCTTGGACTTACAAATGTTGTGTATTTCCTACTTGTTATGTGCTCACACTTCCTTTTCAATCTAAAATCTCTTAGTTCATGGGGTTTATTTCTTGCATACTAACAAAGAAAACCTTTGTATTCTGATACATGTTCAAAGAGATTTTCGAACGTATGGATGATGTATATTAAAAAATGAGGTTCAAATACTCTAAAACTTGGGGAATCTGGATCCGCTTTGAAGGCTAATCCTTCTGTATTTTTCCCTCAGAAGAAAGTGTTAGCCTATTATGTAACAGAAATTTTGTAGAAATAGAAAACCTTAACATTAACCTTACCTTAATGTTAAGGTTATCTCATACTTTCCATTAGAAGTCAATTTCCAGTTGCTTACAATAGCGTCTACCTATCTAGATCAAACTTCTCTGTGGTTATTTCTTTCATTGGGTTGAATGGAAAGTTCCAGCAGAAACAGCTTATGCATTTCTAAGAATTTAAACAAATATCTTTTTTACCAGTGTTAATTCCTTTCCTTCCATAAATCAAACCCTTCACATCTCAAAAGAATTCTAGTGCCTCCCTTCTTGAAAGGAAGGGTTAGAAATTTGGAAGAAGCAATCCTGGAGCTGAAGTAGTAGTCCTTGCTTTGGTAGGAGATAATTTGGGAGTCGGAAAAGTGTTATTTGCTATATCCAGGAAAATACGCTTAGGTGTGCCTAAATTATACACTATTGTACTCTCTATATGCAGCCACTCCACAGCGTTTTCTAGAAGCTCCCTGCTAGAATTTGAAAAAGCTTCATTCACAAGAAGCATGCTCCTAAGCTCACAGGTTTACCTATGTCCAAAAGTTGACAGCTATCAACAGTACTGCTCCTTGTAATGGAAATAAATAGAAAAAACTTCAATTTTTACTGGGAGAAAAAATTCTGGACAGGAAGCCATATGTTCAGCTCTTCTTCCCTAATTACAGTGAATGAATAAGTCGCGAGCCACCCAACCCTTCTTACTAATGAAGGCTTACTAGACGTTCCCATTACCTTACAGGTGAGGTAATACTTCTGGCAGCGGTGACAACTGAGATGTAGTTTGCATGTGTGTGTTTTTTATCACAGAATATTGAGAGCTTGTTTTACCGGGAAGATCAAAGAGGAATGAGAACTGCAAGGGAGATGAGGGGAGACTGGAGAGGGGAAGAGAGGGAGAACAACTTGGAAGCACAGCTGAAATCTCTTTCAGTTGGGAGAAGCATCTGGAGACTCTGATGCCAATCACCATCTAAAAAGGCAGCTAAGATATGAATTTAATGAAAAGGAACTAGAATCTGTTCAATCATATTCTAAGGTTATGAGAAGTGATTCAAATGGAAGAGTTAAGAACCATTAATACTCCAAGATCCCTAACCATGTTCTCCTAATTATCTGTTGAACTATGCAATCCCAAAAGCTAATACAGAAGTGCCGAGCATTTGCATTCCCCGTCAACTTTAATAAGGATTATTATATACATACACACAGTCCTTTTGAGAATCATGACCATAGCTTCATCAGCTAAATAAGAAATGGCACGATACAGAATTAACTGGACTAAATTTGACCTATATTAAATACTTTTTTGTAGTTGCAATATTATTGTATGCAGTTACTTACTGTCCTCAGGTAAGTTGTTTTCCTGTTCTTCTCTCTCCATCTGTTGGCACCAGCCCTCCATACGATCTCTCTCTGCCTGAAGTAGCTTCAGAAACCAGTGGCCATCTCGTGGGCACACTGATCTTTGAACAGCTTCCAGAGGATCTTCAGTGATAGAGTCAATCCAGGGGTCAGGAGGAGGTAAAATTGACGGATCAAAATCTGTATCAAAGTCATCATCCACTGCACATGCATGGTAATGGTTTCCTGACCCTTGTATGCTAACGGTAGAGGTGCTTGCATCTCGGGAAAATTGTCTTGATATTTGTCCAGAACATGTATTGTCTTCTTGAGGGTCGATTATTTCAAAGTTCTCATGGAAATCCAGGTCTGCTTGCACGGCTGTTGTTACACTATTAGATCGTGTAAACCTGCGAAAGCTTTGGAGAGCACAAACATAAAATGTTTAGGAAGCTTTTTCTAGGTAACTCAGTAAGGACTTACTAGGATTCTGTCACTACTCCTAAGACTGGCAGTCATGGCTCTCAGGCTACACTTTTTTTCTTGAAGTGATCAGCATAAATTTCTTTTCTCATTGCAAGCCAACAAACATCTCTCTTCTTTCCATGCAAGTTCACTGTTTATATAGGCAAATACCCCTAATTGTTGTGTGGTTTAACAAAGCCAGAGGCTAGCCCAAGAGATAGCTAATGGTGTCAGTAGCTCAGGATTTTAGATTACCAATTAATGAAAAGTTACAGGGGCCCAATTTTAAGAAGTGACTTATCTTTCAACTTTTAAAACTCACACCCCTTTGAAGTTGCACACTCAAACTCACAAGCCACATTTAAAAATTATACACAAGACTGATAAGATGGTAATACCGAGTCCACTATCTACGTAATGTTAAACATTCCATTTATAAAGAAGATAAGTATTTTTAACCCAGATAAGTATTTAGTATTGCTTCTTCAGAATTACTCTTCGTAATTATGTACCTGCTAGTTTACTACTTCTGCAAATACCACTGCCATCTCTCACAATTTTAGCATCCATTCCCACTGTTAAGACAGTTTGTTTTTCACATCCAACCCTCAGTTTCAAAATGGTCTTCTCTTTTTCACCAAAGCTAGCATTCTCAGTCACTGTCTATAGAATAGAATAGAATAGAATAGAATAGAATAGAATATTTCAGTTGGAAGGGACCTACAACAATCATCTAGTCCAACTGCCTGACCACCTCAGGGCTGACCAAAAGTTAAAGCCTGTTACTAAGCGCATTGTCCAAATGCCTCTTAAACACTGACGGGCTTGGGGTATCGACCACCTCTCTAGGAAGCCTGTTCCAGGGTTTGACCACCCTCTCGGTAAAGAAATGCCTCCTAATGTCCAGTCTAAACCTCCCCTGGCGCAGCTTTGAACCATTCCCATGCGTCCTGTCACTGGATCCCAGGGAGAAGAGGTCAGCACCTCCCTCTCCACTTCCCCTCTTCATCGTGATGGCTGCTATCCTGTAGGTAGCTTCCTTTCACCTTGCACAGTTTCCCTATGTTGGAGCCTCTGAGGACGGAGAGCAAACCCTGAGGGTAAAGGCAAAAGCAGGGGAGAGAGGAGGTTTGGGGCTTTGGGTTTGGGTGGTTTTTGTTTAAGTAAACAGCACTCCAAATTCTGCAGGCATCTGAGGTGAAGAGGCTGATGGAGAAAGAGCAGAGGGAAGTGTAAGGAGTAAGAGACACCTAATGCTGTTGCAGGGGGTGGTAGTGAGAGCAGATATGACAAGCAGTAAATTGTGGAGGGAATGAGTGGAAAATCTGCAGGCAAATAATTACAGAGAGTCGGGCTAAGTCCGGAAACTGATGCACCGAGGAACGCAGGAAAAATACAAGAGAAGCAGACATCTGTCTTGCCCCATGATGAAAGGAGATAAAGAAGGTAGAATCATAAAGTAATTAGCGTAGATGTTACTTAAATTAGTAATTTTTAGGCTTCAGAATGAACACAGTTTTGAACTGCATAGGGACAGATTCCCACTCCTCCTCCTTACTAATCCAGGATGCCAGCACACTCATGCAGCTGGTACTTCACTTCTAATTTGTTTACAATCTCACATTTACTCTTGAAACCAGTGTTAGGACCTGTTTCCCTGTGATAATTTGGCTGTTTTGCCCTTATCTGTTCTATTTTTAGTTTGAGCTCAAGCAGCAACGAAAATGCTGAGGAGACAGTGAAGCTGGATGCTGAGCACCGTTTCACTCCCTTTCATTTATATTCCACCTTCCACTGAAGAGCAATAGCCCATTAGACAAGTGCAACTGACAGCAAAACTTCGTCAAGTGCATTTAGTCTGCAGTTGGGGAGGGAGCAGATGGAAGGATGCTGAGGGAGAATTTGATGTCCTATATACCTGATGCATCCAGATACCTCAGGAGGAGTGCAGCAGACTTCAGGGAGGACTGTATCAGGTCCTGCTGATAGAGGAAATTAGTGGCTGTTGATCTGAGGCTTTGAGAGGAGTAGAGCAAAGCAAAACAGGAGTTGAGAAGGGTTCTTCAATTAACAAAAGACACTAATTCCTCTGCAGAAGAAAGCTACAAGTAGCTTCTCAGACACACCAATCCCGGGAAAACTTTAATAATAGATTGTGTGTATTTTTTTTATAATGGCCTAGAATACAAACATTTTAATGTAGCGCCTGCCACTTGCAGTTCTTTTGAAACAGGTGTTGTTAAATGATGCAAAAGTAACAGTTATGCCACTGTAGTCTTGCACGATACGCACCAGCAAACTGAAAAATATGGAGTGAGCAGAATTCTTCAGCTCAGCAGTATTTATCCTTTGACAAGCAGAGCAAAGCATTTTGCTGCGGACTGATACAGAAGAAAAAGTTCAAAAGGAAGGACAAGGATCATTGGAGATATGGTATGGCTTCCATAGGAGGAAAGAGATTTCTTGGTTTAGAAAACAGATGGCTGAGGAGGGATATGAGAGCCCTATGAAATCCCAACTAGGTGATGTTTCACCATTTCTCAGAGTGCAAGAACTGTGGGGAGGAAGGCAGCCAGTTGCAAGGCTTAGAGGTCTAAAGATTTAAATCTAGCGAAAGGAAGCACTTCTTCACACAATGTGTAATTAAATTGCCACAGGATCCTGGGAAAACCAAAGGTAAAAATAGGTTCAAAGAGAACCTGATCAAATTCACAGGAGATAGGTCCAGGAAGAGCTATTACACAGATGTCGTATCTGGTTTAGGAAGTTCCTGAACAACAGACTGCTAAATTGGGAAGGTCTACTGGGAGAAGTAGTGCTTTATACACACCCTTTATACCTTTCCTTTACACACACTCCTTTATACTTTTCCTAGGTATCTGCTACTGGCCCCTGGCAGAGAAAAGCTGTTAGACTGGTATTAGTGGTTAGAAAAACTTTAGCTTTAGGCTGACATTACAATGAAAATCTTTTGGTCCAGTCTGTGCTAGTTTTGTAAAAATGGCTTTAATTTGGCCACCAACCTGACAAATCCCTTATCTGCACTGAAGTGCATGCATGCATACACATACACACAGACACACACACGCAAACGTGTGCCCACACAGGCACATGCTCACACAGGATTTCTTTTCAGTCATTTAGTCAGGGTTCACCGAGACCCAAGGCGTTAGTACATGGTGTACTTTTCCACACCTTCCAGGATACTGGAGAGAAAAGCAAATCCCTTAATCCAGCCTCGTTCTTCTCTGTGCCTCTACCTCCACATCACAGCTGCCTTCTACTTTCCCCAGTGCCCTAGACTCTGCTATCCTTCTATTTTAGATGACCATTTGTATTTTCAGTTAATACCCTAGCTTTTCAGTGTACACCAAATCCCAAATGTAAAAACATCAAGGTCTACTTGCCAAAAGGATGTATTGCTGGAGGCACTACCTTTCAAAGCTTTCAGGAGTGTACTCTTACTGGGTTCAATATGAGCTAGTACCACCAAAACCAGACTCTGCTCAACAAATAAAACAGAATGACCTACTTTTTTTGCCTTTGTTTTATCTATATAATAGTATGCTACAGGCTTGCTCGACAGATTCTTGGCACTGGATTGTGTAACCTATCTGTCTTCAAAAGAAAAACAACTTGGCAACAGAATATAGCATCAGTTCAAAATTAAAAAAATACTCCCAAGGAAATGTATGTTGAATGAAATGGAAATGCAGGAAGGCACCCACTATCTGCCTACCTCCAGCACATCTATATAAACTGCCTAATAGGTGGTAATTTTAGTCCCTGACACAGCTTCCTCACTCACTTCCAGGATGTTTTACTCTTACAAAATACCATTTGTGTCCCACATGAGTCCTTTTTTTTGTTTTGCTCTCAGTTAAAACTCCGTACCACAGGAGAGCTGCTGAAGCTAATGCCTAAGTTTTCACTGTTTCTATACATACAAAACATTCACAGGTCTACCTAAAAAAAAAGTTTTCATAAATTGCTGGTAATCGTTCAAAACAGAGATTTGCTTCTTTCTCTGCTTTCAGGCTTGGCCCTTTTGTAATCAGTTGTGCCCTGCAGGCACAAGGTGTAATAATTACAGCTTCAGAGAACTGCAGCAGATATCTGGCCTAAGGTGCAGAAAGCAATGAAACCTCAGACTGGATAAACCAGTATGGAGAACAACAGCACGATGTGTTTTGAACAGCAACAACAGGGTCACTTGTTAGCATTTGACTCTCCGTTTCTAAGTCTTCTTTGGCTTTCTTTTGAAAAACATGTTTACATTTCAACTGAGAGAACTTTCTTTCCTAAAAAAAACCCCAAACCCCAGAAAAGATCTAGGTTTCAAACCAATTGATGCATGGTGAGCCTCAGAGGCACTTACATTAAATTCAGCCTGCCTCACTTTACCCACTGGCTATACTCTTTCTCGGTTGTGGGCTTCCCTGCTAAGGCTGCAGCTGCTGTCAGCAGAACAAAACAAACTGCAGAAGGAGTTAGCAGATGAGGTACCATGTCTTCTAATGGCAGGATCTTCAGCCATACATCTGCAAGCTACACAATCTTGTGTGCTTTGCTCTATTCCTACCCCTTCTCCCATTCACATAGTCTTTTTTCATGACTAAGAGTCTTAGAAGGGAAACTCTAATCCCTTATGGCAATGTTAGAGTAGACTATTTCAGTTGGAAGGGCCCTACAAAAATCATCTAGTCCAACTGCCTGACCACCTCAGGGCTGACCAAAAGTTAAAGCCTGTTATTAAGCGCATTGTCCAAATGCCTCTTAAACACTGACAGGCTTGGGGCATCGACCACCTCTCTAGGAAGCCTGTTCCAGGGTTTGACCACCCTCTCGGTAAAGAAATGCCTCCTAATGTCCAGTCTAA
>NW_008795863.1:6428640-6469989 GCF_000699145.1 Aptenodytes forsteri | reverse complement strand
TGGACAACTTGTCCAGAAGGATGCTGTTGAAGGACAGTATCAAAAGCCTTACTAAAAATCCAGAAAAACTACATCCACCACCTTCCCCTCATCCACTGGGCAGGTGACCTTATCATAGAAGGATATCAAATGAGTTAAACAGGACTTTCCCTTCATGAACTCATGTTGACTGTGCTTGATGATTGCATTATTCTTCAAATGCCTTTCAATAGTATGCAGCATAATCTTCTCCATAATTTTTCCAGGAACTGAGGTTAGACTAACAGGTCTGTAGGTTCCTGGGTCTTCCCTCACGCCCTTGTAAATTAGAATAACATTGGCTAGCTTCCAGTCAGCCAGGACCTCCCCAGACTCCCAAGACCTTTGGTAGATGATTGAGGGTGGTCCTGCCATAACATTTTCTATCTCCTTCAGTATGCTGGGATGAATCCCGTCAGGCCCCATGGACTTGTGAACATTCAGCTGATACAGCTGGTCCCTTACAATTTCAGTGTCCAAACAAATGGATGCAAACCAAGAAAACAATATTCCTGCTCCAACCCCACTCCCCACAGCAGCTCATCTTTGTCCACTGCCCAGAAGCCACAAGCCACACTTGTCACCTGTGGCACCTGAAACCTCCTCCCTGTCTCCCCTGGGATCCCTGAGGGAAAGGCAGCAGCCCCTGGGGCACTCAGACTCCCTAGGGTTGCCCCACTGCGGACCACGGTGCCCCGCGATGCCCTCGGAACATGGGCGCAGAACAGGATGAGGCAGGAGTGGGGAGAGTGGTGCCACTTCGGTGGCTGTCTTGGCGCCTGCAGGACCTGGGTCCACTACTAATAAATAACAATGTCAGGATTTGAAGTAATGTCCCTGCTTCCGCGCTCTGCCCACCTTCTCCCTCTCCCACCGCTCACTGCAATAGTACTGCAACGCTGATCCCAGGCTATGCTTGAAGAAGACCGCCCATCGTGCTGAGAGGTTCCGGCCCTACCCAAGACTCTATCGGCATGGGCCTAGCTCCTTGGCAGTGGTCAGCCCCCCCAACAGAAAGCAGCCAAGAGGGGGCGAAGAAAACAGGTATGCTGCAGCGGGAAGCCGAGGCCTTAGCACAGTTCTCCACCGCCATGTCCCCACTGTCTCCTGCAGACCTGCTGTCCTGAGATGGACCCTCCACTCCCCCAGCATGGCAGTAGCAGAGTCCACAGACTTGGGAACTGTCACCCGCAGGGCTCAGCCTGCCACAGCTGCAGCAAGTCCATGCCTGCTCCACAGGGACACAGAGCAAGGGCTGTCCATGCCTGTGAGTGCTGAGCTGCTGCACAGCCCACCCTGGGACTGCGCTCTCCTCTGTCCGTCCTGCTGGCACGTGGTATGGTTCCCAGTGACCAAGAGGGTGGGCAGCCATCCAGCCCCACTGCCCTGGCAGGACACTCCTTCTTGCTGGGTATCAGAGAGGCTTGAAGTCCAAGATGTAAGGGAGTTTGGGGAAACCAGGGAGGTTTCCAGGGAAAGGAAATGTCTAACGCCATGTGCGGACAGCACTCGGCTGCTTTACACACAGAGATCCCATAACCACTTTTTTTTTTTTACCATATATTGGCCTTTCCATTGCAGAGCAGAGGGTGCTGGATGGAGTGCTCAGCCTCCCACCAGGGCCAGGGCTGGTGGAGAGAGGCTATTGCCAACCAGCGGGGTCTGATCAGAAATTTATGGCAAATACCAGGCTTGGGGCAGCCCACAAGCAGGCTAAGAGCCACCAGGGCTGTTAGGGTTTGCTCTGATCACAGGTGGCTATGGCCAGGGAAGGAAATTGGCCATGTCAGAGCCGGTGGCTGCTTCACCTTCTGTTGACCAGAGCGGCAGTTCCTCCCCCAAGCACGTGCGGGGCGGTGGGAGGTGTGGAGAGTGGGTCCCACCAGGGTGGGACTGGGCAGGGGCAGAGCACCCTCAGCCCCAGGCACCCTGCTCTTCCCAGGCGGGGCCTCTTTCAGGCCAGATGCCCCTCAGCCAAAGGGACCCACGGTCAGCCGTGTGCTTGGGCCGCCATCACAATGGCGTCCTGATGTCAAATGCCACCTCCTCGCTGCTTGTTGTCCCCCGCCCCATAAAATGGCAGCCCTGCCCCTGGCCACCACTTGCCGAGCTGCTCGCGCCTGCAGGGCCAGCAATCGGAGCAGGACAGGAGCAGGGAAGCCTCAGGCAGCGATTGCCAGCCTCTGGGTGCTGCGTCCCAACGCCCAACGAAGCTGCAAAATGCAGTCAAAGGGCAACTACAAGGTCAGCCTAACCAAAAAGGACGTCTGGGGACTCTTTGGTTGGCCACCCAAAACCGCAGAGGATGGCATGGAGCCAATGGAGGTCGACCCACTGGAAGATGAGGAGGAGCCCATGGAGGTTGATCCAATTCCAGCAGACCTAGCTGGGTACTGCAATGCTGATCCCAGGCTATGCTTGAAGAAGGGAGCCCATTGCGCTGCGAGGGTCTGGCCCCACCCAAGACTCTATCGGTGTGGGCCCAGCTCCTTGGCAGTGGTCAGGTATGCTGCAGGCAGGAAGCCGAGGCCTTAGTGTAGCCGGCCTGCGCATGTCTCCCAGCCATCAATCAATTAATCTCCGTCCATCAATCTTCCTTGAAACATGGTGGAACTTCAAGTGCTGCTTGGGCTCTTCCTCCCCATCCTGCACTGCCCTGCTGCCCCCCAGATATTCATAGGGTATCTACCCTGCCCTTTCCATTGTGCGAGTAGCACAGCAGCGCAGGGAGGAGACCACACTACAGAGACCATCCTCGGCAAATACACACCCTGTGCTGGGCACGTCTCTCACCAGCAGACTTTGCAGAAGATGGAGGATCAAAGCATTCCTGGGATCTTTCATCCTCAAATAAACCTGTTCTAACCTTTGCCTTGTGATACTTTCTGGGCAGCACTGGGGGGAATAGCTGGAATAAGAGGGAGCAACACTTTGTCGAGGCCTAGCACACAAGACCAGGTCAGGGCCCTTAGCTTTAAACAGGGAACATTATTAAGCCTTGTTTTTGAAACTGCCTCTCTCTTCTTCTGAATACCAGCTCAGTCACTCGCAGCCAGGTTAGAATCATAGAATCATAGAACGGTTTGGGTTGGAAGGGACCTTTAAAGGTCATCTAGTCCAACACCCCTGCAATAAGCAGGGACATCTTCAACTAGATCAGGTTGCTCAGAGCCCCATCCAACCTCACCTTGAATGTTTCCAGGGATGGGGCCTCTACCACCTTCAGAATTTCTCAGTGGAATGGCTTCCACTGTGGAGAACACAGATACCCAGAAAATGCTGCAGACAAAAGCCGAGGAAATATTAGCCCCAGATCAGTTTAGTCAAAATGCAGACTTGAAGGTCCTGTCCTAAAGACTGGAGAGTTAAGAAGTTTGAGTTAGAGCACAGGACTGGCTTCAGGGAAGACCCTAAAACCTGAGTATGTTTTGTCAGGACAGTAAGTGACCAAACCCAAAAACCTAAATGAAAAAAGGAGAAAAATATGGCTTTATATAGTAACAAAAGGCAAAGATGTGGGTTTTTTTTCCTTGAAGAGGCAGAAGAGTATTTTTGGTTGTTTTTTTGGTTTTGTTTTGTTTTTTTTTTTTACCACACCAAGAGGTGGGGGCACCTTCCCTGGCCCCACAGAAGCCAGAGAAAATGGAGAAGGACCATATGTCTATGGTCTTAGTCTCTCATGGCAGTGTTCTTACTTCAGAAACTACCATTGTTTCAGCATTCATAAATTCTTGTGATGGCAAACCAAGTACAATTACCAGCTGATGGTATGACTAGGAGCAATAAGCAAGACAATTTTGGGTGTGAGGATGTAACAGGAGGAGATCTTGGGGCAGACGAGGTAAAATGCAAGAAAGACTAAACGTGATTACAGACCTATGGGACTGAGAGTCCCTTGTTCAATAAGAATGTGTGCTGATTGGCCTAGCACAATATATGACTTCTTCTTTTCTGGTTCAGTAGAACTGGTTGACTTCCAACAACTCAATTATCTTCTGTAAGTGAGGAATGGAAGGTGGTCCCTTGAGGTCAAGAAGAAGTCACAGGTAGAGAAAAAGGACAAACAGAAATGGACAGAAATGGAAGTGCCCTGAGATTGCACTGATCAGCTTCATTAGATACACGTTTCAAAATTGCCCTGCAAGGGGTGGGTCATGTGAGGAAAGGGGAAGAACATTTTGGTTGGGGTTTTGTTAGCATCATGGGGGAGATCAGGTGAGAGATAAAACAGTAACAGCAGGAAGATCATGAAGTTACTGTTGAAAGAAGTGCATACCAGTTTTTTTCCAAGAGAAGGACTGTACAGAGGTACTCATATAAATGCTAGAAATCGTAGAGCTGCACTTAGGGAATGAGTGCGAAAAAGATTATTGAGAGCCGGCAGCATAAACTGAGGATAAGATGAATAGCGGTGATGGATCCAGTTGTAATATGGTCAGGTAGCGGTAGGCACATTTATCCTTTGAGCAGTACAAGAGGAGGAGGAGAAGGAGGACTCAGAGTCATTTGTCTTGGCAGGAAGCCCAGGTTACAGAGAGTGAAGGGCTAATGAAAGGTCTGAGTCAAGATGGAAGATGGAAGAGATAGAGCTGTCCTCCGAAGAGGCTGTTTTCGAGCTACTTAGATCAAGAAACGGAGGCAAAATCTTTTGCTTACTTGATCCAAGCACAGAAGCAGGAATATTTAAAAGGACATGAGGAGGTAAGACTCCTTAGTGTGAGAATGACAGTCATATGAGGTGAGGAAAAGGGGGAGAAAAGAGCAGGAAGCAAAGAAGAGGAGTGAAACAAATTTTGTATGGTAGGCTTTTGGTGCATTAAGCAAAGAGCTTTCTTGTTTTATAACAGGGCACTTAATAGCTTAGACTGGCACGGAAACATGATCAATTTACTGTATCCTCTTTGCTGTGTCATTCTTCTCTTCGTATTTTATATTTATTTAAAATTTCTGAAACCTGGAAGATTTTAAAAAACATTCATTTGTCAAAGATTCAACTCAAAAGGGCTTTTCTGAGGCTCTGCAGATGTCACGGTGCAGGGGCAGGGAAGAATGCACTGTATTTACAATTCTATTCCTGTAACAGATAATCAATACATTGTGCTCTGCTGTGTTAAAAAAAAAGAAGGAATATGAGTGCCAAACTGTGATGATAAGCCCTTTGTGTCTTGAGTGCACTCATTTTCTAAGGATTAGGGGCTGTCCTTTATCAGCCAGTTCACTTCTGAAAGTCCATGATGGATTGCTGCTTGCCCTTCTGCTCCAAACAGCAGCAGCCTCAACTTTATCAGCAAGGAAACCCCCAAACACAGCTGTCAGTAGGTAAGGCAGAAATACTGCTTTTTCAGGGCAGACCCTTACAGGCAAATCTTACCTTTTTCTCTAGAGCAATAAAAACTGCAATAGAAAGAGGACTTTGGAAGTAAGGTATTTACAAACAGCCATTTCTTTCTTTCTTTGTTTTTCGTTTTTAGTGTGGGCTTTTTTTGTTTTTTGAAGGGAGGAGGAGGGTTGGGCTTTTGGGGTAGTTATTTCCTTTGTGCTCAGGCTGAAGGGAAATGGTCCTTCAGCATCTATTCTAATGTGCTCATTTATCTAGTGCTGGAAGAGTTGTGGGTAAATGGGGCTAAGGTCTAACACATAAAGAAAAGTCTGCCAGCAAGAGATGTTTTCGCAGGTTAATGAGGAACTTGGTAACAGCCTAGCAGGGTCATTGCAAAATCACATTTCTTTTTGCTGAAATCACTTTAGCCTTTTAAAACCACAGGAAAATACTCTGCTACTTTACGGGGAGAGTTTGTTGCATTGAAAATGGTGTAGATGACAAGTTATTTTTCAGTATTTTTAGCAGACGTAGGAAAAAAAACAATGTGAAAATGGACATCTCTACTCGCTACTGCAGTCAGCGGGCCAGACGAGGGCAGGGGGCCCTAATTTTGCCAGCTCAGATTTGCTGCACCCAGGTTTCCTCTGGAGAGATTGCAAGGGCGACTCTTCCCTCACAGACAAGCGATAATGGCCCGAAGCTTCTCCTACGCTACCGTACAGCGAGTTATCAACAAAATGGCTCCAGGCTCCAAAAGTTACGCTGTGCCCAAATGGCTTGCGAAAAACAAAGACTGCAGCAGCAATGGGCAGGCCTGCACGCTCAGAGCTGAGGGGAGAGTCTGGCTTCTCTTCAGCCACTGAGTCCAGCTTTGGGCAGGAATTAGGGTTTGCAGATGTGGTCAAGCACTCAGAAACTTTGTGTGTCTGGAAGGTGCCATGCACAGTTATGCTGCCCTGCCACGTAACTGGAATTTGTCATCCAAAAGAAACATAACCCTTGAAGACATCAACTATTCTAGATTTTCTTTTATTTATTTTTATTGGAGGATATTTGTTTACTAATTCAGGTTACACTGCAGATTGGAGAAAGAACCGAGTTTTACAGGCTTGCTTTTTCATCTCAACAATTTTTTGCAAGGGAGCAGTTGTAATGCAGAGATGTCTGGGTGAGATATCTGAGCAAAAGCAACCAGTTTGGCTTTACCACTGCACTGCTCCACGTGGCTGAAATTATTCTGCTGAAAAACAAGGTAAACTTCCCCATCAGCTCTATGCTGCTGCAGCCATCCCGAGACATACTCCAGCTGCATCACCTTCTGCTGTTTAGGTAGATTTTTCTGGGGAAAAAGAGCTTATTAAAAGTATATTGACCTTCAAAATATATGGCACTTTTCTTCCAGTTCTCCCACTGGTCCTGAAAATTCTCCTCTGAGAAGTTAAGAGCTACAGCATTTATAAGATTTGGCTTTTCAGCTGGGTGATCTAACAATTCATCCAGGAAGCAGGTTTATATGGTCATGCGTGCAGGAACTAGGGCTCTTAAAAATTAGTTGTGGCATAATTATTTACTTTAGAAAAACAGTATTAACTTTTACTCACCACTTCTCCTCCTCTACTTGAACTCCTATGGACTGGAATTTACTGGTTGCTTTATTTTCACCCGATTTGGTGGATTCTTCAGCACCATCAACCTTAAAAAAAATTAATCAGCTAATTAGAATGTATTTTAGCAGAGCTATCACCCAGCTACTTACAATTTCTATGCATGATAACTACTAAGTGTCTGCACATATAGCTTGTACCATGAGTACATTCATCTAGTCAGATAGTTTATCTGTGGTGTGCCCATTTCTGATGTTATTAGTGAATATTCATCATTCTTGTTAATCTGTAAAGCATTTCTGGTAAGACAACATTTGGCCTGCAAAATGCAGATGGAGTTTATCCAGTATTTTACAGAGGCTGGATGCTCAGATTTGCCAGAGCAAATCTCTGACCAGCTGTAACTCCACTTGCTCCACCATTTGTTTCATTTTACCTGTTAGTCTGTATGTGCATGCGTATGTGAACTCATGTCAAAATTATGTGTCTATTTTGTTTAAGTGTTAGTGCCCTGAATCAGAGCACTGTACAGGTAAGATTTAAAGAAAGCAGATGCAGCTCTTGGAATGCATTTTCTTTACTACTTCATCACACAAACAGGTGGTCCCCAGGAACACAGACAGGAACTTTATACCACCTCTCCATCGCCGTGAGAAGATTTATACCAATGGTATAAAGTTAAAATTTAACCACAGATGTGTCTTTGAGCAAAATCACAAACTTCTGGGTCCAGTCAGTGTAGCTGTTAATTCCCAATGCTATGTAAGACATTGTTAGTCGTACAAGAAAAAAAATTTTGGGCACACGGAATTTTTGGATCACAGCAGTGTTATGAAGTGAGCTGTGGATCCACTCTGACCTCAGGTGTACAAAATCTCCAGCTGTAGTTAGCATCTGTTCCACCAGTAAATAAGCTTGTTGTTGAGCTTTAACAGCCTATGCAGGAAAAGTGCTCAAGGAGGGATGGGAGTTACAGAGCTGTTCAGTGAAGTAGGGTATTTACCTGATACCGAGGCTTTTGGGGAGATAACTACGCCTTAAATCCCGTATCTGACAGAGAAGCAACCTTTTGATGGAAGGGTTTTTCTTTGCTTTGCTTTACTTTACTTGTTTGCTAAACAGATTTACAGCAAAGGCTTGTGGTGTTCTAAGACTGACTGAGGGGTGCAGAAGACACGCACAAGGTTCATCACAAGTGCACATTAGGTTTATTTATTAGAGGAGGAAGCAAACCAAGAATATGCCTCTGGCTAAAGCAGCTTGCCCTGCTTAATAGAGATGGGCCAGACTATAAGTAAGGTGTATACCTGGTCTGAGTTCAGCCTAAGCCTAAACTAGGCTCCCTTTACAGTCAGTGGAGAGAGACTGACTTCATACTGCCAGTCAGAGGGCTGACAGCCTACTTACCTATTTTAGGCAGTTGTCTCTAAGAGAAGTAATTTCTGGCAGCAACAGCAATCTTACGGTATTTCCACTCCCACACTACCCCTTCAGCTGTACCAGCATGACTGCCTGTGCAATGATGCTGCAAAATGGGCCAGACAGAGGACTGGCAAAGTAGTTTTCTTTTATTTGTGAAGCCTATCTGACTCTAAAAATCTCACTGATGGGCACAGCTGGGAGGGTGGCATGGTGCACAGGCAGGAATCCTGTAATCCTGCTGAAGGTTTTGCTTCATGTAATCCCTTCTTTAGGCATCTCCATTGGTTTGTACACAAAAATTACCCTGGCAGCTCCTCACGTACCATCCCCAGGCAGCTTTCACATATGATTACGCTGGTCATCTATAAATCTCAAAATTTTAGAGGGAGATTTTCAAAGGCTTGAACAGCATTCGAGGCTCTGGTTTCCTCAGATCTCAGGAAACTGAGGCCCCTATACCTCTCAAAAGCAGCATTTGTTACTTGCAGTAACAGCACCTTAAGAAGAGACAGCAGGGGAGATGGTGTCTCAAGAGCCACGATTCACATTACCATTGTTCGTTTTGGCTTCTGCAAACGTGGAAATTATTTCTTCCTATCCGTTACTTTGCAGGGTGTTTGCCTGCTAAGGAGTCTTTGTTGCTTTGCTCAGTGAAATGAGGGATTACAACAATAAAATGGCACCTTAGGCTTGGCTGGATATCAGAATAAGTAATAGAAGAGCTTTCCTCTATCCCTGTCCCACCTGGACCTTGCTCCTGTGTTTAACACTGAACATCAGCCCTTCTTTCAGAATATACCCAAAGCAAACGGCTGTGAGGCAGAAAAAGGCTACAACAAAGGCAGTAAACTGAACCCACAGGCAATAGTAATTATTGCCCTTCCAAGAAGAAGTAAGAGAAAAGTCACAGCTGCTCCAGAAGCTGCCCCTGGTATGGCATACTTCTACACAGCGCCTCTCATCTCATCAGGCTGATGCAGAGATTTCACGGTAAATTCTTAGGCTTTGCTAATCAGATAAGCCTGTCCAGGCACATAGTGCCATGCTTACAACCTCCATCTGCAAGAAAAAAACATCCTGTCTTCTCGTGAAGGCTGATAAGCTGTGGATTGCTATTCTATTTGCTTGGGATTCATCTCGCATCAAAACCTGTGTTGATTCTCTGTTGATTGTAAGTTCAAGTACTTTGTTGCAAAAGCTAATCCTGCAAGCAGATAGTTGGAGTCCTATGCACATTCTTTTGGGGGGGTACGGGAAAGATTAATTAAGAAGGCAGATTAAATTTGTCAAGTTTATTTGCTCTTCTCCTTTCTGTAAATAGGAGTGAACTTTGGCAGGGTTAGTTTTCTTGTTTCATTCCACTAGAGGTAACAAAATGTAATTTTCTTTAACAAGGGCAAATCAGAAGGAACTTATCCTCTGCTCTTGAGGCTGAGGTAGGAACAATGCTGCCTCATTCAAGCGGCTACCAGTCATTATGAAATGCATGAATAAGCAGTGACAATTAATTCAGTGAGGCTGGACGAAAATATTTTTTGGGTGATAGTGTAATGTAAATCATTGTTTTACACATTCCCTTTGAATGATTTAATTCATGCTTTTCTGGCCCCCGCTGTGTTATGATTCATAGATTAGTGCTCATGTGTGTAATTTAACAGAGCTGAATAACAAGCAGCAAGGAGACTTAAACAAATCCTCACATCCGATGTTTTTACAATAAATTAGTAAAACATTGTTAGTACCATGTAGAATGATTACGCTACTGCAATTTCTACATAGGTACCTGTCAGGAAAAGAAGAAAAATACACGAAACATTGCATAATGAGCAGTAAAACAAATGTAGAAATCCAAAGCAATGGCAGGCGGATAATACACATCCTGTACCATACCTGTATTCCAATAGATAAGCATCTGTTTTTCTTGAAGTGGTCCTTCTTTCTATCTTCTACTGCAACGGTGGCAATGGTTGTGGTGGTGGTGACGGTGGCGGTATTGTTCCCTACGTGTTGACTTGCAGGGCCATGGATCTGCGCATTGGCAGCTTCAATAGCAGCTGTTAGCGCCTTCATACTGTCCAAGCTCTCCGTGGAGTTGCTAAGTCCAGACTGACTGATGATATCTCCCCTCTGTCCATGCCCATCCATATATGCATCTTGTGCAGACTCTGTGCTGCTCTGGGCTGTGATGGAAATAAATGGTTTGGTGGTAGTTCTTGGTGGGACTGGAGGCGGTGTCTTCTTATAGGTGGTAATGCAGGATGACACTGGAAAAAACATATGAGAGTTCTTGATTTATTGATGCTGCAGGGAAAATGGATGCAAACATGATCTCAAAGCATCAGTGAGCACAGACAGAGCAGTCATAAGGAGGACGCTGTTAGCCAAAGAGCCCCCAAAATCTCCAACGTAAGTGCCATGGAAATACCTCGCTTATCAGTGTCCTCTGTTCCTACTGATGTGAGTGGCAGAATTGCCAGCAGAGGGAAAGAAATTATCTGTTTGCCATGTTCCTCCTTAGACTTTTTATGATTGTTTTCTCCAGTATATTTTCTACTAACTGTTCTAAGTCCCGTGGGAACAAGTCCTTCCACCAAAACGTTTGTTCTGCTCGTGGCTTCCAAACAAGATTCACAAGGATGATGAGTCTCCAACCACCTACCCTAGCTAAACTGTACTTCATGTGGTTTTATTGCAATTGTTTTCCGTCTCTCTACCCTGTCCTACTGTATTTACCAAGCTTATGTAGAATTTTAAACCACATTTTTCTGATCAGAGCGAGATCCCAAAACTATCCTAGGTCAAAGTCTGTTAATACTCACCATGCTTGGACTTGTGTATTTCTTACTATAAAACGTCTCACTTGTTGCACAGACTTCTCAAATACTTTTAAATGCTTTGCAAGCTGCTAAGGATGTATTTAAAACAACATTTTGCCACACCTAAATTTCTCATCATAAATATATCAGTTCTGGAAAAAAAATGCTTAATTTTACACACAGGGAGTGAGCGTAATGAAGTCAATGGCTAAAGCCTGTCAGTCAGTGGGACTACTTAAAGGAAAGTGTAAGTATAAATGTTTGCAACAACAGAGGCTTTAATAAAAGTTCATGAGGACTCCTCTTTTTGAAGGCCATGCTCTCTTTGTAAGTGCTTCTATATGGATTTAGAAGATTAGCTTGAGAAGATTATCCCAGGTTAAAAACTATTGGCCTGTGTTTACAGAATTACATGCAGAAAGCACTACATGGAGATAAAAACGTCTTCCTTTAAGGGATAGCTGGCAGCTCTGCATTACTGAAGCCCTGGAATGCTTTCAAATGAGGAAATAAAGTCCATTAAGAACAAAAAACAATCATGATATGCTCTATTTTTTAAGAAAATAAATGCAGGCATGAACCTGTGCAAAGTTCAGACACAAACATGTTAACATAAAGTCTTATTAACAGTAATCATATGGCAAGAAATGATTCATCAGGTCATTTTAATTGGCAGACATCTATGCCACCCACATAAAAGGTAACTCTACTACAGCTGTTCTACTCTCTGTTTGTGCTGTATGTGCTTGTCGAGCCAGAAGCCATTATGGTATTAATTTGACTAGCTCAGATCCATATGCCCCATATCTCCCGATAGCTGTAGGAATAGTTATAGCGTAAAAGGTGTTTCCAGGGCATGAAATCACAGGGGATTTTTTTTTAAGGACTCTAGTATAAGTTTCTGATAACATGTCTGAACCCATGTTAAACACTTTGCATGCTAATGGAAAAAGAGTGTTTCACTAAGGTAGTGAGGGTTTTGAATCTATGATTCACTTCTGAAGAATCAAACAGAAACCACAGCATCTTTGAGAGAAGAGATGGCTAAAAATGACCTTGTCAAATTTTAACTCTGGGAAAGTGAATAGTTAATAGGGGTTAAAGGTATTTTTTAAAGTGCTTATGTCAGATATGACACGACCAATATCTGGAACTAAGAGAAAGGATGACAATTTTACAAAGGGGATTGTGAATTTTGTGCTGTTCTTCATTGGCTTTGATGCTGCCAAAAAGCATTTGTTGCTACTGTGCACGTTCAGGTAAATCAGCTGCTGCAGCAACAGCACAAACATTTACTCCGGGACTTACGGAGAATTGTGGAGGCTGCTGCTTGGGTGATGGTATCCCAGAAATGACACAGGTGGTTCGTGGTCTGGAGAATGTTCTCCGAGTGGTGGAAATGCAAACTGAAATACACCACTGAAGAATTCAAAGCACATACACACGCGTATATCCAGGTAACGCTTTGGGAAGCCGGTGCCAAACTTGTCTAATAGAGGTTTATGTGCAATGCTACTTTGCAATTCAGCAAAGTATAAATTGCCCCATTTAAAATACGCTAGGCGGGGTCATTGTGGAACTCCTAGGGAGATGCCAGCACCTTCAGGACATCCCAGCGAGGCACGTAAGTATCATTTTTCCTACCTAGCAGATAGGGAAATGATAATGAAACACACTTGAAAAGTGCTCTTAGGTAGGAGAGAGAGCTTCAGAAATAAAAGCCAGAAAGGAAAAGCAGAAAATAAAAGCCAGAAATAAAAGCAAGCCTTAACAAGACTGGTCCCCACATCACTGGTCATCTCCCCCTAGAAAGAGAGTCAATAGCAACTGTCTATCGAGCGCTACCAGGCGCTCTGGACACAGCAGTACAAATACAGAAACGCCTGATTAAGATGTCTTTCATTCTGTTGGTAAATGTACTCAATGAGGAGTCTAATCCACACTGCAATGAAAGATGTTTGCACTCAGCTAATTAAATCTGAAGTTATTCTTAAGAGGGGGAGAGAATTGACAAGTCATATGGTGAAATTGTAAAGAGAAACAGCAAACGTTCTTTTAGCAAGTCAAAACAAATCCTCAGTTTCCTGGAGTCACGCAGCACATACTGTACAGCTCCGGAGAAGCAGAGTGTGCAAGTCATAAAAGAACCCCAAGCACTTCATTACTGGAAATGATGTAAGCTCCCGCCGCTCCTCTGCAGAAACGACAACAAAACAATGCTCGGGCCGCCGCCGCCGTCGGAGGCAGCTGCGCTCTAAATGTCGTAGCTGGCTGAGCCCTCCAAACGGCTGAAGCACAACAACGAAAGGGATTCGGCACATCAGTTTTTCTCCGGGCACTTTCAAGAACCTGGCAACTTGCGACATGGCAACCTGAAGGATCTGCTGGCTTTTCAAGTGGCTACAGTATTTTAAATGCTAAGCTGCTTGAAAAACAAAATGAGTACTCCCCAAGAAAAATGACGAAACCCTGGCACCCTCCTTGTGCAGCCAAGAGAGCCCGAGCGTTCAGTTGGTGCGGGAAGAGCATATCACGTTGCTTTCTGTCCCCACGGGCAAAGGGGAAGCTCATCCATCCAGCTCTCCCACAGCAGAGATGGGCTGCCTGGCAGGAGGACTCTGAGGGAGAAGATTACAGGATCATGGGATGCGTGAAAAAGATGGAGAAATCCTCACTTCACACACAGGGGACTTTCAAAGGGTTTTGCACAGGAAAGTTAGTTTAATTCACATCAGGAAGTGAATTTAAAGGGCTGTATAAAATCCCTGATAAATACGTTCTTGGACGTGGATCAAGGAGCGAAGTTCTGTACAGAAACTGATCTGACTGGAGGGTCAAGTCAAAGTAGCCTCATTTTTCATTAAAATTGTTTAGACATGGAGTTAATCGGAAATACTGTTTTCTGAATAGCAAACGTGTATATGAACCCTCAGTTTGTCACAATATAGAGAAGCTTTTCATATTATTTTCCAGAGCACACATGCTGCTGGAGCAGGTAGACATTCCTCTCCTAGGGCATATGCAAGGTTTAATCCAGAAACTAGTTAAGTCATGTGCAAGAATCCTCTGACTCCCAAAGCTCCTTGAATCAGGCCCACCGTTTCCAGCTCTATCAATCCACTAAGCAATGCCCTCCTTTTCATTTCGATCTTTATCCTATTTCTGTGGCCTGCCTTTGGGTTACAGTTTAATCCCAAATACCTAGTGAAAAAGCACTTTCTCCGGATTAAAAAAAAAAGTTCTGGTGTTTGTCCTCCTAGCCAGTATTTCCAAACAACTAGCTCATGGGACAGGAATTTGGAACAGGGAGTGTCAACCACCCAGTTCAGAAGGAAGTCTAATGATAAAAAAAATAATCCCAGATTGCATAATAATAAAGGCTTGAATTTGAATGTTTCATTGTAAAAGCACTTCAGTTGTTTAAACATGCTCACTAGGGAGATGAGCCCTCGGGAACAAACATCAGCACGCAAACACAGATTTTTAGCTCAGTGAATGGGTGCTCAGGAGAACCCCAAGGCAAATTAATATTTGTGAAGAGATCAAATTCATGCAGTACTTTGAACAGTTCATGTGATGAGATATGTAAGCAATATCTTTCTAATTTGGCAGTCTCATATAAGCTTGGTTAACAAATACAAGCATAAATGAAAGTGCAAATTTAAAGTTAATTAAAATAATAGTGTTTCTCTTGAGAAAAAGGACTAATTCCACAGTTTGAAAAGAGCAGCAAAGGACACAACTTGTGCACAACTAAGTATTAAGGTACAAGGCAGGAGTTCTTCTATCCCGCACAGATGGACCTCAGTCTTCTGATTTACTGTCTGTTAAACAGGCGTGTTAACAGCAGTGCCCTTGCATCTCACGCAACTGCAACAGCAAACAAGCAGGCCTGAGCCTCACAACTGCAGCCCCCGAGCTCCCCACACAAAGGTGCGGTGCTTGATTTGGCTTGTTAGACTCAAACAGAGCTGTTATTCTCTTTACTATGCACTTATTTCCTTGCTGTGTTGAGATTTGGGGGGAATGCTTGGAAATGGGGTTTCAGATCTCGTATTGTTATTTTTACATGCAAAAAAATTGGTAAGAAAACAGAGCATGCATTTTCTTAATAAAAAACTATTTTCATATAGCAGATGGCTTCCGAGGATGCAGAGATTTACTATTAAAAAACTGAAATAAAGATTTTCCTGAGAAGTTCTAAACTGCCGAAGGGAATAATACCAGAGTGAGTTATGGATGTCATTATCCCAAATGAGAACTACTGAAATCTCTGTACCACACCATCTTCACGGTTCTGCCAAGGCCATGCTTTTTCCGTACCTCCACCACCGCGAAGCCAGATATCTTATCCGACAAAAGCCTAAGCTACACTGGATTTGGAAACAGGCATGACTGACAACTAAAATCCTGCAGAAATCTATACAAAGTATCTAAACTATCTTTACTGCACACAATAGCACCACAGTGTTAAGATTTAATATCCCGTGTACTCTGAGGTCTAAAAGCCTGTGCTGGTGATCTTTTCATAAATCTGGACATTTTTGTTCGCAAGTAGGGTGCCTCCAGCTTCCTTGCTGCGTACAGTAAAGGACCTCCTGAAACCCAAGAGAGGGGTGAGACTAAATATAGCTCATCCTGCATCTCAAATGGATCGAGTTAGAAAATCTGCACGTGCATAGTCAGCGAATGACAGGTGAATATTTCTCCAGCAGATTTTTTTTTTCTTTCAATATCTGCTGCTGGAAGCTGCTGATGCCAGTCAGAAGTTTAATTGCTATCCCAGGGAAGCTGAATTAGTGTACAGAGAACAGGTGAGAGCCAAAGGTGTCTGCTAAATGCAGTTTATCACTAGGATATCACCACAAATTATGGACGCACAGACACAATTCAGTGCATGTAGGCTTCCTATGAGACCCACTTCACTATATAGCCATAGCTGAACTTCTCTATACATAAAAATTACCAGTACCTTAACAGCACACAACTTAAGCAATTCAACTCATTTGGCCTCAAAGCCAAGAAGTCTATACACAACTGAAACTCTCGAAAAAAGATTTCACATAAACTGAAAGTCATTACCCAAAGTGGTTCATTGCTAGGATGGCTTATAGTATTTTACTCCTAAAAACTGTGATCTTTACTGGTGTCAAGCAATTAAGACTCAGCTTTACCTTTTCAGAAGACAGAGATAAAATAGGTAAGAATACGACCACGTGCAAACCCTAGATTTAATTTCAGTTAATGCATATGAACTGCCTTGCCTTTTTACGTGGAGTGAGCAGTTGGAGGGGACAGCAGTAGCATTTGCTTCTGCCATTCCCTCCCCAGCAGCTGTCTCCATGAGATTGAACTGCGCTGTACCTGTGGAGATGGTGCTTTACAGATGGGTTCAATCTTGGCCATTGGCCCATGGGACGTGATGAAGTTATATACCCACGGACGACAAATGAATAGCTGCTCAAACTGAAATTTAGTCTGGCTGAGAATGAAGACAGAAGTGAAACTATTTTGGCCTTGTCCTTAAACTCTGGCTACCAACAAAGCATCTAGAAAAACACCGCCAAGATCTGCAGGGATGATGATGTGAGTCTGTTCCAGACAGATGCTCTCCGAGAGCTTCAAAGATTCAAACTGCTTTAAAACAGTCATGGTAGAAGGTATCTGACACAGAACATCAACCTCTACATTCAATGAAGCACATTGGAGAAGAGTGAAAAGAAAAAAGAAAAACAATACAGCAGTGTGGTCTTTTTTACTTAGCATATGAATTATTTACCATCTCTTTTCATCTGTACAGCATTTTTTTTTCTGAGAAAATCAGGGAAACAGTGATCTATAGCTTAAACTAAGTCTAGCAAACCATTCAAATGCTTTCTGCACGTAAGTACTTCACCAAATTCTTCATGCTTCCCCCCTTTCAGAGCACTCATGGAAAACAAGAAACAATAGAATTTTTGATAAAAAAAAGGATACTTAAAAATATTTTGTTTCAGAACTTACATGTCATAAAATAACCATGGTAAGAAATTCATAAGCTTTCTGAATATCAATACATTCATCTTATAAAAGGCATTTATGGAAAACAGAGGAAACCTTGTGAAATATGGTAGTTTATCCCACTTAGACCAAGAATGTGTAACAGTAAATAAATGTAATAATATGCAGCTTGATGAAATCAGATCCTTTTCCCATATATTTTCCAGGAAGCAACTTCACCAGCACTTTGATATAACACTTTGTTATGTGTTACTGCAGCACTCTCAAATTCCAGAATTTGCATCTTTTTCCCTCTGGCAATACTGTTAATAAATCAAAATGGGCAATTTTTTTTTAATGTGGAGTTGTACTAACCAAATACAGACACACATATGTAAGCAGCTATTTAAGTAAAGGCACAGTGCAAGAACCAAAGCCTGATTTTCAGAAACACAGGGGGTTGAACTTTTTGCAAGCATCTAGCCACCTTAGCTAGGAAGATGTATTTAAAAAGTTTCAAATCCAAGCATACTCTGAAAAACTAATAACTTTTTTTTTTTTTTTTTGGACTACTGAAAAATGGTTGAATGTAAAGACTTGAGCTGCAAATGTACATTGCAAGTTCTTGGGGCTAATCACTTGAAAACCTATCCCTTATTTACATTTCTAAATTGCATCTGGATTCTTGAAAACCTGACCTGAGCTGTGAATGCACAACCTAATTTCCAGACTGTACGAGTAGCTCTTTCAACATATAGTTGTGCAGCAAGCATGCCAAAGTGGAGCCCACACTTGCCACTCTGTTTGGGCATATTACCGTAGGTGCTATTTCTCAAAATTATCATGTAAATTTGTAACTACTGGTTCTGGACATATTAATATACTCCTGTATATATGGTTTCCCCTCAGTTACAAATGGAATATTTAATAACTGAGCAGCCAATGCATAGGAGACTTGAACCCTGTCAAACCTGGAGATACATTAGGGCAGATGTGTGGTCAGAACTGAGCCTACATGTTGCTCATGAAGCAAGTACTGTGGGTCGTGCCCTCCTTCGCGGTTCATTAAGAAGCACTGCATTTTGTCCTTCCTGAGCCTCTGCTGCCAATCTCCCATCCTCCCACGGTGGCAATGGAGATGACTGATGATAAAGCAAGTTCAGCAGTCAGTCAGTTTAGGATGAGCTTGTCACGAATTTGATGGAGAAATTGCAGGTTGAAATCGCACAGCTTTTGTCATGTAGGAGGTCGGACTAGAGAACAATTAAGATTCTCCTCTTCTAAATCTGTGAATCCCAGATACTAACCTGTGAACCTAGAGGAGACTTAAGCAAGCCAATTATCTCTGAGTAATCTGATCATGTAGCATTTAAGCTAGCTAGATATTAATGTAGTTGGACATCACTGTTTTCAACATTACTGCAAGGATTTTCTTTTTAAGCTCTTCACTGCAACTAATTTTCAAAAGGCAGTATTTGGCTGAGGTATTGACACTTCAAAGTGTGATTCCTGTATAAGAAAGAAATGACTGTAAAAGTTGTTCCCTCTTCCTCAATCTGGAAATGTACCTTCTTTGTTTGCTGCTGATGTTAGCAAGAAAACAAGCTTCTACTGGTTTTTACTCCCAGTGGTTTTCTGAATACTTAATAAACTTAAGGTAGGGTAAGCAGAATTCTGTATCATTGCACATATTGGCATCAAGCTGGCCTCACAGAATTTGATTAGTGATGCATCTAAATTGGCTTAGAAATCAATTAGTTTAAATTACGGCAAACCCACTCCTGATGTGGACACATTTAGAACTGGATATGACTGATAAGGTCTTTTTTTTTAAACTTAAATGAAAATGCAGTGGAAATAAGAGTGATTCATTCAAAGAGTTTATCCCAATTAACTGTATAAGTTAACTGATTTTAAACTGATTTCCTTTTACGCCATGGTGTGCAAACAAGCTGTACATTGTTATCAGTTACATCCAGTTGAATCCACTAAAAACGGTATAGGTATAATTTGACCTGATGACAACTGGTGAAGTTTAAGAGCCCTCTTTAATTTTCTGAGTCAAAATCAGTTCTCAGGGTTGCTCTGTTTGAGTTCATTTGTGCCTGCATAGTTTGGTTACTTTTATATCTGGGATTTTTTAAAAGATACAATAAAACACAGAACACAGTGAGCAGCATTGTTACTAATGAACTTTTCAAAGCTGACCCACACTGGGGAAGTTCTGCACTATGAGACAGGTATATATATACATATAGGACAGTTATATTCCCCCAATCATCAGGGGACTGGTATACACAGCAAGAACAGAAATGTAGGTACACCAGTTTTGCATGTTATTCAACCCTAAGGCTGTTCAGAAGATTTTAAGCAATCAAGAAAGTCATTGCTCTGACGTAGACTATTCAAATGTGTTTAATACAACCTATGTGAGATGGAATTTACTGTTTTCGGTACAGTAGCCACCTATTTATTAAGCAAACTACCTTATGATGCTGATGAGTGTAGGTTGTGATTCCTCATAGCAGAAAGCACTTTGTCACCCGATCCAGCAAAGGACTCAAATCTCTCTAAACTCTTAAAAGAAAGTATATGCTTAAGCTTTTTTACTCAGTCCCCAATGGCATCAAGGCTTTACTGCTTTCACATCATCTCAAAAGTCTACCTTTCAATTTGTTTTGTGAATCTTATTTTATGCTACTTGATATCTAAGATTATATTAAATAGTTTGGCTAAGAGTTAAAAGTTATTCAAATGACAGCAATGATGAAGGGCTGCTGTGTTTTAATCAGATATATGTTGGGAAGAAACTGTACAAATGCCAAAGCCAATACAAACTAAAAGAAGAATGCGATTGATAAAAGCAACATGAACAGCTTTTTAGCTACTATAAATTGCCATGAAGCACCACAAGAATTGATTTATATATTTTTATTATCTGTTTTGATGTAGTTCACTATAACTGAAAAGAGCTATGAAGGTATAACAACACACTATGTTATTCTCATAGGAATTACTAATAAACATAAATGTAGAAAACCAGCATTCAGGAAGGAAAGCATCATGTGGGTATTGAACAAGAACATCTGTTCAGCCAGGGAAGTACTGACTTGTTTTTACGCAGCCAGTACTGCATTTTTCAGCACACTTATCTCTTTTGGGGTGTTCCAGTCCAAGCAGGAATGTCTAAAACAAACAAGTTATGCTCGCATGTTTCCTAAAAAAAACCCCCAACCAAAAGCAAGAGCCATTTGTAGCAGAAGGAAGGAAGGGAAGAGGGAAAATTACAACTAAATCCATACTCCGGGCTGAACAGTCACTTGTCACCTGAGAGAGAGAATTATGACCCAACTCAAAAGTTCTGCCTCCCCTGTGGTCCTGATAAGGTTATCAGATGACCTGCTAAAAGTCACCTGTCGGGGCAGATCCTCTAGCACCGTGGGGGAAAATCCAATCCCTTCTCAAATGAGGAGGAAATGTAGGCAAGGGGTTTACACAAGAAATTATACTTATCTTTGGCCTAATTTCAGGTAAAATAGCAAAACTGACTCAAGCCCGAGGACATTAACGTCTTTCAAAACCTAGAAAAAATACAATTGTTTGGTGAACAAGGCATATGAAGGATGTGTATGAAATATGTATTCTGTCTCAAGACGAATTAAAATCTACACCCAAACCTGATTTCTATCTTCCCATTTTACATTCAAATTAACAAGTTACGTCCTTGCTCAGTGACAGGTTTGAGGTCACTGTGAGTGACCTCATCCTTTTATCTATTTGCTTGCTTTTATGACAAGAGTCCTAGTTAATAATGCAACAAATCAGCTGAAAATACTGGCTTGGCGTGAGAAATTCCTAATGATCAGCCTGAGTGTCCTGGGCACAAAAAATATTGACATCTCATTTACAGATAAGAGAATGTCAATAAATCTGAGCACAAAAATCACTTCTTGTTGGGATCCTGAACTAGCAAGAGGACAGCACGAGTTCCCAGAAGACATTTAGACAAAGAAAGATGGTGGCCCTGGCACACATGAAAGAGGACAGACCAGTCTTGTGTTACTTTTAAGCAAGATTTGAGTGAAAGACATTCTTATTTCTTGCCACATATTACTCCATTTATTAAAGCAATGCCTGTAAAACAGGCCTTGAAGAAATTCGGGTTCACAATTTGTAGGAGATGTCAGACACAAGCTCCCATAACTTCCTTGGAGACATCAGCTGCATGTCTGATGATAGCCAAACAGCTTTTTTTTAAAATTTTTTTTTTGTTTTCTTTCTTTTTTATTTTAAAAAACTTCAGTTTAGTAGAGGTGGAAATTTTAAAACTTGCCAACATGATCCTGAAACCCTGATGGCTGAATTCATCTGATATCCTTCCAGTGGCAAAAATCAGAGGTTTATTTTACATAATTTCCAGAAGGACAAACAAGCATTGCCGCAGTAAAGAACAAATGTGAGCAAACTTTTCTCTCCCAAGCACACACAGGATTTATCTTTCAGTTACAATTTCCTTTAGCCAGAGATTTTGGAATTAGTGCTTATGGTCTCAGCCTGGGATAAACCTCCCTTTTCCCTAACCCCTAGACAGCAAAATAATATTAGTATTTCTTACATTTACATAATTGTAAAAAATGAACTATGCATTTTGTACTGGCTTAGTTAAAAGGTAAACCCAGACGTTTTGTGCTGGCTAAGTTAAAAGGTAAACCCAGGCCATCTATTTAAAACGTAAAAAGAGAAAGAAAACACGCCAAATGAATTTTGACACTTCAGAGTATTTAGACCTTTTGAATCTCCAGACTACTTTCTTTCTAGAATGCTTTCTGAAGATCACAAGGCCAATAAAAGATCTTTGCAAACTCCAGCAAAGTGAATCCTACAAATTCGTACAATTTCACATGCACATAGCAAATCCTCCACACCTCTGAGTGCATGAGACGCAGGAAAGATCAAATTTTTAACCAAAGCTCCAATTTTTGAGTTCTTTCCCTACCGTTTTCTGCCCCAGCCTGAAATTTCCTCTTCTTTAATCATCCCTCTAATAAGACTCATTTATTGCATACACCTATCCCTCCTACAAACTTGGTGTTTCTTTTGGAATAAAAATCTGTCTCTCAGACTTCGCTGGCTCACTGTGAATCAGAAGGTAACCCAAACCTCTGACTGAAGATGCTCCCACAGGCATATGGAATGTGAAAGAAAGGGGAAGAATCAGGTCTGGATCCTCTTGTCCAAATTGGTCAGTTAAAAAAAAAAAAAAAGAACTAATAGAAATAGCTGTGAATGTTCTACGAAAACAAGGATGCTCAGCAGAGCAACAGGCAACCTGGTTCAACTTGGGCTGTACAGTTCAGCTCTGCTTTGCTTGAAAACCTTTACGTGACCTCAACTTCTGTTTGCACGGCTGTTTGAAGAATGTCTGTCTTAATACCAGCACCTTTATCTGCCTGGTTAATATTGCTGAGAACATGTGGTTATTCATTATTTGTTATTCTCATCAAATTACAGAGTCTGAGCAGTATCACTGTCAACTGCCAATCACCCAGCACAAAAAGCAAATAATTAAAATGGACAGATGATGAATAATCCAGAGGCCAGGGTCTGCTTTTCATAAATTGTCTGTTAACAAATGATAAACAAATACAAGTGTAATAGTGGGGACTGCTCGCAAACAACTTGGGAACTGGGAAAAATTATAAATTCAAGATCAATATCAGTTCCAGCGAGTAAATCAGTCAGCTCTTGTTACCAACAATATTAATATAATTTACTTTTTATCATAAGGGATCTAAGAGGATATGCAGAATCTGCGTAGCTGTAGGTCACAGCAGCATCATCCACGGCTGCACTGCACCCAGCTGAGAGACTGGTTTAAGGCTTGTTGGATGTTTTCTAGAGGAGCTATTACTCTGGAGTAATTATGCATTTTGGAAGTGGTTTAAACTGAATCACTACACCCCCACTTTTTATTTGGGATTAAGGGTATCCAGACAAAGAGTTGTTCTGGAATAACCACAGTACTTTTGGAGAATTTCCAGAGTTAGGGAGACTTTGCTGCAGAGAGGAGTGTGGCACACAAAGCCAGCAGTCTCCTCCCATGACCTTTGTTTTCTTCGGAGTCTGTCAAAGTGCTGGCAGGTCTGATTCCCTTCAGCTTTTAAAGACTAAAAAGGGCAATATTCAAGGCACTTTGGCTGAATGACTTGGGTGAAGAAAACAGCATCAAAGTGTGTACATGAACTTGCCTCTATCTAAGATTTCTCAGGGCACAGACTTCCCTACCTGCAGAATGATTAGAAAAAGTGTGAACAATTAGATTTTAATAATTTCAAAGGCAGCTTATTACATCCACAATGTCATTCTTTTGTGTATAAAATTGCTGTTTAATTCATGTACACCAGGAGTGAAATCTACTCATAAAATAAAAAGGAACTTTCTTAACAGTTTTCCTGAATTTAGCGCTTAGGACTGTGGATGAGTCATATTTTCCTTGTTATCCCATTCAGTTGACTTTTCTATACATGTCTTAAATGCGCTATGTATTAACAGCCAAGTAGGCCATGACAGCAGTTTTCTTTGAGATTGGGAACCTGCTGTTTTGACCTGTTTATGAAGAGAAAAGTGTCATCTCAACAGGACAAAATTGTTTCATATTTTTCATCCCTATTTTCCTCTTGTGAGCAATTTCTTTTTAACCCCATAAAGCCAAGTAAAAAGCGACTGGTCTAGAAGATTTTCTTTTTCTTTTTCTTCTTTTTTAATATTTCTACATCATTCAAGAAAAAAATACAGAAACATTTTTCTTTATATAAAAGTTTAAACTGTGAAGTTGGAAAAGCATACCCTTCATGTTCTTTATATATGTCTGTGTGGAACTTCTTAGTGTCTCTTTTTAAGCACATGCAGTGGAATTTAGACTCTTAAAAGGGAAAATAAATGTCTGTATTTATGAACAACCCTATAAAGATAAAGGGAAAAGTGCAAAACCTGTCATGACAGAAATGAGAAGACAGTAATTTCAAACCTTGCCATGCTCACACAACAGAATGGACTCGAGCTCTGTTGAGTGTGTTAGAGTCCTTCAGGATGGAAGGCACTATTCAGTGTTATTTGTTAGTATTACAGTCAAAGAGCTTTCTGTTTTAAAAGTGTCCTAAGCTGCTCTGAAATGTTCCAGAGCTTTGTTTTCCTCACTTCTACTGGTACAAGTTAAAAGTAAGACCTCCTAGATTAGCCTTACTAAGGAGAACTGAGCCAACGGTACTTCCCCCTCCCCCATAAATTAGATGTTGTTGAAAGAAAAAAATAGGTTAAAAAGGCTACTTTTCACATTCTTCAGACTGCTGCATGCCACCTGGTCGAGAACTGAGCTTCCTGTGAGCTTCCAGAGCCTGCCATGTGTGAAATCCATCCTACGTGACAATTTTAACATCAGTTGCATCATTAACACATGTTCCTGTCTGCACAATGTTTTTTTGCACTTTGCCAGATGAGGCAGAGGCTAGATGAATTGTTACTGTGCACATGCAATTTTCTAATAAAAACAATATGGGCATTATTATTCTTGGAAATGCATTTGGAAAATCTTACTCTACATTGTATAATACACATTAGGGTGACAGGTAGGCGAGGCGCTGGAAGTGTATGTGGAGTAAGAAAGAGGAGTCCACAAGTACAACAAATACCTGTGTCCATGTGCTTGTCTGAACACACAAATATAGCCACCCAAGCATACACATACAAAACTATGTTCATTTTGAACTGCCTTGGAGTTTTGCTTTTGTTCTCATCTTAGATGATGCAACAAATTGCAAGGCATACTTTTTTCCTGAGCTTCAATTTGTATCTTTGGTTTCTTAGAAGATGCTCCTTTTGGGTAGCGTTCTCAGCTTCCTCAGCATATGACACTGGGAGGGATTATTTGGTTTATCCACAGCTTCCACGCAATACATGTTAAGTCCCAAAGTATCCTGTAACACTAACCATTCTGACTCAAACCCCAAACCACCCCAAACTACCCCAAGCCACCCCAAACCACCCCAAAAATAAATGAAAACACATAGAACTTGCAGTAAAAAGGGTAAAACCTCAAAAATGAAATGCTATGGGAAGAGATCAGAAGAGCTTCAAGGGCTCGGCCAGTGTCATGGGCCCTTCTAGCTGAAGGTGAAGCTGCCCAGGTGATCCTTTCCTACAGGTAAACTAGTTTATTTGACACCACAGATTGGAGTTGAGAGGTCGGTGTCCCCAGCATTAACTGGTTTGAATCCAAATACAACTTAGTTCCTTGCCAGTTCTTCACTTCACAGAACGGCGTATGAAGAGATATTCAAAAATCTTTTTTCTGGAAACAGTTTTCTTCAGCGTTAAGGTAAGTGTATATGCATGTGCATATATTTGTATAAAGGTGTTACTGGGACACGGAGGGAATTATAGTTAATAGCACCAGATGTCCTACGGCTTTGTGTCAAAGACAAAAAACCTGCAGCTCGGTTGCTCGCACAACCTGCTTGCTATGGGCTAAAAAAAAATTCTGCTTATGAACAAAATAATACACATTATTTCACTGCTCATTCTAGCACCAACCCTATAATTACTGCATTCTCAACTATCTTCCACATTCCCCTTGAGCTGTGAATTACAAGCTTTCAGCTTATTGGATACTAGTACTGTGGCATGATTAGATTACCATTTCCACAGGTTGCCAAAGCAGAAGAATAGCTCATCTAAGTATGAATAGATTCATTTACTTGAAGAGAATTTTCCTTACCTTTCAGACTAATCATCTGTGTCTAACACAGGGTAAAAAGAACAGAAATTCTTTGCAGGTTAGCTTCTCTTAGAAAATAAAATTAAGCCCCTAGTTTTTATATCCCAGAATTTGAAGGTATGCAGATTTGGGGGTTTTGTCTGGCTGCTCAGAAGAGAGCTGTTGTTTGCAGAATGCAGATACAGACCTGTTTTCTGTTGTAGACTGAATGCATTAGTCACTAAGGAGGCTAGAGCATAATGGAAAGTAGCCATTTTGTGTTCATTTTAGTGCACAGCCTTGGAGAGGAGAAACACACGTATCCATGTCATTTTTGATGTGCTGTTGAGTAGAATATAAAGATTATAAATATTTTATTAGTCGTTTATAGGTTAAAAAGGTAATTTGCACAGAGTAAATATTTCCCCTTGGAATTCAAGAAAACATGACAGGTTTGAATTTGAAATAAGAACCAGCAGTTGAGGATATTTGTTATTTGCAGGCTATTTATAGTGTGAAAATTTAACTGTGTATGTTCAGATATACTCAGCTCACCAGTGTGCCAGTAACACCCGTTCCAGTGCTACCAAGCAGCCGTAACCCCAGCCTAACAGGCAGCACCTATCAGATTCAGAGCTCCCTTGTGCTGCCACAACTGCAGGCAAAGCAGGCAGGTGAGTCCACTCTACTGTCCATTCAAGTATAGAGGTAACAGATCACATGCAACACACTTGGCTTTTTTATGTGGAAGCTGATATACCACACGTGGCAATGCAGGTCGGAAGCAGCCTCAGTGGCTCACCGGCTCCACTCGCCCACCATTGATAGAAAGCTGGTTTTGCTCAAATGCATTCTCATCCTTGCCCTGCACAACAGCATAAAGCAGACAGCCCCACAAATTGCCTTTGCAGCCGTTCACATCTTACAAAAGGTTTTTGGTGGATGCGAAGGCTGACCCATGCAGGATGCTGGAGAAGTCGGTGAAAACTTGTAGGTCCTTCCATCAGCGAGCAGCCTTTGTGGCCCATCCTTATGTTTGTAAATGAAATTCCTGCCACACATTTGTGGCCTGCTCGGCACTCTTATCACCCGTGTTTTAACCCTCCAGTTTATGATTTTATTATTTTAATATGGTCTCCGGACCATCTGCAAACCACCTACAGAGCCTGGCAGCTCACACAGTTTGGGAAACATTGCCTTATGATACTCCTCTGTAGTTACTACATTAAAAGCTTGTTAAAAAGGCAAATCTAAACAACTTTGGAGATGTTCAAGGAGAACCACAGATTTCTTCTTGACATACATCATTATGTAGTAAAAGAACATTCGGTGAAACACAAGGATATTTATTATTCAACAGATTACACTCTGTAACAGCTTAAGCTAGTCTGGAAAAAAAAAGACAGCGTTATTTAATTAATGATGGTTTGCAAATTACATCCAGAGAGAGAATAGCTGCCTTTTCAGTTTTTGTTAGCCTGCATGTGGCCATGTGAGCACTGCTCACAGAAATACCACTCTCTTCTCCCTCGCTCACACACAGACACACACATCATTCTCCTGACTTTGTCCTGACCATTCCTGAGTGGTTTTCCATTCAAACAAGCATCTAGGCAAACAAAAACATGCCGCCTGTAGGAAAAAGAAGCCCCTTACCTCGGGGTATCCACGTCTCTCTCTCCGTAGGACAAACACTCACTGTGTTTTCTGCCGTGGCCTCTCTCCAAGCTTTCCACCCCCTCCGCAGCCCTGCCCCACATTGCAGCCTTTCGGATGCTCTTCCTGAGTCTCACTGCTTCCCGCAACCTGGTGTGATTACAGCCAAATTCCTCCTTCCTTACGGACTCTCAGGACACCATATTTCTGCCTCGTAGTTCAATGCATCATGCCATTGCCGGCCTCTTGTGCATGTGCTGTTTTGCTTTCTATAACAATGCAGTAAATGTCACACTCGTTATCTGGAAGAATAAAGCCCCCTCACTGCATAGTGTATGCACAAAATGCCTGAAGTTTTCCAACATGCTGTTTATGCCCTGTTGCAGGACTGTCTTTCTGAAAATCCCAGTTATGACCTGACTCCTGTATGCTGGGTAATTTCAACCTAGCTAATTTCAGTTCCTTGCTGCAAAAGAAAAACTGAAACAAATACAAAGCACACTCACAATCCACTTTTAGCAAATATTTCCAGAAAACAAAAAGAGGAAAAATCTGGAAGAACCTGTATAAATGGCTATAAAGGCCTAGAAAACACAGGCACTCTGGGCAAGTAACTTATCCCACCCTCCATACAACAGCTATATTTGGAGGGGATGAACTGCCCTTTGGCAGGCCCGCTGCCTCCCTCCCTGTACTAAACAGCAGGCCCAGATGACTAATTTTGGATGGCCAACTAGGCACGAGGAATCCCAACGCTAAACAACTCCAGCACATTGCTGCACAAAGTTGCCCCTATTTGTATTTGGTCCCTTTTCTCCATTTTTGTTGAGCTCTGGGATGAAAATCTGGAGACAAAAGAGATACTATTCTAGCTGGAGAGTTTATCTGTCTCAGATACAGTGCTTGTAAATGTGCAGAAGGGCTCTGCTTTGCTGTTTGTGTAGTGCTGCGCAATGGAAATCAGCAGTTTGTAGACAGCTCTTTCAAAGATCAGCGAGAACAAACACTCCTTTCTTTCCTCTCTGATTTCCTCCAAGTTAACGACAGATATTGACCTTATGGAATCACTGTAGCACATTGTGAATTATGTATGAAATGCAATTTCCCTGTCCCCTGTGGACAAGTTTGACTGTGCTGTTTGCTGTACCCATCGTCAGAGGGCTCGCAGTATTATCAGAGACAGAGCTAAGGAAACCCAACTCACCAAAAATAAACTGTTCCTTTTCAATTAAAAAAAAAACTTTTTCATTTCTTAAAATCCTCCCAGCAAACAGCTTGTCGTAGCTGCTGTCCTACCTCCTAACAGAGTTTAAGACCTTTTAAAAGCATGTTTTATATTGTCCCAAGGGTTCAACATGTGCTTAAAGGTAAAATGCAATGCTAAAGAAGTAGAATAGAATAGAATAGAATATTTCAGTTGGAAGGGACCTACAATGATCATCTAGCCCAACTGCCTGACCACCTCAGGGCTGACCAAAAGTTAAAGCCTGTTATTAAGGGCATTGTCCAAATGCCTCTTAAACACTGACAGGCTTGGGGCATCGACCACTTCTCTAGGAAGCCTGTCCCAAAAAACCCCAAAACAAGGGAGATTCACAAGTATGGGCAGACGCCTCACTGGCAAGCCTGGAGTCAAGAAATCAGTGATTATAGCCTACCTATTCTTTTTTCCATCCAGCGACACTTACTTCAGTAAAGATCTCACAGATTGCATCAAATGAGTCATCTCAGTAACAGGTCCCATATAGAGAAAACCTGACTTTCATGTACAACCTGGCTTGTGGTGTTTCCCTGCTCAGCACATTTCTTGTGCCCTCCAGTTTGATCATCAGAGATCTTCTGCAAGGTTTATCCATGTGACTAGTCTCAGGAACTAAAGTGGAATTTGGGCTATCTTAATATAACTCTAGAAGTTTTGCAGCCTCCTAGCAAATCAGTGGGAAAACATATTTTTTAAATTCTAATCAGAACATTTCTCCATAGTTGGGTTATTAAGAAGTTGGAACATGAGCACATTTTTATGGCGTTATTCAATTTTCCTTCCTTTTGTAACATTTGGTTTTAAAGCTTCTAATCAGTGTTTTTCTCTCATCCTATTTTTATTCTCATCCTAGAAACAAAATGCCAACATAACAATGAAAAATAAATGGAAGCACTTATTAACACTTATTAAAAAGTATATAAAAGCCATAGAAGAGGACTGAATTACTGAAGTTACTATGAGGAAATTTCAACTAGGTGGATTTTTCTCTCTCTTCTTGTGCAAGCCCCAATAACAATGTACAGTGTGTACATTAGCAATGTATGCATGGTCCAGGATGTGTACTAGGGTAGGAGTCTAGCAGGAGCTCCCCAACAACATGAGAACAGTATCCAGCCCCACTGCTGTTTTTCTGAGACTCAGAGATTTTTTTGCAGGGTACAAACTACACTCACGCATGAGCTAGTAACATAAGTAGAGGCAGAAAATGTAAGCAAGCTGCCTTTAACTGCTGCCTGCATGAGCAAATTGGAAAGATACTCAAGTACAGCAAGTAGATTTGTGTCAACAGTTCATTCTGCTGATGCAAGGGTTGTCCTGTAAGCTGCACCCAAAAGCAAGCAGAGTTGGCTTGGAATGTTTACTTCTAAAAATGAATCATAAAATGGGTTATTTTAAATGCACCAAATCTTGATTTCCTTATGGGCATATATAATTTGCACTCGTGGAAACTGTAGGAGCGTTCTTTTCTTCTGCTCTCAAGTAATTAAAAGTGAAGCTGTTCAGCTATTTGCATGCAATGAATTCGCTGGTCCCTCACTTACGTTGCTATGCCCTGTTATACATTACATATCCAAGGATTACATATTTTATACACATAATTGCTTTTGATCCTGTGGTGGAAATAAATTTTATAAGCCAGCCAAACTTCTCCTAACCACGTATACATCTGCTGTCTCCCTGAAGCTTGCTGACAGTTAATTCCCTTCACATCTCCTGTAGCTGCACAAGAGGTACTATTCCCACTGCCCTTGCGAAGTTACAGCCTGCTCCCACCCCGCATGACTAAATCAAAGCATTCCGAAAAACCAAAGGGACAGTCAAGTCTCTGGAATTTCAAAGCAAACATTTTTCTGTATGTCTGGTGCTTCAACTCCTGCCAAGTCATTTCTCCTGGTAATCATGCGTTTTGTTTAGCACACCAGCCCAGCTCCTGACTTCCATTTCACTGACAGAGCAGAGGCTTTGATTTTGGTCCGACATACACCTGGATAAATCCACCAAGGTCAACAGAACTGCACAGGTATAAATAGAAAAGAAATAGATCCAGATCTGGCTTTGTGTACACGGGTAATGTGTAGTAAGAACACACTATGGTTTTTGCAGTAAAACTGTTCAGCCTGTTCAAGAGCGCACATCCGCAGGGAATGGCAGCCACACCGACCCTCCATGCGCAGGTGCTCTGCTGGGAATGGGAGGTCACTGTGGCAAGACAGCAGGCAGCTCCTGACAGATAACACACCTATCTTAAACTGAGGACAACTCAAATATAGGTTTTTCAATCAAACATGCAGGCTGCCCAAAGAATGATAGAGCTCTCATAAAATGATAATCCCATATAACATCACTTAATCAACATTTAATTTACAAACAGCAAAGCCTCTGAAAAGTGTTGCCCTGTACGCAGGGTGATTTAATATGGGACTGTACTACACTGTAAGGCAGAGCTGCCAGCTTCTGCCAGTCCACTGACTCACAGCTGTGCTGGCTGGAGCAGACAGTCAGATCCGAAGCTGCAAGGGTTATACAGTAAGGTTTGCTCAGCCTGCCTAAGGGTGAGCTGGGCCTGGGTGGGAGCTGTTAGCAGTAAAGAAGAGTAAATGGACTGATCATAATCAGTCTCAGATGCTTCTGAATCAATTGCCCACTCTCCTGGGCCACCTCCGGGATGGCACTGCCTGTGACGGTCATGGGATGGAGATGCATCATCATGCAGTTCTCCTTCCAAGCATGATAATACCGTCTCCTTCTGTGGACAACTGCCGTACCTAGAGAGAGCTAGCAAGAGCTGTTGATGCGCCTGCTCTGGGTGGATTTCCAAGGCAATGGCACTCAGACACCTCCCTTGTGTTCCCGGGAGAAGGAGTCATCTACCACACCCCTGGCTTAGCCCAGATTAACAGCAGTTTTTTGCTGTTAATTCTCTGCTGCTACTGCCCCAAACAGAGCCTTTCAGTTAAGAGTCCCTTTTTGTTAACAGATGTAAATCTAACAAGCCTCCATAAGAATCAATGCAAGTTTTTAATCTAAATATGGAGTCTGCGCATGACAGGAGAGAGAAGTAGAAGAAAAGAAGAACGAACGGAAAGCAAGCAGATCCAGACCTGATACCAGGGACCTAGGCTCCACTCACCACAAAACCCAAGGACTGGTATAATTCTCCTAGCTTTACTCATACGAGAAAGTGAAGCTCGCTCTCTCACACACTGATCCTTCACACTTCTTATTTCTCTTTTCCTAATGCTCTCAGAAACTTCTGTCTTTACTCAGTCATCCTTGCTCTAAGTTTCTTTAAACTGCAATTGGATAATGTCCCCGGCTCTGGGGGAACCCCTTGTCAGAGCGATTCCTGGGGATATTGCCCCTATCTGACCAAATGGAGAGTAGCTACATTGCCAAAGGACTGACTAAAGATATGGTTCGTTCTTTGTAGTAGAAATCCTGCTTTACCAGCAACTATTTTTAAGGAACCCTATAATACAATATGTATGCTTGTACATTCATGCTCCTGCATTTTATTTTCTGTCAAATAAGACTCTGAATTTCTGGATATTGTGATCTGTGTGTATGTCTCATTGGGAATTTGGACCTTAGCCTGTGCACTTGCTACCCTCAACCTTAGAGATCCCAAATGTGTAGGCACCATTTGAACTAATTTCCCCAAACACATTTAATTTTGTCACTCTCTCTGTGTGTACATGTGGCTCTTAGTCACATGCAAAAGCCCTGTGCGTAACAACACACAGACAAACCTGCAGTAAATGTAAAGAGGGGATTGCTTTATCCCTTTAGGTTTCCAGTGTCTTCTCTCTCTGCCCTGAATCATGTCCCACAATCTCATTTGCTTTAAAGAATAACCCTCAAAACACTTTTCAGGAACTTGCTTAATCTGGTATTACTTACGCTTCTAATATTTCAAGGAAGACCTTGAATGACATTTAGCTAACAGGCAGTGTGTAGCTATGGACATCATTATTTCTAAGGTAAAGACCTTGAGCTGAACGTGCATATGGTTTACATTTGTTTTTTAAGAGAATTCCCTAATGAAGCACATTCCCTATCCCACAAGGCATAATAGTCTGCAAAAATGGTGGAGATGAAGTCTTCCCATTAATAATTAAACTTTTGTTGCTACCACAGTGGTGAGCATTAGGCAATTACCTTTTGTCTTTGGAGCTATTTGTTCAGATAGGTTTGTAAATAAATCCCTGCTTTCATGGGTCTGATACATTAAAAATAAAAAGAGAAAAATAGCAAGCTACCTCCTGTTCCAGAAGATGCCAAGGACTACTGCAAATGTAATGGATTCTGCTCCAACCACCATACGCATTTTGTCTGCATTTTGTCCACAATCTTTGACATACAGATCAATAAGCAATAAGCAGTAAGCAATATCCACTACTTATTACTCATTTCAAAATTAATAAGAGAGTATTTCTGAAGAAGTATATAAACTCTGAGTCAATGCAAGGAGTTGTCAAGGCCACCACCGTCAAATAGATGAAGTGCTCAGGACCGCTTCTGTGCTTGACGAGTGTGGTTTGTGTCTCAGCCAGGGTGTACATCATACCAATAACACAATCTTTCCAACAACCACCTGCACAGCTCAGTGTTGTGACCTCACGCATGAGGGACCCAGACAGAAGAGGCAGAGCTCAGGCACAGGTATTTTTGGGATGTTCTTCCTACTGCCACCAAAGGGGACACAATGGATGGGACTTGGTGGCTGCTGCTGGCCAGGTGTCCTCAACAAACAGGGCTATCGGCCTGCTGATGCTGCCTCTTCTTTCAAGGGCAGCATCCCTAGCAAGTCTTGCTTCCCAGGACCCAAGGCAAGCTGGGGCTCGCCAGCTTCCATACAGATGCTTGGAGCACATACAATCTGGACTCTCACCCTGTTTCAACACCCTCCCTCCACCTCCACGCCGAAACCCAACTATGAGAACTTGCAGTTTAAAGGTGCACTGTTTTTTTGCCACAAGTTTTCAGACATCGGTAACATGTTTGAGGTGCTCCCATTTTTTCCTTTCTTTTTGCTTGCTCTTAAAAACACATTTTTGTGGTAAGGAAGAATGAGGATGGCTCTCTGTTTTGGTATGTAGAAGGCTGTGATTGTGCCAGTGAAACTATATTAAGAAGAAGCCGGGGATAAAGTGTTTATAACCAATAATCAATGTAGCCACCCCTTTTCCTATTCACAAAGCTTGCAAAAAGTTTTTTGACATTTTTGGTTATGCAACATCATTCTATAACACCTCTTATGGAGCTAGGTGAGGTTTTAGCACTTGTTTATAAACAGCTCACTTCAACTATATCTTGGCATATTCAGTGTTTATGGTGTGTGGCTGAGCAATTTTCATCACACCTGACTGCTACTGTTTGTTTGTTAATGGAAACTTTTGTAATGGGCAGAGAGATTGGCAACTTCAAAATGCCTCCGAAAACAATCTGAGTATCTGAGAAACGAAAAGTGCTCTTTGAACTTCCCATGAAAAATAGCCGGAAAGAGCAAAGAATATTGTTCAAAGAGACTTTACATCACTTTTCAGACAAAAAAGTATAGAGGGGAGTTGGGATTAAAAGTCCCTATCGCCAGGTCAGAATTAAAAAAATGGAGCACTGTAGTACTTCTTCCTAAACCAAACATTATACAAGGTGGAATTCAGCAGCAAAGTTAAATATAAAATAAATCCAACAAGATTATAGAAGGGCACCATAACCCTGTCCCTGCAGTGACCCATGTAATAGCTCTATGCTGGTGCTTGTGATGACATGTCAGCAATCCCACGTTAAATGTCCTTTAAAGGCACATTAGTTACTCCTTTTCTTTGTGCTTCCAGGAGTTTCCTTCACTCCTTTATGAACAAATTTCAGTGCCTTCTGCCCTCTTCCCCTTACCCCCGTGTTATCTGTGAACAGCATTATGCCGTTCTCTCCTGACCTTCCTCCTCAGCTGATTACTGCAGTGAGGAAAGTATTTGGAGATACCAGCTCATTTCTTTTTCTCTTCTGTTTTTAGCAGAAATTCCTTCACAGCAGCTTGTTCAGAATACCTGCCGTGTGCAAGCGCTTTTGCAGCCACATTTGCTTTAATGCTGGCAAACAGCTAACACTGTCTTCGTGAGACACAGGTAAAAGAGGCAGACAGAGCTCTAGAGCAGCAGCGGCAGGAGCAGAGATGAGTAAGGGCGCAAGGAGTAGGTCTATGTACCAGGTAAATACTTTCTGGGGTAAAGGGAATAAAATTTTCGTGATGAACTGGAGGATGGATAGATATGGGGGGATATTTAATATCATATTTTACACTTGTGAGGTTACATGTTAGAGATCATTTAATATAGGCCCTTGTCACGTGATTTCAATTTGCTCTTCCAGAATATCAGCCCTAAAATTGTAAGTTTGGGAGAGCTTAAAACACTGTAGTTGCTCCACAGATGTTGTGGGTAGGCAGGGGGAGCTCGTCTGAATGAAAAAACCCACAAACTTCTTATTTTGAGGCCACAGTTACAACCTCCAAGTTTGAAGGCCGGCAATGCCCTGTTGCTTCACCCCTTTTCGGTATCTCCGGGTCCCTCACTCCAGGCCCCCGGTGCCACCAGCTCACCAGGGCCAGGTGGGGTGAGCAGCACCCACCTGCTCTCACGCTTTGGGGCTGCCAGGGCAGGAGCTGCCGGGCTTGCCAGCGAGGATGCAAACCCGAGTTGCGCCTTCCTACCCCGCCACTGATTTTCACAAAGGCCAGCAGAACGTAAGCACTCCTGAGAGCTTTTCCTCACTTAAATTTGGTTGGAATGGATCAACGGGTTAAAAAATTATTCAAAGGGGCATGGGTTATTGGCCTCTGCTTGCCTGTCAGGCAGTGGGAGAATACGGGTTTAGGAAACCAGACTAAAATCAGCTATTCTTTTTTTTTAAAAAAAAGGAAGAACTTTATTCAGAAGTAGCCGATTCATAATTTTGCTGTGAGATGACAACGATGGGAAGCTTGAAACATCCGTAGCACTCTGTCATTAACACTACTTGTGATAGAAATGCCAGACACGGGCAGCTCTGGAAGTACCCGCTCCTAATGAACTGTCATCCCTGAGCTCCTGAGCTGTCTTCACTTGTGCATCGTCAGAAACTCCTTCTCTATTCAAGGAGTAAGTTTTGTAATGGCAGTCAGGACACGCACCTTTTCATTCGTGAGAGAACGAGGATGTATTCCTGCTTTTAACGCAAACCTCAGTGTTAGGAGCTACCGCGAGGAACTGCGTCTGTCACCTGAGGTTTACGTTTTAACGAACATTAACAAATATCACCATTTGCTGCCGTTTGGATCTTGCAGCGAAATGTGGCTGATGATATATGTTGGATGTAGGAGCTTTATTAAAATCCATCAGTTCATACTATGTGCAAATAAAAAAAAAGGTATATTCCACTTGCATGTATATCTAGTTTCTCTGTGCATATACTTTAATTTACACAAAACTTTTTCAGCACTTGTTTTTCTTTTTCTTGCTGAAAAATAACACAAAGTTATTCCTTGTGCCTCTTACACTATTCCCTTTCACTACGTGCTAACATATATGATGGGAAGATGGTCACGGCCTTGTAGAAAGCAATAATAGAAATTACCCAAGTTTCCACGTAGTCCCATTTCTAGTAAGTATTGCCAAATCTTGACATTTTATCAGAAGGTATTTTAACAAAATACCTTTCTCAAAGCTCTGGTCCTCGAATTAAGTTAATATTCCTGTAATAAATCAATTGCACCTGAACGGTTTGAAAATCAGAATATAAGCAGAAAGAAATCCCTTTTTTACATCTCATTATTTTTAGCTACTCATCATACTTCTGGATTTGGAGTTGATGCTGCATACAAATGACAATGAATGGTTTGGGATATTTTAGACCAGAGAAAACCTCATAACCGATGAACACAAGTTATGTGTGTTGTTTCAGAAGTTATGTGACTTCCAGAAGTCATGTGTGGTGTTCCCAAATTTTCTGGGAGTCTCTTACGGGCAGGGAGAACAGAACTTACACAATTCCTCCTTTTCTCTCTGTTTTTCCCCTTAGTATTTTAAAATCTGAACCTTTCAAACCACACCTCTGCTTTAAGCCAGCAAGTCAACCAGAACAATTTACAGGAAAAAAAAATAATCTTATATTTCATTTTACTCATTCAAAAGAGAAAGGATGTGGCAGTTTATAATCTCGCACTGTGGTACTACTTGGAATTTTGTATCGGGTATCACAGAAATAAAACACATAAAAGCAAGGTTAAATGAGAAATGAACAGCCTCATAGTCCCGAACAATTAACTAAATATTTTTTCAGAAAAGGGAAACTTTCAAGCCCCTACACTATCAGGCAGGGGCCTGTACCACCCTGGTATTACAACCTCTTTTTTTCAGGCCTGGAAAGCATAAACAGAGACTAATATTACTTTTGGGACACTCTGCCTAGCAGAGTTTGTGTGGGAGTTTTTTGAAAGTTTGCCCCAATAAATGATTTACCAGGACAGTAAAAAGATCAAGAAAGCGCTGAGCTGGCCTCTCAAGACAAATTACTTTCTTCACCTGCTCCTTGAAATCCTTTAAAAACTTCTTGTAATGATTAATTTTCCAGAATTCTATAATCTGTTGAAGATCAGGGCCTGCAACTACCGCATATCTCTCCCGGGATAAAGATATGGCATGGTCTTGGATTGAATCCCATCCAGTGCATCCACACATTTGCTTTGGGTACCCATTTATTTTGCTTGTTACCTGAATTTTCCTACAGAGTCATTAAGGTTTCAATATTTTATAATGCCGCACGTTTTTCTACTAAACAAAACACAAGAGGGTGTTTTGCCCTCCCTTTTTTATATTTGTTTTGTCAAAATAATTTGTTTTGGGCATAGTAAAGACAAAACCAGACTCGGAGGGAGGAAGGAAGAGGCAAGTGGGAAGATGCCAATAAAGGCAGAGAAGAGAGATAAGGGAGACAGAAAGAAATGACTGCACGTACTTGGGGGGCTCCCCTGCCTTTCTGCGATACTGGTGCCTGCCTGGGACCCCTGAGGAGTTTCGCAATACACATAATAAAGAAACAGTGGTAGGAGACGCATGGAGAAGAACAATTAAGAACAACAATGAGAAAAAAAATTACAGGCATAATTGTGCCTCGTTAGGGTACTTTATGGAGACGCATGGAGAAGAACAATTAAGAACAACAATGAGAAAAAAAATTACAGGCATAATTGTGCCTCGTTAGAGGTACTTTATGATAATAAATAATGATATGTATTTCTGGTGATAATGATCCTGCAGTTTGCTTGCTCCACTTATTCTAATTCCTCCTACAGTGCCACTGCTGTCTAATATAGGATATTTGTGTGAAAGATGAGTTAGAAAATTAGATTCCATTATAACAGCATCAGGTATAATAAGCAAAGCTATGGAAAATAACCTCTCTCTTCCTCTACTGCTTCTACACCTGTCATTTCCAGTGGTTTCCACCACCCACCCATAGACATTAAACATTTTACAAGCACCACTAAGTCTCATATTCTCTTCATTTTACTGAAGGAGAAACTGAGGCATAGAATAACTTGCCTACAAATATGGACCTACCAAGCAGCTGGGCTAGGCACCGGGCCAGTCCGCAGTCTCATGCTTTAACTGTTTCTGATGCTTCTATATAGAATATTATTAATTACTGGCAATTTGTAGTAGGCAAACCCATATGAAGGCCTTATTAGCAGTGTGCGAACACAGCAAGAAGAGCTTCTGCTCCCCAGAGGAGCTCCCGAAAGGCTCACAGCTTTAATAGCCCATAGAAGCTCACATCATTGGGAACAAAGATCTTTTAAAACATTGCTCCCATAGTAATTTTAATTATGGCAGATCATTAGTCAGCAAACCCATGCTCGGGGACTGCTTATTGAGCAAGGAAAACCTCATATCCACAGCTGCAGCTGCGATTGCAAGCTGGAGTGCCTCGCAGTGCTAGCAAAAGCAATTACAAAAATATTTTCAAGACCCTTAGCAGATCCAGGCAGGACAGTTTATTCACCTACCACTACTGGTCTGATTGACCTGCAAAACCAAGGAGGAGAAAAGGTGCTGGTGATGCAGACGCTGCCTGTGGGGCAGTCAAGGGTCAGGCACCCGTCCCCATTTTAGCAGTAATGTGGTACCTAAGGGCTGTGTGTGCCTTTGAAGCGCAGTCCAGTTATTTTTAAAGGCTCCCATCAACCAGCCCATCGTGTAACTTAAGAAGAAACGGCACTGTAATAGCAGACATAATATTCTTCTTGCAGACTCTGCAATTCTCCGACACGTCTGCTTGACTCTCCTTTCATAGCGGACAAACCTCCCGGCAGGAACCGGTTAACAAGGATGGCGACGAGCAGCACCGACAAGCAGCAGCTCTGGAGGAAGGCAGTCATGTATTTAAAAAGGAAAAACCACCACCAAGAAGCCCACAAAAAAGCCACACTATTTATTTTTCTGGGAGGTGAGTGAGAAGACTTTCAAAGCGTGGCTGTTATGCTGTTTTGGCACAAAAGGTACTTTTCCAAATTGAAATCTTCCATTGGGCTGGCTTGGAAAACAGCATGTGGTTTATAACCATGGCTTGTTCCTTTCGGCTTTGCCTCCTCTTCCAGGTTAAAGTCAGCAGCTGGGAGCGTCTCTGGGAGGAGGGAGGAGCGTGTAAGAAACACAGCATCCCCAGCGCGTTTCCAATGGCTGGCCCTGGGATCTGCAGCTAGTAAACACAAACACTCTCCTTAAAAGGACCTTGCTTGGCAGGACACCGAGGGAAAAAAATGAGACTATTGCCGAGGTGGGGAGCGAAAAGAAGTTGTTATTTGCTGGCACGGGGGAAAGGAACGAAGGATGCTGAAAGGGTACTGGGCAGCTGCTTTTCCGGCTGCTCTGGGAGCCAAGGGAAGAGCCTTTGATCTACTGAGCAGGCCTGGGCTTGCCGCCAGGACCTATATCCTTTCTCCAGCAGTGACAGCAGGCTTCCTTGCTAGTTCCTCTCTGATTGCCGAGTCAAAAAACAAGTGATGTAACTCATATGGGGACCTCACTGAAATGTTTCTATTACCACCAGCTCTGCAGAAAACATATGCTACAGATGCCTTAATCTGAAAATCTTCTTGCGTGGGGGGGGGGGGGGGGGGGGGGGGGGCGTGGCGGGGGGGGGGGGGGGGGAAGAAACCATTAGGTCCTCTGGATTACATCTTGCAAAGCCTCATAAAAACTCCTCTAACGTACTGGTGAATTAAACAAACCCATTGGTTCTACAGCTGAACTACATGTCTGCATAGCACCTTGGCCAAGCAAGCCCTCCCCCAAATTTTAATGTGCTCTTACCTGTTGTGACTGGGAGATTCAAATAGGAATATGGCTTCCAGACCCATATCTCAAATGATATCATCAAGATAGTACTTACTAAAGAACGAGTTGTTTCAAAATAATTGCCAACAATTTTCAGTATAGAGTGATGTGAAGACCAGCCTGCTTGATTTGTGGTGTTGCCCAAGAAAGGGGAATATGAAGACAGCTGTGTTCCTCAGCTCTCAGACCAGAACAACCAGAGTATACAGAATTTCCTCCAACACCAGCATGCCTTTAGTACTTATCAGCATAACGCGCTATTGCCATCACTGCAGGTAAATTCTGCTTGGATGCGATCCAGGCTTACATCTTACCCCAGAACCAGCCAGGATTTGAAAGTCTCATCACTTGAAGCACAGAAACATGTTACGTTTTATTTCTAATGAAGCTGAACCATACATTTTTGCATTACATAACCAAAACTTCACTTTATCTTCTTTGCAGCACAACAGCTTTTGCACCGTAGCCTCCCCTTCCTTTTGATGCTCACCATCACTGCTGAGAATGCAACCTTGCAAGACGCTAGGAGTACTGGCTCAGGAGTTTAGATGGTCCCATAAAGTTAACTCAACAAAGCACTTCTATTCTCTCAATAAGGCTTCCAGCTTGCTATCAGGTACTTGCTGCTCTGTATTAATGTTACTTGCACGGCAGTGGCAGCTTCTCTCAGGTGGGGTCCCCTGCAAGATGCACTGGGTGGCTCTTTATTAGTTCTCTTTCCCAGGTCATAGCTTAACACTGTGAGATGCAATAACAATTGCACCAGGTGTGCTGTTTTCACCATGTTCAGCTCTGCTGAACTCAGCTGGAGCCTTAATATTTGGGTCAGGTTCTGTCTCCAGACATTATCATACTGACTTCAACTTGCTCTTGATGAATCCCTTAGTCTCAGGTGCCACTTGGGGCACCAGCTTCAATTTGTGATGGTGCCTCCTGCTTTTCACATGGACAGAACCTGCAAAGATTTTGTGCTCTTTTTCCCCCCGCAGTTGCTAAGTTTACTGAACCTATCAGACATTGCTACACATGAGAAGACATTTTAAACACAAACTCATTGTTGTGGTTTAACCCAGCAGGCAGCTAAACACCACACAGCCATTTGCTCACTCCCCCTCCAGTGGGATGGGGAGAGAATCAGGA
>NW_008795863.1:6394896-6428594 GCF_000699145.1 Aptenodytes forsteri | reverse complement strand
AATAATAATAATAACAACAACAATAATACACAAAGCAAGTGATGCACAATGCAATTGCTCACCACCTGCCTACCGATGCCCAGCCAGCTCCCGAGCAGCGATCGCTGCCCCCCAGCCAACTCCCCCCAGCCTATATACAAAGCATGACATCACATGGTATGAAATATCCCTTTGGCCAGCTTGGGTCAGCTGTCCTGGCTGTGCCCCCTCCCAGCTTCTTGCTGGCGGGGCATGAGAAGCTGAAAAGTCCTTGACTAGTGCAAGCACTGCTCAGCAACAACTATAACATCGGTGTGTTATCAACATTGTTCTCATCCTAAATCCAAAACACAGCACTGTACCAGCTACTAGGAAGAAAATTAACGCTATCCCAGCTGAAACCAGGACACTCATTTATGAAGTTGGGTGTATTGAGAAAAGAACAAATCACAGAATACGAGCAACAAGTTTTGTTGTATAGTAACAACAAAACATCTAAATAACTTTGCACACTTCATATAAACAGTGAATTTTCTTCCCTACCTGTGTGCAATTCAATTTCAACTTTTTTAGCACACTCATATCAATATACCATGTGTGTCATTGCCTCATTGCTTTTTTCTACCTGTAATTGTTCACATTACTGCTGATGACATTGACTGATGCAAAGACAGGTGTAAACAGAAAGGGGACATTTGCAGATGCGGAAACACTTTAAAATGAAAGGTCTGTCAAATGGAAAAGAACAACACTAATCAGGAAAGAAATTATGTTTTCCATCTTCCAAATGTGCACATTACAAAAGATGCAAAGTTTGTTAAAAAGGACAGCTTTGAAAAAGTAGTTGACACTTTAATTTTTACAAGAACTGAACGATGAGATTTTCTGCTGCGTAAATGCTTGAAACTTAATTTTTAATTTGTCATCAGTAATAAACACACATGCTATAGAAATGTCAGTTTGGTTTATAGGAACTTAACACTAATATAACTAGAGATAACTCTGCAGAACAACTGGAAGCATACAGCAGCAAAGCCCTCTTCACTCTCTGTCCACAGCTGCACAGAGGGTTAAGCTGTGACAAGTCAGCTGAAGGACTTGTCAGAATTATTATATGGTAACATATTAATAAGCTGGAATTTGGCCCAAAGAGATGACACAAAAAACATTTTGCAGTGACAGATTTTGCCTGCCATTGGCTTTTTAAAGCTGAAGGCCCATGATGACTTGTTTTTTCCTGTGGTTGGGAAGCAGGTGGCCATGGCCTCCAACAGCCCGTCACTCACCTTCTTGATGCAGTGTTAGCAAGAACTATCAGGACCTTCCTTCTGGAATTCAATGCCAAACAGCCTAAATTTGGAGATCAGGAGGGTGACCTAATGCCAGTAATTCTTCAGCTAGTAGCTCTTCTTCCTGTCTTTTTCCCATGCCTGTGACTCTGGCAAATGACTCAGTCACTTAAAGGGCATCACATACTTAGAGAGCTTCCTAAATTGGTACCAGCCAGATCTTACTTAGCATAGCAGGCTTCTGGAACGTAGAGCTGGGACTAAGCCTGTTGGAAAACCAGCTCAGGCTATATGCTTTTGCAATCTGGTGGTAATAAAAACCAGCGGCATATCTCCTAAGCCTCTTCGTCAGACTGCTGACAGTTCTATGTGTCTAGTATGTAACTGGCATCAGACAAAGGGAGGTAAGCCTATAGAGTCAGAAATAAAAAACACTCACTAAACCAGATGTATTGCAGCTATCATAGTTTCCACTTATTTTTGCACATCTTTAATAATTGCCAATCTGAAATGGTACCAGCTGACTGGCTGTAATATCTAACAAATATGTTCATGTTTATGTATGGCCCTAGTTTCCTCCCCCACATGTACACGTTTGAAAAGCCTCATGTTTTGCAGCTTTCACCCAAACATCTGCAATCATTTATGGAATAAAACAGTCTGCCATCTCAGCCTAGGTTTTTCAGTGCACACTACAACTGATGTCATTTTGGTATTTTGGATTCTCAAAAGAAACAAATAGGTTTCCAGGCAAACCACATCACAGAACGTACCATGGTTATCAGTTCAAAGAGCCTCACTAGCTCAGCAGCTAGTGCTGTATTTCATCACCTCTTCCTGAGGTCAGGCAGGGAAATGTTAGCCCAGGAATACACATCTGTGCGTATACAAATAGCTTCAGTCTTCGGTTGTTCTCTCCCTGACTGCCCCCTGAAATAATCCTCTGCAAAGCACAAGAACTGTCAAGTATACGCTTGGCCAAGGATAGACTTTAATATGAATCATGCTATGTTCTGGAACGTGGGTATTCTGTATGTCATTTTAGGGATGAAGGAAAACTGACTGACTGAAACTGAGATCGTTACTGTACTATCCCGTCACCTTACTATGAAAAGGTCCCTCAAACTTATTTACAGAAGTGTATTCTGCTTACATTTTGTCTTTCCTCTAGCCCACACCAGAGCTAGGGTGAGAAATAAACTCCCTAACAATCCCAGAGTGTGGAAGTAAGACTGGATTCAGAATGGACTGCTTAGACCTTCGCCTCTCCAATTTGGCAAAAGAAGCTAGACATATTTTGGGTTCCCAAGAGGACCCAGCATGGATCCAGGCTCCAGTGAGTGACAGACTAGACTGGACACAGCAGAGGCAAAGCAGAACTTCCTCTGGGGCTGCTCCCAGCTAACCTGAACATGTTTTCAGTTAGTAGCCTTGGGCAAATCCTGGGCTGATGCCTATGCAACTTTTCTGAAGCAAATTCTGCTGCATAAATGAAACAAAGGCATTGTAGCAAGAGGGATGAGAGCATGCTAACAGCTTAGCATCAGTAGGTATTGATTAAACACTTTGCTGGCTAATCCTGACAGGCTACCAGTGATTAAATTACATCAGACTCTAAAGACATTGGGTAAATTTTCTAAACAAACATTCTTTATTAAAATTAGAGGAATAAACTGGTCAGGGGACTCAAAGGAGTACTGAACATTTATTAATACGTAAAGCCTTTGGAAAAAGACATTACGCTAACTTGGTAAATGAGTGTGAAACTAGCTGAGCTAGGGAAAATATGATATAGGAGACACTGTATTCTAGGTAGATGAAGTATATTTCTGGAAGGGCTACAGTTTCAGAAGACCACAAACATCAAATTAAGTGTCCCAATACCTTGATGTAAAAACATAAGCTAGAAATAAAGGAAATGCGAAAGTTGGCTGTAGAGAAAGACACATGTGACTCAAGAGTTTCACCCTTGGAAATCAGTCCCGGTATTGTCACTGGGACTACTGTCCAGTGCTTCTCTTCCCTGTTTGCAGTCTGACATATGCAGGTACACACTGCTGTGACTAAGATTCATTTATTGTAGGTTATAAGTCCTCATGAAAGGGCCCCAAAGGCCGGGTGTTGTTCAAAGTAGGCGTTCAAAAGCACAGGTTTCTAAAAATGTATTATTAAAGAGGAACTATATGAGCTTTGCAAACCATATTCTCCCAAGGGCAAGCTGACCTTTTTTTCCTTGTTCTTATCCCTGAGGTGTGGGATTTCTTTTCACAGACACAGATCCTGAAAGATCCTAGTGAGAAATGATTCTTCACGTTACAAATGCCTCCTCTACTGTCTGTACATGCTGCCTGGCAAAACCTTCTGAGCTCTAAGGTAACATAACAACGATTACTTTTGAATGTAAGTCATGCTTGGCATTGCAAATTTTAACTGTTTGTAGTGCCTGGTTTTACACAAATACGATTGCTCCAACAGTTTAGAGGACTTGTCCTTTCCGCAGACATGCTTATCTGATGAATAAATTTAACATTCATAAGCATGTGACCTTGCTATTCCTTTTTGACTTGAGATGCTAGTCAATTTTGGATTAGATGGTTGCTATTGCTGGGAAAGGACTGTGGTGATGGAGTAACCATCAATCTTTGAATCTTTGTTAACAAAGAATAAAGGGAGTCTGACTTCCTTCAACTCTGGAAGAATCAGAAACAAAGATTTCTGTCTTGCAAATCTAAGCTACTATCAGCACATACTTTAACCAAAAATAGTCACTCCATATTCCCACCCACCCTCAGTGTCATGCCCTGAGGTTTTCTGTGCTATATCTAGCATTTTTGATGTACCCATGTGAGTTTCTGTTGTTTCTGTCATGCACCGATAAGTACAGCTCAACAAATCAATGCCCCAGCTCCTGTGTTTGCTATTGCACTTTGGTCTTAAGAGATATTAATCATGTTTTTATGTTTTGGGTGATGACAACATATAGCTTCAGGTCTATAAAACACTTGTTTTGGATATTTCTACTCAATGGAGGACAGTTGCTAGACCCACAAGCTCCTGTGCAGATTCTCCCCATTCCTCAGCAAGCCAGTGTTCTCCAGGCCAACCAGCAGAATTCATCATAAAAGCTACTTTACAAAAAATATTATTTCCTTTTACCACAGTGCTACAATACTGTTGCAGAAGAAACACCTGCACTACTCCGGAGTTGTGGGCCAGTCACATAGAAACATTTTAGCCTCACATAGAAATGTCACGTGGAAATGTTTAAAAGTCTATACTGAAAATGTCCCCAGTGAATAGGCTGTTCACAAAGGATTACTTCAGCTCCTTTCAGAGCATGTATTAAGGACAAGGTTTGACGGTAGTTGTCTTCAGTGGTAGCACCGATGCAGATACCTTAGCCACTTCCTGACACTTCTGCATCGCTACATCCCCACCTGTACTAAAACACATTAGTTGGGTGGTGCTGTCAACCAGATCAGGTACATGATACGTATGACTGCTTTTACGTTCAGGTTTTTTTCCCCTTCCCTTCTCTTCCTTTTTTTTATTTTTTTAAAAAAGCCAGATTCACAGCACAGCTCCAGAAAATAGCCATGTTAGCAGAGTTGGAGGGAGCAATAAACTGTGAAGTAGGGACAGAGATACCGTATGACAGTATCACTTCTGAAGACAGAGCGCTGTCACTACAGCCTAACTTTAAGTGCATGGAAGAGCCCCTGTGTTTACACTGACCACGAGAGCAGCCCAGGGAGATTTATTTTCCTAGGCTGAAGTTGGCCTTTATATATAACCTTTACTTCTCTCCATATTGTAGGGAGATTCAAATCTGTACGCTGATTTTTACCTTCAAAATCAGGAGCAATGTATTACCTTGCAACCAAAGAATCAGACCTGAAGTCACAGAGATACTGATATTTAAACAGATTTACAAAACCAAACCTACTTAAACATTTGGTCTGCACAGGGGTTTCTGTCAATTTTACCAGGCACCTATCCATATCATTAAATACCTAAATAAATTTCTCCTCCTCTACATTTATATTGGTGTAATTAAGATGAGAATTTGATTCTAGTTCTCTCAGGGTTCTTTTTTACCTATTGGAAGAAAAAGATTTACTGCCTGTATTATTTGTGTATGGTTCTGATTTAATGAATCAACAGTTAAACACCCACCTCTAATAACGCCCAGATCTTTTAAAAGATCTCTACAATGCAAGTCATCCACCTGAATGTACGAAGCGTCTTCTGTGCTCACCATTATCATAGAATCATAGAATCATTAAGGTTGGAAAAGACCTCTAAGATCATCGAGTCCAACCGTCAACCCAACACCACCATGCCCACTAAACCATGTCCCTAAGCGCTGCATCTACACGTCTTTTAAATACTTCCAGGGATGGGGACTCAACCACTTCCCCGGGCAGCCTGGTCCAATGTTTCACCACTCTTTCAGTAAAGAAATTTTTCCTCACGTCCAATCTAAGCCTCCCCTGGCGCAACTTGAGGCCATTTCCTCTCGTCCTATCGCTAGTTACTTTGGAGAAGAGACCAACACCCACCTCGCTACAACCTCCTTTCAGGTAGTTGTAGAGAGCGATGAGGTCTCCCCTCAGCCTCCTTTTCTCCAGGCTAAACAACCCCAGTTCCCTCAGCCGCTCCTCATAAGACTTGTTCCCCAGACCTTTCACCAGCCTCATTGCCCTTCTCTGGACACGCTCCAGCACCTCAACGTCCTTCTTGAGGTGAGGGGCCCAAAACTGAACACAGTATTCGAGGTGCGGCCTCACCAGTGCCGAGCAGTACCTCAGGGTAGTGGCTGTGGAAAGTTAAGCACCATGTAAATAGTAGAAACTAAAAGCAGTCAGTGCAGAAGCATTAATTACACGTGGGGAAAAAGCAGAGAGTGAGTCTCCATTTTAGTTCATTGTCTTGGAACTTCAGCGGTGAACTGGAGAAGCTTCCCACCTGCCCCAGCATTGTGTGAACCATAATGGAGTTGGGTTAGTTTGTTCATTGAAATGTTTTTCTAAAAAATACTGGCATAGATTCACCTTGGGGCTGTCCACATGTTTTCTTTCAATCAGTTACTGAAAATCGAGCAGTTGCAAGAGCCTTTATATGGAGAGCCCAGGGGATTCACTTTTCCTGGTCCAGGCTAGCTGAGACTTCGTGGGCAGAAGAAGGACAGACTTCTAGCAGGCACAAAATACAGGTATAGCTGCTGAAAGGGCAGCTCATTTCTAGGGAGTAGATAACCCAGTTGCTTCTTTCCTAGCTGTGTACCCAGATTTGCTTCCATGGAAAACCAGGGCACCTGGGGAGATGGTTGCATCCTGGTCCCTTTCCAGCATGCAGCACACCTCGGGACCAGGACCTCCCAGGGTCCGAGGACTCTACCAGTTCAGACACAGGCACTCTGACAGAGGGAGGGCATGTGTGGATGGACCAGGAGAAAAGACTCATTTAATAAACAAGTGAAAATGGTTATTTCTTATTTCCTGCTCATCTGGCTCTGGACACTGAACTGTAAGCCTCTAGTATGGCAAACAGATCTTAAAAAGTTATAGACGGTAAGCAGGTGTTACCAGCAACTCCTTGGTACAAAGAATCAGTACGTTGGAGTCGGCACTGAAAAATGGTGAAGAACGCAAACTGTTTCAAACATCAGTGAATGAATGGTTTCACCATCTATATTTTTGTAGAGTCATGTCATCTGAACTTTTTTCTCTGGTTAGAAACCTCAGTCACGCTATGTGCAAGTACCGTATCCCGAGGCTTTCCTAACCTGGATCTCCAGTAGAACAATAACTCCCTCTGGTGTTTGCCTGCTATTGTTACTGCCTCAGCCGCAGCCCGGGGAAACCCTGCCAGATGATGTATGTACTATAAACCCTCTTTCCTTGGTCGATGCTATTTTACGCTTTGGGCGGACAGGACAGCGTGTGCCCATCAGGCACACACCGGCCCCAGAGGCACTCACGTCTACAGGTGAACATCACTGCACCACGAAAAGTGGATCGCCAAACTCTGCTGCCGCCGAGCAGCTCATGGTGCCAAAGACTCATTCACATGCTCCCTGCATTTATTTAATTACACGAACAGTAGGCTTATTGCAATGTGTCTGGATGCTGTATTTGATGAATACTGGAACTTACCAACCCAGTCCCGGGAGGGTCAGGATATAGGGCTATGTCAAGTGGCTGGATGATAGTTCAGAGTTAATGAATTGCTGTGGTCTGCTCTTGGGACAGACAATGTGGAACTGTCATTCAGCTGCAAACTTATTTACAGGAATGCTGTCACAGCTTCAAGGCTCAAATCTGCCCTACAAGTGAGTTTCAAGCTGTATGTGGAGGCAGAGGAAGCAAAATGGGATGCAAGGGAATTAAGCTCCTGTCCTTAGTGCTAGACCTTACCTACCTATTACCATAGTAGTGCTGATGATTGTCAATTCTTTTAATGCAAAATTTACAAGAATATATAAACTTTTTATTTAAAAAATGTATCACACGATAATTTATAAGTAAACACCCAATAAATTTTTTTTTCCAGATTTTTGCTGTAATCAGTTGATGAAAACAAATCTGCAAGACAAGATGAAGGAAACTAAATGTTTGAGATATGCCTTTTGCCAAAGAGAAGAGGCTATTTTGCTGGGCAGTTTAATAGAAATTCCTTCCAAAGAATCATGTGATCATTCAGCCGGGTGCTCTCTCCAACCAGCTCACAGGCTTTTTATATTTGACCTAAATGTCTGGAGTTTTTTTCCTTTTCTTCTTCAGCATATCACAGAATGGGAATCTGTAAACTGATTATTGTTGCTGTTAATTCACTTCTGAATGCAAACATCTTTGCATACTTCAAACACTGGTGTATAGAGCTGAAATCAGAAATGTTAAGAGAGCTTGAAAGCTCATACTAAATCCTGACTGTCTGGCTCCCTCATCCTTGTTACAAATAGCCCTGTGGCAGAAGGCTCCCTGGCCAAGGCCTTGTATTATACAGTGTGTAACCATACTACACCTTTGATGTAAAACAACTCCCCTTTAATGTGCTGTAATCTCTTATCCCCTTTGCCTCTAAGATAATAATCCTCTTGCATGCGGTAATCCTCAAAATCATACATGCTCTTGAAAGCTTTTCTTTTGGAAATTATTCATACCCATTTTCTGGGCACTGGCAACTGAATATTACAGAAAACCCGATTCTTCTGGTTTTGACCAAGACAGTCTGATTTTTTCCATATTCCAGATTCACTGCTTGGCTGGAACTGGGTCAACAAAATGAGTAAACAGTTTCTAGCTGTCCAGCAGAATGGTAGCGTGCCTACTTTTTGATTGGTCAAGACAGAGGCACAACATTTCTGGGAGAGGTAACAGGAAACAAGTGAAACAACATTTTCTATTTGGGTTGTAGAACAGAGAATTAGAAAAGAAAGATCTAGTTGTCTAGAATGATTTAAAAATATCTCCTCCTTGACTACTAAAACAAGCTAGTAAAAGAAAAATTCCCACCTCAGCAGTAATAAGCAAGACCCCTAGCACTGGCACCTGGACATTTACAAGCATGCTACCAGCTACTCAAAGTTTCATTATTGCAAGATTGAACATTTTTAGATATTGCCACCTTAAGTCAGAGGTAGAGGTTGAGACTAGAATTACTTAATCAGATCAGCATGTTTATTTAAATGATCTAATCGTGGCAATAGGTGATGACTATAATGTGAGTCTCATCAGGTCAAATGTAACATCCTAAATGACATAAACTGCATTAATTGCAGAACATGATTAATATTAGCCTAAGAGTTCAAAAAAATATTTTTATTTACTGACAAATGTGCACATCCCTGTAAGGAATTTGTAGCAAGCTAGGAAGAGTGCTGAGGTACAGCTTCTAATGATACAACAGCGTAACCTGCTGATCAGACCATCTCATCTTGTCTGTCCAAGCCCAGCCAGCTTGCCTCGCTCGCTCCCCGAAAGACCAAGCACAGAACATTTCTCAAGGTTTGCTTTTTGTGGAGGGCAGGGTCTGCTGCCAGCAGGACAGATCCTGGTTGTACTGCAGAGGTCTAGGGGCGTTTTATTCCTTTTGCCCTTGTTGGGAGGTGGTCCCCACCGTCCTTGGGCATGGGGATCACCCATCTGCAACCCCTCTGCATTGGTCTGTCCTACGCAGTCACGTTGTTCTCCCCTCTCCTGGGCCAGCAGGCAGAGTGGGGAATCAGCCGTGGGCTCTGGGTCAGCTCCTGACTCACAGCAGCTGCCCTGGGGATGATGGATAAATACGCCTGAGCTAAACAGCACAGCTCTCTGGCATCCTGAGTTAACGTTTCACAGTGTTCGTCATTTAATCTTGTAACTACAAGAGGCTTAAAGTTTCTCCTGAAGTTCTGTGAAACTCTCATCCTCATACAGAGTCAAAATTACCTTGCACTTACTTCATTCAGATTACAACCTATTCCTCATGAGTCACAAACCTGAATGCAAACTCCCCAGTTTCAAGAGTTTGAGGGAAGGGGTCTTGGTGGGCTCTCAGCCTAAGAGGCTTTGAACTTTGTTGGAGGTTTAGGGATGCCCTGCAGACCTGCAGGTCCTTCTTTGCAGTGAACTGCGGTAGCACATGTGTCGTAGCCCAAAGACTGCCTCCCAGGCATAACAAGAACAATAAATAGTACTGATAAACACTCCAAGCTGAAGTGGGCTGCACATGGGAATCAGGCAGTACTATTTCTAAAAGAAAGGCAGGAAATTAGGCTCTCTTATGCCATTTCAAATGTTTACAGTAAATCAGCAAAATTAATGGTTCTAGCAGAGAGAAACTCTACTCTCACTGAGAAATTCACTGTACTCCAAGCAAACCAGCCAAATATTAATTTCCTTACAGCTGTTTTTGCCATTTATTTCCTTGATTTGCCAAAATTAAGTCAGCTGAATTTTCTCATGAGTGCAAACATTTGTGTTGCAAAAAATAAGAAACTCAAGTATTTAATCCATTTTTAGGAAATAGAGTTAACTTATCAGCTATAAGTGCTAATCTTTCTGTCTCACACGAAAGTCCAGAAACTCCAGATAGATATAAAACACTTGGGTAACTTGACTGTTTGCATGAGGTTTTAGATTCTGAACATCGAAGGCAAACACCTGTCAAAAGGAACCAGTTTTAATTTGGTGAGTAGAAAAAAGTGACGTAAAACACCAAGGTTACAAGCAAGACTCCTAGGAAGATGCTAAACAAAATTTTTCATGCAGATGCATCAATGCATATAAAAAGGAGTAACCTCATCTCCTCCATTCCTCTCTCTAAGGAGGATTAGAAGTCCAGCTGTCACGGGGAGCATGCTTGCTCTCTTTAGTCCTCATCTAGGTGATGACAAGCAACTCCAGTTTGCCAAAGCTTAAGTAAGTAATCACTTTGCCAAACTTCATTAGCAGTGTATTGATTAGAAAAACACAACTTTTAAATTATGAAATATGTTGCCCCATTCAGTTTCTGAACTTTTAAAATCAGCATAATCACTCCTAAATCACTGCTTTAATGTTTGTTGATTGAAAAACAAATTATTGAGGTAAGAGCTAATAGTTATAATTAATACTATTTTTCTTTTATCTTAATTCTTAATTGAAATGAGATTAAGTGAACAAGAATTAAAATAGAAGCCAATGTAAACCCACTGCATATATGTTATTACTATGAGGAGAAGAAAAGTTTAGTATTAAGATGAGAAGCTTAATGTTATCAGCACTTACAAGACTGGAATCAGAACGTCCAGATTAAAATTCAGGCTCTAATTCCCTTTTTATCTCAGCTTTCTGATCAGTGATACAGGGCTAATAATCCTTACTTTTCTCATTCATGGATTGTTTCAAGGATGAAAAATACAATGTCAGTGTTGAGTATTATCATAATTAGTTTTAAAAGTATGAATGAAATTATGAAGATATATCATAAAAGTAAAGAAATAGGGTATTTGAAACCATAAGTGCACAACACTGAATTAATAAGGAAATAATAACAGTCTGATGAGGAAAAGAAATGAATCTGTTTTTCTTCAGTGGCAAGGAAACAAAATTTCAGAAATCACCATATTACTTCTTTTCACATATTTCCCACTAAAGAGGCCCATTCTGAAAAGGTTTATAGAGTAATTTTTGAGCGTTAAACCTATTAGAGGTGCAACTATCTTCTGATGTATGTATGGGTAGAGTCTAAGATTTTCACTTTATAGAAGAAGAGTGGTTGGACAGACAAAGAACAGGAGTAGGAAACTAGCAAAATGTGGTCATTAAATGGGTTTCAAAACACCTAGTGATACATACAAAAGAAACTACAAAGCCCTGTTTATTTACCTAACTATATTAAAAAACCCCCAAACCCTCCCACTTAGACAATTCACGGAGAACATAAATGGCATAATGACGTACCTAACTACAGAAGGAAAAAAAATCTCCTTAAAATATTAAAATTAATGCCAGCAAAAATCATCCATCACAGTTTAAGATAACACATGGCAAGCATAATCAGCTTATTATTTTTCCAAGCCATCAGTAGAACAAGGTGAATGACAAACCTTGCAAGTTACAGCAATTTATCAGTTGCTTGTAAACTAGTTTAGCTATATTGCCTTAAAAAGTGTGTTGCTATATATCAGGTAATGGTCTGATGCCTTTTTTCACATCATGGACATCACCTAGTTGCCTCTTCTCTACAGTGGATTTTCAGGACTCACTCCACTGATAAACATGGGAGTGAAATGCTTTGGAAAATTTGGCCCTTTAACTTTTTTACTCCTAATCTCAGCAAAACTTCACACCAACAAGCATCTGCTTATCATTCAAAACAATGCCACTTAGTGGCCATTGGTGGGTTTTCTTTCAGAAAAGACAGTCAAACCCCAAATCTTACATTTACATTTATGACCGAAACACAGAAATTCCAATCCACTTCACACTTTTAGGCATTTCTAAATCAATATGAAGGTTTAAGCTTCAATGGGATTTTCAGTATAAAGTCATTTGATTGGGTTGTAGGACATGGAACTGATTTAGTTCCTCGTTCAAAGGCAAACTCAAAGTCATCTTATACACCTTTCTAAAAATCTTCAGGAGCAATTACGTGAATTGGGGATACAACATGGATAACCTATGGCAAGGTGTATGCAAAGGTCTACCTTTGCACATTGTTATTTGCTATGGAGACATGTCAATGTTTTTTATGACCTGAGGATCCATCAGTATACTATGTAAAGTGAAGATGAGACCAAAATGACAGAATTTGAAAAGCGACTGTAAAACTGTCAGATTTTGCATACTGACACACTTACTTGTGTGGTGCTACACTGTTTTGTCCTGTCTGATTAAAATCTGGAATAATTTTAAAATGAACCAATATGACATCAAAACTACAACACTATGATACCGTGTGTTTTGTTTTTCTGCAGAAAATGAATCCTTTATTAATCACATTCATAGTTAATATGACAGCTGAAGAAAAATATTTTAATGGTAGGCATTGGTCTAGATATTCAATTTTCACAGAAAAACAAGGAAGAGCGAATGATACCATTTGGCTGTCATAAAATCCATGAAGATGTCATCCTTTGTCATTTCAAAGTAGCTTTAAACCCTTCAGTTAAGACATGCAGGCCTATCATTATGTCAAATCCCAAGCTTTTAACACCAAACACATGATTAGTGTTATCAGATCTGTCAAAACTCAACAACTTCGGCAGATACTAAATGCAGTAGCACCGACTCGGTTGTCGGCAGCTGGTCGGCTCTAGTGGTGCCCGCTGTGGGACCGGGTCGGGATGCTCCTGGCAGCCCCCGGGGCGACCTTCTGGGCTTTCACCTTCTCTAAAAGACCCTGGGCAAGCCTGAGCACAGGGTGAGCTTTCTCGATGATGGAGGGACAGTGAAGGGATTTAACAGGTGGCTGGTTGCTTGACTTTCTGTTTAATTGACCATCTTAATGCTGCTGAGATCAAATTATATTGTTTACAGTGTGTTATGAAACACCACTTTCGATGGGGTATTTTTTGTTATTATTGAAATCGAGTAACTGAATGGAAAGGGCAGCTGTGCAAGAAACATATTTTGTAGCCAGCATCGTATTGTATTACATTATACTACCAAAAGCACACAACGAATGTCGGATGGTGTAAGTTTTCACCAGCCCAAGTCTTCTGTAGCTGCATCTTTCCTGAAGGAAGACATATTATGAGAACAACTAAAAAATAATTTAGAGTTTCAGTTTTCAAAGAATGATTTCTTGTATAGTTGTTATGTGTCCAACTCTATATGGCTCAAGCTTTGAAAGCATAAAACCAAATATATGTATAAAACTTACGAAAGCTTTTCATGCCAGAAATTGGTAATTTCAACTTTGATACATCAGGTCCTTACAGGATTTGAAAGAAGCAGCTGCACAGAACAATTAGGCAGCTGGAGATCAACCCTCTGCAGTGATAAAAAGCTCCAGTTTCTGAGCCTGCAGGGATATGAGATATCAGATTTTAAGTAGTGACGTCTTAACATGCAGAAGAGCTGTCACTGCTGTTTTTGCTTTCAAGAAGGGAAATTATTTCTGGGGGTAAAGCCAAATTTAAAGAGGAAACATTCTGGGGGTGTATTAAGGCTAAAGCTGGAAACTCTTTGAAATGGCAAACATGTTTGAAACAGCATAGTATAAGTCTTCCTTTTAAACATTATCGCTACATTTACCTTTTATGAAATACTTGATTTTTAGCCTTGTTTACAATGTGTTCTAGTGCATTTGTGTGTGATAACTCTTACAACCCATAGGCAAAGTGGTAACAGCCTGTAGGATCACTTTGTTCCAGCATTTTTCAGTCTCTGCCAATTTATTTTTAATAATAGCTTTTTTATATTTGTAAATTTATTATGATGATTCATCAGACCTGTAGACCCTTAAATACTGCACAGAGAGCACGTAGAAGTGCTTTACATATACCGACATTGAATTCTGCAAGTGCTCAAAAACTGGGGGGACCCCTCTCAGAGTTAGCCAGGTACTCTAGGATGCCCAGCAGTGCTTAGCTCCATTTGCATCTTCTGCCTATAAAAGAACTCCGTATGACACTTGAAATTACTTAGAGTGAAAACAGCAACCCTCACTATGAACACGAGTGGTTACAAAACCCATGTATTGGAGATCCCAGGGGAAAACGCACACACAGGGGCATAAGCTACAATTGAAACCAAATTCGAGTTAGGGAGAAATCAGAGGACAGAAGATTAGGTATAAAATGTATAGTATATATTTTTCCATATAATCAATATAGCCATACATCTGCACATAATACGTAAGCCTTCCTAGAGGATCCCGGAAGAACAATAAATGCCCTGTTCTCAAAATATAAAAAATCACAGCCCTTATAAGCCTTAACTTAGCCCCCTTGGCTATTTCTTCACAAAGTGGCTACTAATTCAGTACACAGGAAAACCAGTGCTCATCTGATCAGCAACTTTGTCATTCATGGGGTTTTCCTTCTTGTTCAATGTGCAGTCCCACCACAGATCTACTAAACACAGTTCACACTACATCCAAAAGACAGAATTACTATATTCTTGTTGGCTAACCTTTTCTTTCAGAAAAATTACTGTATTTTAAAAGCACCCTTCTGAGGAAAAGGGAGGTTAATTACTCCCATTTCAGAGATGAACAGTCAAATTTAAGATTACCTACAATTTTTAGTGCCCAGTCTGAGATGTTATCTAATTTTCCCGATTACATCACCTCTCCCCTACACGCAAGGGAGAGCTCCCTGTGACTTCAGTTCTCAACACTTCCACAAATCAAGTCTGCATCTCCAGCCAGAGACCTATGAAACAAGGATCTCAAAGCAGGCAGACATGTCCCTGCCCACGGCAGGGGGGTTGGACTAGATGATCTTTAAAGGTCCCTTCCAACCCAAACCATTCTGTGATTCTGTGACATCTGCAGGAAATGACTCATTTAACATCACACAGGAGCTTTGTGTCGGAAGCGGGACAGAATCCAGCTCTCCAGGGCAGCTTTCCATGGGTTTAACTGGGAGAGCATTCTTTTTATTGCTGCAGTTCCCTGGTCTTATTTGGTACGCACCTTGCTTCTGCAACAAATGAACCTTGGCCTCAAAGGACAACAGCTTCAAAGTGTTCAACAGCCTTTTTTATTTCTATGCTGTCTTTTTTAATTTCTGTGATGTCTTGTTGAGTCACTTTGAGTTTTCTGTATTTTAAAAACGAACTACTTCAGGTTATAGCCTGGAAAAACTTATCTTTTTGAGTTTAAAAGCTTTTCTGGGTCTTTTTGGGCTCACTATGAGCAATAGGCTGAGGCTGATCTACCTCAAAACATCAACAGTCGTCTTGCCTTGACAGTCACCACCCTCCTAACTTTTAGTCCCAGGCTTACCACAGTGCCATTCTGGCTCCTCATCCATCTCAGAGTCAACAGCAGTTTATAGGTATCCTATGAGGTGACTGCTTTGTCTTCCTAACATGTTGCTCTTGCAGCTCACCAAGAGAGTTTGCTTATGCAAAACCTTGGCCCTTGGTTTGAACATCTGCCTTCCAAGGTTTCAGGTGAAAATCTCAACATGGCTTTTTTCTTTAAACAAAGTACATAGGCATGGCGTGGTGGTTGAGAGGTTTTTTTTTCCTCAGCATGTGAAAATCTTCAGCTTTGGAAACAAAACCATCTTGTTGACTATGTTATGCATTATCTTTCTTTTTTAAAGATGACCATGGAAGACAGTAAGTGTTTGCATTCTGCTTTAGTCTCTTCACTAGGAAGCAATGCTTGCTGCAAAATGACTTTAAGGGAACCAGGCATCCATATATTAAGTGAAGATATCTGGAAGAAATCATTAGCTATTTGCTTTATGTGATCCCCTTTGTTCCAACATGATATGCATAAGCAAAACCAGTTGTTCTCAGGTCTTGCAAAATTGATCTCCACCTGCCTCAATGGGAAAGGCCAGAGAGCTGCAGCACTGCTTGGTAGGGCTTACTGCTGGTGCTAATGAAGAACAATCACATCAGAGGAGGAAGCAGCCACACCTCATTTTGGTCACTGGTCTTTAGGAAAGCTATGACCCAGATTTGCAGTTACCTCCAAAAAAGTGCTCATTTATTCATTTTTAGTTTGAAATGATCTTTTGTCAAAACCACAAGCATGTATACTTCAGGGGAATGTGAATTCAGACTGGAACTTTCTGCCTGGGACCAATTTGTACCCTAAATTAGGGGTAGAAGCAATGGAATTGATCGATGCAAGTAATGTAAACAGGAAGATCCATGAAAAAATCCTTCAAGATTGAATAAAGCTGACAAACTAAAAATTAAGAAAACTGAGGCACAACAGCACCTTTCAAGAAAATAAGCATTGTTTAGTAATAAATTTGCAAACCTCTGCAATAGAAAGGGAACATTTCAAGTAGAGCACCTGTTGAAGTATTTTATTAGCCTTCCAAATCAAAAACATCATTTCACATTCTTTGTTTCCAGGATCAGATGTCAGTCTCCTTGGAAGCAGGAGGTGCAGCAGATTAATTCCCTCTGTTACGCTTTCAACAGTGCTTGCTAGTCGTTACTTTCCAAGCATGTCTTTCTGTTTTTCTAGATGTTGTGAGAACAGTTTTCATTTTTGCAAATGAAGGGAATGATGGTATCACGGCAGTTGCACCATTTCCAGAAAAGCGAAAGACAAAGGGCGTGCTGACGGGTTTCATGCTGTGCTGCAGTTCACACCCAGATGAACTTCACTCCTTGGAGCTGTCTGTCCTCAGCACTTGCTGCAGCTGTGAAATTCGGAGCTGCGCCTTGGCTGCTGCTAGCTACAGCATGGCACGGTCACACATCACAGCCCGTCAAGTACTCAGGCTATAAAGGAACTAGCGCTAAGCACACCTGCGTGATTTTGTTGTGATTTCACAGATATCCTCAGCCGCTCAACTTGACATGAAATAATGAATTTACTTCTGATATCCTCCAAAGGATAATCTAGGATGTATTTATTTCAGGGCAAAATTCACTTTGGCTACGGAAACAGTGTTGCCTTCAGTGTTCAATAAGAATTTTTAACATTTCAGTTAGAATACATAAAATGAAAAAAGGGATTAGCTCATAACTTTTCAGATATTAGAACTAGGCTTAATTCATACTACTGCTGTTATTATCAACCTAATTTTTGTAAAGGGAATTGTATTTAGTTTAAACCTAGTTAACAGTTCTGCGTCTTGTGCTGGAGTAGATCCATACGGCCAATTCTGACCCATTAATGAGATGAGGGCTCCCTGAAGGCATCAAATGAGATAAATCAGCAAATGCATATGCAGTTATTAAAAAACTTGACCCTATGCCACACAGTCCATGCATCTGACTGAAATACAGGCCTTTTGCCCATAGATTTTACATTTTTTAATCTGTAAGTTGAAAGAACACAATATACTGTAATTGTACTGTATTTGTAACAACTTGTTCAAAAAGAGATTTTTGTAAAAGAACAATCATGAAGTGGAATTGAGCCAGTCAGATTACTGGCAAAGCTTCCTGCTGAATATGATTAGATAAAGGGAAAACGGAGACTGGAGAAAATTGATCCTCTCAGCAGAATTTGCCATAATTATATGCAGGATGAGGAATTAGCTATTATTCTACTGTTAAATTCCTCAAGTGGCCAGAAGGAACACTCTTGCATAATCTGCTTTTTCGATCTAGTCTATGCAAAATGAAGATCCTGTTAAGAAAAACGGAGATGTGGCTGATCAGGTTCTATAAACCTGGTAATTTTTCTCCCTAAAGGTTAGACAGCGGAAGGATGTATTGGGATTGCCTTACCAGCACTTCTCCAATAGCCCACTAGCTTCTGTTTAACAGAAGTTTTCATTTCAGGAAGTAACATCATTGAATTTCACACACATTTCATACATCCCTGTCAAGTTGCAATGCAAAAAGCCTCTAAATCTCAAATGCTGTTCTTGTAAGACAACCACTTTGCAATGGTTTATTGCGAGCATGACCTGAACTCTGCCCTGTTGCAAGAGCAATCACATTATTGTGAATCAAATTCTGGTGTTTTTAGTAACAAAATAGGACTTCTCTGATTGCGAGCTTCTGTTTATGCGAGGAACTCATGGCCTGGAGTACAGCTTTCTCAATGCTACCTAATTCAAGTGGAGACAGTACTAACAAGATGAAATAATAATTCTGAGAAGATACAAATGACTCATTAACACAAACAGGGAACAGGCTATGTAGCCTAACGAGAAGGGGGGATTGCCCTTAATGTTACTGAGTGCAATGAAATAGCAACGAAATTGCGATAGGTTGGCATTGCTGGCCCGTGGGCTAACAGCTGAGCTAGCTAACAGAGGAACCGTGAGCACAGCTGTACGAGTGGAAAACTTGTCAGTGCTTCTCCTTTCCAAAAATCAGAAACTGTTACATAATTATTCAAATTAGCAACATGAAACAGAATCAAAGGAAAAGGAAACAAAAGCAAGAAGCTATGAAAAGGGACAGCTTGTCTGAAAGATAATTATATACAGTTAAAAAGAGTAAGAAAAAAAAGCACTGTGTTTAGTATGCATCTAGATTAGCAATGCTCCTTCCTTAAATGCAGCCTGCTCTGCTAATTCCCCCCACTTCTTTTATTATAGATGTTGCAAACATGATGATTTTATAGTTCATGACTGGGTGGGTGATCTTAGCTGCAATACCACTACAAGCCACCCATATCCAACCTGCTGAAATGGCCTCACTGTAATTCTAACCGCTAAAATAATCACTAATTAAAACATCAAAAGGAAAAGAAGAAAAAAGAAAATCTGATATACTAGCAGGGGCCCAGAAAAATCTCTCAAGTTGTCAGAGCTGTAACATTGTCATCTCCTTTTTGCTTCCTGCAGCCTCCCATGTAACCCATTCCCTTTCTTCAGCCAGGAATGACACTTGTCTCCTGGAGCTGCCCAGTTTGTCCAACAGCACATTTGACTGTGAATGCACAGAGTTCCCCTTCATGCCAACCAGAAGGGTGCAACTGGGAGAAACCAGAAAATTAACATATAGGCAAAATTGAGAGGAAATGACTGTTACAGCCATGAGTGATTAACATGTGTGTGCACAGCAGCAGAGTTGCAGACCAGTAACATTATGACACAATAATGCATTTAGCAGACATAAAATATGACTTTAATGGATATGATTCCAGAGAAAGCAGCTGTATTCAAGAGGTGGAAGTTCAATTAAAGGCACTGCAACAACAAGAGCTCTAACTATCTATATGTCATAACCTATGGGCAAAGGGCATCTGGGACACTGTTTGGGAGTTCTTCCCTAGAAAAGCCTTTATTTATTCTGTACCTCCCACCGGACCAGGCGCAGCAAATACTTTTATGTCATATAATTTTTAGATATTCTAATTTGCATCTTTAAGACGGAGGCAGATTAGCAGCACGTCTTCAGAGTTTGTCTCAGAATATATAGTGATGCACTACTGGATGGTAGTCAATTTTTGTGAAAATGTCAATCGCATAGTGTTGGTTCAAGAAAAAGTCTGTTGTTTGACTGTTTGCTGGAGGTATTGCTGGCTGACGAACTAAAAGACGTCCACATTTTTCATAGGCAGGAAAAGGTGAAAGATAAAAGTCTATGTGATAAAAATAAGTATGGAGACATCATTAGTTTTCTCCAAAGCAGTATTATAGAATGGTTGGAGCGCCATTATCTGTAAAAATCAGAATAAATGGCCTAGGAAAAATGGTGACTGAGATGAGTGTCATGAGGTCATCAGATACAGTTTACTAAGCAGCAGTTTTTATTGAGTCAGGGAGCTATCCCATTAGCTTCAGCTTGTCCCTAAACAAATCTACATTAACTAACCACTTCTGCCAAGCATGGCAAACAGCTCAGGCTTGATTATTGCAGGGAGTCATCAGGGACTGAGCCAGAGAAATCACAGTGTAAATACAAGTCTAGAAGAAGACATGCCAGTTGCCTTCAACATCAGCCAAATATTAAAATATGGATACAATGGAGACAGAATCGGAAATCTACAGTGAGAGTAAAGATGATTCAAAGTGCATGAAATTCAAAGTTCTTTACAAAAACACATTTTAAGCAGACAAACTGATAAGAATCAGCAAAGCAGCTAAAGTGAATAGTGGAAAGCTGACTGGCAGATGACCTGTGCATCAGCAGCACATGAAGCATTTGTAGGCCTCGTTCTACAAAATTATTTAATGACATTACCACTTTTGCAATGTGAGCTTCTTTTCACTTAAGCGTATTTAAGAAGTGCAACACTTTCCTCCAATTTGATGAAGAACCATGACTTTGTGACTTACTGCACTTTGAGGAAGATGTATGTTAATTTGGATTTTGCAAAATTTCTACAAACTGCCCCAGTAGAAATATACCCACTTCTTCCTGATACGTTATCAAAAAGCAAACATGCACCAGTTTTATTTTACAAGTGGAATGTTTTTCATAACAATATGAATGAGCTAGATATTGCTGACAGCTTGAATTAATAATTTTCTTGGTCTTCTTTTTCTCTCCTAAGAAGCATAATGTCATGCTCCAATAACAATAACAGATTTTTCAGGAGAAAAAATTAGATATAAAAGATGATGCCAGATGATGCCAATGCAGCCAGTGCACTTCAGTATTGGAACCTCACAATGCCTCAAGCACCAAAGAAGTTAATATCACGTTGAAAGTGAGAAAAAGAAAAGTGGTTTTGAAACGGGAAGCCTAGACCAGGCAGGTATGCCTAATCCTGCACCCATGATTAATGTCACATGTCTCGAACTACTACAATGATGTTGTTCAATAACCACACTGTTTATTTTTGGAGATTAGTGATAGTATTTTGCAACATTTTGCAATTATACAGGTTCAGGCTTGGGATACAAAGACCTTCTTCCATGTGCTTCTGCATAAGCTTTGGCCAGAATGCCACCCTAAAAGAGTCCCTGACTCCTCTCCATGCGTGCTGGAGAGGCAGCCGGCTGAAGATGGAGTAAGGTTTCCTCTCCTCATCAGCAGTAGCTGGCAAAGTTAGTTTTTTGCCAGTTCTTCAAAGGTGACACAAAGGACATGCATGTACCAAACTTAATGTGTTGAGGAGGAGAAAACACAGATGGTTTGCAGGAAGTGCACATGGTTGCAGTGCAAATAGAAATAATCTCTTTAATGGAGACATGCTAGTTTTGCAATGGGTGGTCTTTTTTTATCATCGTTTAGCACATGTATATGAACTATGGTGGCAGTGGTCAATTCACAATATGATGTTATGGACAACAGATGCAAGGCACCTGGGATTGCTCCATCTCATTCTGCTGAGCATGATCTCCTTGCTAATTGTGGGCGTGGAAAGATAGATACAGCCTCCCCTTCTGTCTCTTCCATTTATGAATGTGACAGAAACAATCTTGACATTGGGTATAAACCAGTTTTTCTTGTGCTGCAAATCTGTCTGCTACTACAGCATAGGGAAAGTGTAAATATTTACCTCACTGACATTTCCCAGGATCTCATCTTTTGTAGCAGCATAATGGAAAAAAAATGCAGCATTTGAAAAGACTGCCCAGAAATTATGTTTTGCAAACCACTTCTATATTATTCCCTAGGTTGCATGATTTAAGCTTTCAACAGAAAAAGGACTAGAAATGCTTACATTTGTAACTTCCAAAAAATATCATAAACTGGATTCCAGTAGATTCATGCTCCTGACCCAGACTCTTCTGGTTGTAAAGGCACCTGCAGTGAAATAGAGGAGCCAGATGTTTCTGTGACACCGGTCATATGGAAATTATGAGCTGATTCTACGATGCTGGCAGCTGAGGACACTCAGCACCTTTTATAATTAGACCCTCAATGAGCAAAGTTTGCAGGAAAAGAAAGATCTGTCTCACTTTTGCAGCTTAACAGACTGCTCTGATCTGCAGTACTGTACTTAAAATATTAAAAAATCTATCTGCAAAACAGATGGGGGAAAGAGTTACCCTTCACTTGATGAAATTCCAACACTGCTGCTGTGGTCCCACAAATTCCCACAGCTATTTAAGCTTTCTATCCAGTGCCTATTCTTATCTGTCATGTTCATTATTTTCCATTCACTAGTTTTGCCAGCCTTTTGAACACAATAAAGGGATTCTGGACGCCATTAATTTGATGACCAACTCATATCCCTCTATATCTCCTGCCTGCAGGGGAACTGGAAACTCATCACAACCAGAATACATGTTCTAAAATAAGTGTCAAAAACTGGCTACACTGGGGGATCAAGCAGCATCAATAAAACATGCTAGACAGCACACCATCTCCACCTAGTCTACAGACCAAGTCATATGTGATGAAGGAATAAAGAGAAGACAAAGCATTTTGGAAAAACTCAGGCTAAAAGCTCTATGCATCTATTTCTCACCATCAACTATTCACACAGGGAAAGGTGTTACTGATTCTACATTTTGTTGAAATGAATGATTTTTTAAGTGCAGGACACATTTCTGTTTTATGAAACTATTCTGGACCCGCTCTGCTACTCAAAATCAGTTTCTTCCTTGTCCTTTTCCCTCCCCCTTTGTTACTTCTTCTCACCTTTTTTTCTTAACCATCAAACTCTTTGCCCTTCAATGAAAGGTATATTGAACTAGGAAAAAAAGTATAATATTAAGAGTAAAAACTGCTTTAACTCCTACTTATTTACAGATGCATGTTTTCTCCATTGGTGCCTGTCACCTGTAGGGTGGGCTATTATATTTTAACAGACTAAAAAAACCCCACCAACATGCTTTCAGGCTCAGTACCCCTTCACCCTACAGCTATTACTCAACCATTCCACCCAAGCTCACAGGACATAAGACCAGTCTTTGTACTCAGCATGAGTCTTCTCAACTAACTTAGTTGTACATGCTCTCCATAAGGCAGATATGTATTTACATTCTCAGTAAGCATTGACAGAAACAGGAAAAGGCTCTCAGGACCGCAGCACATATTTGAAGTCCAGAAAGGGGGATGACTGGGAAGGTAAATCAGATTATGGGAGGGTGTTCTCATTCATAATGCCACGTGTAATCTGTGGAAGCACGCAATACCAGAACTGCTGTTGATGTGCTGCAGGCTGCAGAGTTGGCATAGGCAAAGACTGCCTCGCAGGTAGCCGATGGGAGGTTAAGCACAACTTCCCATTTACACAAAATGACACTCTACACTTTTGGGTGAACGTGATGCAGCTTTTTGGCTGTGGATAAAGTCCTAGAGGAAGATTTGGGAAGGGTGAATGTTGGTATTGGGAATCTTAACTAACGACTACTTGCCCTTATTTGTATCCCTTTTTCTGAAAAGAGAATAAGCATTTTGGCCTTAGCTGTGCATTAATATCACTTTTAACATGATCTAACTTCCCCATAGCAACATCCCAAAGAGAGAAAGAGATGGTGTAAAGTGATACGTATAAGGAGAGAGACAGCTCCCTTGGAAGTACGTAACGAGACAATAACTGACTTCACCTAGATCAGAGCATGCGGCCTTGTGAACCACACTATCAGAGCTTCCAACACAGGCACAATACTTCCCCTCACCCCACCTCCATCTCTCTGAATACCTTCTTCCCCCGCTTCCTCCCTTTTTTTTTCTTTAAAGACGCAAATGGTAAAATGTCACATGAGAGTTCAGGGAACTATGTGAGATAAGACAGCGTAAGGCCAAGACACCAGGCCACAGCTATTTCTGTCACTTGGATGTAAATTACCCTTCACGCAAAATGGAAAGCGGCAGATTTTCTCAGGGCTTCCTGAGGCAGGCAGATTGGGGCTAGTCATTCATGGATAGGTTGGGGTTTATTCATAGCTGGTTTATTTTTGGTCTGCTAAGACCCTGTCTTTTTTTTGCCACAGTTGTACATCATTTTATTTGACTCTTAGCAAAGTTCAGGAGAAGAGAGTTAAAAGAAATTGAGAGCAAGGAATTTCAAAACAGAAATAGCCTGCTTTGTTTAAACAAAGAGTCTGCCAGCATTTATTTTGTTATACTATTACAACGTTCTGACTTCCATCTAAACTTTCTCAGAGGGATACAGATCTACATTTTACTTTAGCTAAAGACAGAATTAATCTGAAAAATCATTACAGCAAAAAGAACAGTTATCAAGCCACCATCGTCTTTGTGCAGAGACAAAAAGTAGGCGTCTTTCTCAACAGAACAAGCAAGAGATCTGTCACAGTAGAGGGTTCCATGGTATTATTTATTGTTTTTTTTTTTCTCCTCTAATAGCTTAGCTCAAATCCTTGATCAGAGCAACTAGGAATTGTTCTGCTCAGATGGCTTACTGCATTTTAAGTGGAATGCAATTTAGTGCTCTCCCATCTGACCAAAGCCAAATTCAGTAAGAGAAAACAATTTCCAAAGACCAACACATCCATTTCCCCCTTGAGAGGCCAGACAGAGGTTGCAGCATTGGAACAGATTACCAGCATCTGCCCACAGTGTGCCTTTGATAAAAGGGACTGTTAGACTGTAATGGCAGCTAGACTGTCCCTCTTTGCAAAATAACATTAGGCATCTTCCAGATCCCAGTATCTGAGTTGCATTGTGCTTTGTTATTGAGCATTGTAAGAAGCAGTGCAGTAAGATCAGGGTAATAGCAAAAAATAAAAAGAGTCAATCACATCTCTGTGTATACTTCAGAGCTTCTGTATTTTTTTTTTAACGTACAGATTTCTTTGCTGCCACATTTCCTTTGGGTTTATCTGTGGTATTACTGAAGAAAAAAGGCAGCCTCTGTCTCAAAAAGTGGTTAATAATATATGCACCCCATAGTCCACCATAGCTTCAAAGAGCCAATTACTGTTAGACTGTTGCATAAACACATACTTAGGAAGCATGAAAATGTGTAATTATTTACCGGATCCAGTACCTAATGCATCATATCTGAGCTCTGAAATGGGAATTACTGACATGATTAAATATAACAGCTCCAAAGGAATTGCTGTAGTACAAGAGGGGCCCTGCAGAGCTGTACTCATTAAACCCACTTACATATATATTTCTGTTAAAGATCTCCTTCTCCTGAAAAATCATGTTTTTTCCTGTTTCATTTGAGACTGTCAAATCTACAGGTCTGATGGCCATCCTATTCCCAGCATCAGAAAAGGCCCGCGGGGTCCTGCAGAGCAGCAGGCTGAGCAGCAGTCAGCAGCGTACCCTTGCGCTGCGGATGGCTGACTGCACGCCAGGCAGTCTTTGCCAAAGCACAGTTTGAGGGAGGTGTAGTGCTGGTGAGACCACATCTCGAGTCTGTGCCCTGTGTGGCACTCCCCAGCATGAGACACATGGACATTGACAGAGTTAGTGGGGCTGGAGTGTGAAGTACCCATTTTCAGCCTTGGAGATGTCCAAGTCGTTTGGACGACTGGAGAAGTCAACCACACAAGTGCTATCTGAACAAAATAGCAGAGTAGTTCTGTGCTTCTGGAAATGTTTACAAAGTAAGACAACACATTCCTTCAAGACATTTTAAGATCACAGTTTTGAATGATTAAGACCTTTCTCATATTCTTACCTCACTACGAGCCTTAGCCCAAAAGTTTAGAAGCATATCAAGCAAATGAAGAGTAAGAATAGTAAGCAAAGATTGAATACCAAAGGGTACTACAAGTCTTTCATTTCCTGCATTTGAAACACATTTATAACTTTGGAGACCACTTTTAACTCCTCTAAGCTTTATGTTTTCAGAGGTGGAAAAAATAAATAGGTCATACCCTACAAAACAAAGTCCTTCTCTCACCCTTTCTCTTTAGGAAATTCTGAGCTTTCGCTGTGCCCTTATGCTCAGCAAGTCACCTCGAGCCTTACCTGAAACTGCAAGGACTGAGCACTCTCCTGAAGTGCTGCGAGGAGGGAAAGTGCACTTGTCATAAAGAAACCAAAATCACCAAGCTCCAGGGTGAATGTCACAGGTCATCTCTCTTTCCAGATCTGGGCAGTGTCTCAGATAGGACCAAACAGTTTAAATTCAATATTCATAATCACACAGAGAAAAGAGGCAGTACCAGGGAGGACGACGAAAAATTGGTGTAATACATTCCACCATCTGACATCACTTAAAATTGTGAACGAGCTGTAGCTACCAAGTATTCTTAAAGTAGGGGCCTGTGTAATAGTTATTCCAGTAACCCCTGTCTTTCAGGCCACAAAGTTCCATGTGTCTTCAGGACATACAGACTTTACAGCCAAAAGGTAAAATGGAATTTATCAAACTTATTTCAATTCCTGTTCTCAGTTGGCATAAAACTACACCACATGTAAACTGATGTGGAGCTTAACATTCATAAAGATGACTTCTGGGATAGACATGATGAAATTTGCTCCAGCTACAGTCAGATGCCTCTAAAATTGGAAACAGTGTTCTCCTCCAAGGTCAGCTCCTCATTAGTAAAGGAAAACATCTTTAAGCGCTGGTTTAAGCAATTTGATAGCGGATCCAAAGGCAGACTGCATTTCAGGATTACTCAAGGAAACAGAGGAAATGAACCATGTAAATTCTTTGTCAAACAGTTTTCTACACTCTTCAAATCTATTTTAAGGTTCAACATCTGCATGTAGGCCTTAACTTAGTTATATTTCTTCAGACCTTCTGCGGAAATATCTTAATTTTGGTACAGATCCAGAAACCAATTCCAGCTTCAACTGGAAATCAGATTTGAAATCCTAATTCCTTGTTTCTTTTTGGACAGAACAGTTTCTGAAAGGACAGCTCTGAGGAGTCCAAAAGCTGGCATACAGTCAGTTACAGCTTCCTTCTCCACAGGATTTGATTTTATTTTTGAATTCTGCCTGGCACAAGTCTATTTTTAAAGTTGTTTAGTTGTTTGCATTTTTCTTTCTTTTTTTTTTTAATTGGCTAGGCAGCCCCTTAGAGATTTTCCACAAAATACCAGATCCCTCTTGGTCAGATGTTCCAATGAACGGAAGGAAAACAGCTTGCTCAGCTGAAGCACCATAATTAGCATATACTGTGATAACTCTCAGTCCTTCTCTAACCTCCTGGCCACACAGCATGATTTCCTTGGGATTTTTGTTTGTTTTGCTTTTAAGCAGAAGTGTAATATTACTGAGAATCACCAGATGGCATTGCTGCAGATAACTTTGATATTCCTGTTTACCTGACTGTCAGATATTGAGAAAATACTTATTGCAATCTAGTGCAGAGTTTTTGCTGATGTTACTGCTCCAGCTCCATTACAGAGGCTTCATTTTCAAATTAAACATGTCCAATCTCAATTATATATTTGTATCCACATGTGCCAATGCCTGAGGCCCCACAATGTCATAAGATTTGTTTGCAGCGAAGGAACGTGCATGGCTGCACAGGCATGGTTTAGAAAAACAGACACAAGAAATGTGGGTGAAAGATGTTCTTTAGACTGCTTTAAAATTTCTTTGCTTCTTAATTACTGTATTCTTTAAGCTCATTTAAATGATTTACAGACTTTTAAAATTGTTAAAAGGCTACCTATTTAGTGACCTGAATCTATTGGCTGAAGAGTTTCAGCTACAATGGCTGCATCTGCAAATAACCTGGGATCAAATTATATCATAACTCACACCTCATTAAATTCCTCTGAAGAGACCAAATGACATGGGTGGTAATTTTTAGTGCAGGCTATGGTGTATAACATATGCCAGCACTTCAGAGCTGCTGTAGCTCCCAGCCCGCACAGCCCCGCTCCCAGGGATGGGCCCGGGCTCGTGCACGGTGCAGCTGCCTCCATGGGTCTGACCGATGCTGAGCAAGCAAATACGAGGGTGAACGGACCTTTTCAACTGCTTAGCTTTCAAGGCATGATGAAGTTGTGACGTGGCACTTATTTCCCAAATGTCTCTATTTCCATATAAAGTGGTAAGGTCGTATTTTCTCTTCTTCATTTCAAAATCCTTCATTTAAAAACAAGGATAAAAATTCATTTCACATGCAAGACTGCCTCACGAACAAAATACTCACCTCCCAGATATACGCAGAAACTTCACTTTGGTGAGGTTAGGATTTTTTTTTCCCCACTCACAGTATAACATTTCATCCTGTTGATGACAACAGGTTTGTGCCTACAGTCCCATTTTCACACTCGGGCTCGGTTTCAGCCAGATGCAGCCACCCCGCAGCATTGCCGTGATAGCACTAAGACCAGCGCAGGCTGCAGAGGCCACCAGTTGGGCAGTGACCTGCAGCTGAGCTCTATGCCACAGCTAGAGCATTAGCACTGGATTTATAGTTAGATTGAGCACATCCTCAGGAACTGAACAGCTACACCAGTAGTGATGTATTCCTAATTTCAGAACTAAACCTCCAACACTATGTGGTAAAAGGAAATTAAAACCTGAGGCTGCAACCACTGTAGCATAGGCTAACAGGCAGAGAAGTAAGTGTGATTTTTGTCCATAGTGCTTGCTTAATATTTTTTTCCAGATGCCCTGGAAAGCTGTGGGTCATTGCTCTGCAGGAGTAATTTTGAATCCAGTGGACAGGCAGCTCTCTTGTCCTTTCCATCATCATCAAGTTGGCATTCTCCTCAGCTTCCAGCAGTCAAAGAAATTCCCAATATCAGTGTATGATCACAACTTTGTGCATTAGCGAATGAAAAGCCAGATCCCTCAAGGAATTGCTAACGTTGATGAAAGGAGCCTTGCTTGGTTGAACGGGCAGAGGTGTTTTTGGGGCAGGAGGGCAGCTCTCTCATTTGGGGATGTTAAATCCGTAGTTTATGTCTTCCACAAAAGCATTTGAAACATCACCTCAGTGGAGAGAAGTCTGAGATACTGTTCCCCTTTCCTCACATCTGCCTAGCTGTTGTGCTATTTCCCATTTTATTGAAGCAGATATTAATAGAAACCATCAATGATATCTTTCATGTTATTTCTATTCTGTGAGCCAGCCACAGGCAACAGCAAGGTAGTCAATACCATTGGACGGAATTAATTCAGCTCTAATCCCCATTAAATGGATAGTGGTATGTAAGTCAGGTAGTAAAATAGACAAGTTGTCTGAAATGCTACCAGTGCAAGGGATGGGCCCTTGGGAGCCCAAGAATTAAAAAATGAGAAAGATAACTCAGTAAAATTCCCACAGCAGAAAATGGATACCTACAGCAGTTTTTAAATGCTTCTATGGATGCCCAAAGAGAGGGCTGCAAATCATTCCCCTCCCTGCATTTTAAGGGGCTGACTACAGAAGCAGTAACCCAAGACAGACACACTGGATTACATTTTTCAATAACATAGCTTTGTTCATATGATTTTTTAATAAAGCCAGCTACCCAGAGAAGAGACCAGGCCTCTGTTTGTGGTTGTACTACAAAAAAGGAGCATAAACAAGAGACAGTTTACAATAATGATTTTCCTCTTCTGGGTTTTCCAGTATTTTTGGCTGATACATACAGCCAACCTTCTCCATTTATACACCATCATCCCCAAACACAGGCACCATTTTTCTAAATGACAGAAACAACCTCTTATATAAAGATAATTAAAAAATAGTTATTCTCTTCTGGATTAACGATTACAGTTATTTTTTATAAAGGAATAGTGTTAACAAAGCCATTCTCAAAGAACTGAAAAACTACTCTGGGATACCCAAGGTGATCTAGTAAAGGCAAATGCACACTGAAAACCCCCTGAAAACTCCCATCTTCAGCTTTTGCCTCAGAATACATTTGACACAAGCCAATACTGTACACATACCTTATGATTATCCTGTCTTTGTGGTGTGGTGCAAACCCTGCATGCATGCAAGAACTACTTTTATAGCAGAAATGTTGTCACGTGAATACTATTTCTTAAGGCTTAGTGATTTAGATGAGAACTGCTCTGCAGCAATTGTTAAAAACGCTTTGATGTTTATGATGTACTGCCAATGTATTTCCAACAGTACTTAAACTTGTTACTTTTAGAATAATCATGAATTAAGCCAAACATTTTTGGTAAAAGGATTGAAAGTGTCCTTTGATGACATAAACCAATTGACAAGTGGCTTTAAAAAAGACTGGAGTGAGAGATAAGGAACTTACAAGGTATAAACAACTGCACCTGTGAGATAACACACAAAAAGGCAAAAGTTTAAAGTACAGAAAACAGAAATTAAAGAACTGGGAAAAGAGATAGTAGGTACAGTGAAATACTTATAATAGTCAATATTAGTCATGAATATGAATAGTACATGAATAGTAAATGAAGCTTGTGTAAAGCAGTGGAACAGATGCAGAGAAGTCAAAAGAAAGAGGGCTCTCTCATCCTCCCACGGGGTAGAGCACACACACGTAATGGTTCCTGCCTCTTGCTTTCCTGAATGAGAGAGGCAGATTTTGATTTTGGTTTCTGACTTGCTTTTTCTTTCCCTTAAGCACTAATTTTGGTTACAGAATCTGGAATTCATTATTTCCAAAAGAAAAGCAACCTCAAACGTTTAAAGGAAGTTTTGTAAGTCACACATTTAGACAGAAACATCTCTCTCTTGCAAGGCTTGAATAGTTTGAACTGCAGAAGGAATAACAGCAGGATGTGAACATGCATGTTTTGCCCTGCAGACCTCTTCTTCCCTTCTCCATTCCCACCTCTGAGATATGGCCTAGAGAGCTGTAACAGTCTCTCAGAGCCATTAAACAACACATCCAATAACTTGTAACTTTTAGAAAAGACAAAGATCACCTCATTTTTGTAGAAAAACTCAGCAGAGGGGCCCTCCTCTGCTGGTAAGAGCCAGCAGAGCTGCTAACCCAGAGCCTTCTTGTTCAGCCTTGCCAAATTGTGATCGCTCTTTTGGGGAAGAGAGTGAGAGGAGACATGACCTTGGACTTCCCTTCTATGTGCTTTTAGCCCAGAATAAACTAGCTTGGACGTAGGAGGCACCACAACTGCATCAGCCTTGATCTGTGCGTAGTTTTAGGCTGATTAGTCTGTCCAGTTCCCTAGTGAAACACAGACTCTCTTATGGACTTGGTGTCTGGCAGAGAAGAGCTCATCGTTGATCTGATGGAGCTGCACAGAAAGGTACCTTCCCTTTCCACCACCCCTCTGGGTTTCCCTTTTTGTTACTCACCAGTACTGCTCTGGATGGTCCTCACCGTGGTGGTTGTACGTGGGGGAGATGAGGACCGCAGTGATATGCACTCGTCATCCTGGGAGCAGCCCTTCTCAATGGCTCTGACGTAGCTGTGGCTCCTCATGCGGAAGCAGCCTGGCATGGGCAGATCCAGCGCCTCCACCGCCTGAGACTCGAGTTCACTGAACACCGACTCGCAGACGGATTCGAACTGACCGTTCACCTCCATCTCACTCACCTGCAGGCAAAGACCGGGCAGGTTCAGTACGTCCCATACACCAGCCTACCCGGTACAAACACTCACAAGCTACAGTAGCACAATGGCTAACATCTGTTAGAAGATCCCTTCGCACATGAAGAACAGGTGAATGGCACATAAACATGTCCCATTTTACAAAGAAACAACTGTTAGGGGGAAAAAATAACGTACAAAAAGGGGAGACAGAGGCTTTAGGCAGAGATTCAGCAGAGTTTAGGCTCTTGGTTCCTGCCAAGACTGGTGGGAAGCTGGGAGTCCTCATAGCAGCATCTGGTTTATCTCACCCTGGGCCCACAGCGGAGGTTGAACCTCTGGCCATTATGACCATTACACTGAAAAACAAAAATCACTCTTTCATTGGGGGGTGAGGAAAAAAAAAAGGTCAGCTTAAACCCGGTACACAATCAGTGCAACCCACAGGCAATCACAGTGATAAACCTGACGGATTGGGAAGCTCGAGGGTCGAAGTGGTAACAAACAGTTGGGAAGGGGAGGCTGATAAGGGAACCAGCTTTGTTGCAGGGGAAAAATGTTTGCATAACTACATCTCTGGACTGACTCCTTTGGCTGAGAGCGAGAGATGCAAAGGAATCCTTAGACCCTTGTTGGAGCAGACACTAGGTGGTGACAAAGACTTACGCTCATGCAGTTAAAGGACATTCAAAAGCATAAGGCCTTGCTGCAGGTATTACAAACCTGGAAACCATTTACTTCGGCTTAATTAGTAGATGCTCATGTTTCTAAACTGAGAATAGAGCCCTGAGCTGGCATTAAAGCATGATAATTATCACTGTAGGAAACATGCACATGGAAACCAACACTTGAGGATTTTGTTAGTTTTCAAGCATGCAAAAGGCCAAGATTGCAAGAGAAGATAAGACTGTGTTAGGGTGGTGGAAAAAAAACATTAGAAATTCTTTTCCAGGATGAATTTTACCAAGGAAAACATTATGCCGAGTACTTGTACACATAAATGAAAAGGGAAATCTCAAAGAGTAGAGCATATTTTTTCAAAGGGAAACTGCTTAAAAGAGCACAGAAGAGGCGTGGATAGTACATCAAAAATAACGATCCTACAATGGTGGAGAATAGCCTTATCCCCAAATATATATCTCTGAATTAATGCTTTTTTAAAAAAAACCCAGCTTCTTCATATTGGCAGATAACACTCATTCTTTGGCAGACAGCTTTGTATAAGTGTTAGGTGTCCAGCTAAGTAAGTAACCTAACCTAATGTTCATATAGTTACCTCTGAGACCTGAATTTCAGTGCTGTTTCCTCCTAGGTACATCCCGACCCTCTTTCTAGAGCATCAGCCCGTACCCTATGCAAAGTGCCTCACTATAAAATACACAGGTGAATACTCTAACGTTGCAATGCCCAAATATAGAATACCGCAGAAATTCAAACTACAGCTCCATTCTGAACAGCACATATATGTTATATGCCACAGCTGAAGTCCTGGAATCAATGATGTCACATGCTTTTTTTGACATTGCAATGACCTGACATGCCAATAATAAGGGGCCAGTATCTGGCACCACAAATCCTGCCCTGCTGCACTTCTGGACTAGTGTAAGAAAATTCTTTTATCCAAGTGATTTATCCAAATGATGCACTTAAGCAAACAAGCCAAAAGTCATACCAAGGAGCTACAGGATTTAGCAGATGAACTACTGGCCCACTGCCCTTGTGGAGTGCTGGCACTTTTGCATTTCTTTCAGATCTGTCCCTGACCAATTCAACTGTACAAGCATGTTGTATGCAAGGACAGGCTATTTTATGATGCTAAAACTCATAAACTGAATGTGTCACAGCAGCCTTTATTTTTTTTCTAGTCTAGAATGAGCACGAACAGATCTTACAGAATTTCAGGGCAATAATACCTTTGCACTGCGATGTTTGTACTATATAGGTGAAAAGTTCAGAGGTGCATGGGGTTAAGAATGTATACAATAGCATAAAGAAAGCTTTAAAAATTCTAATAAATTACTAATAATATTGTGAAATACAAAATACTATGGAATTAATTTACTTTAGCATCTCAGTCAGCATGTGAACGTGTG
>NW_008795863.1:6386650-6394762 GCF_000699145.1 Aptenodytes forsteri | reverse complement strand
AATATTGTGAAATACAAATTACTATGGAATTAATTTACTTTAGCATCTCAGTCAGCATGTGAACGTGTGGTTTTTTTTTTTGGAGGCATTTCAGAAAATTTGATTTCAGTTACTAAGCACAAGATCCTTAAGAGAACTCTGTTTAAAGACACTGTTGATGAGCACCTGCTTTTGGAAAAGAAAAAAAAAAAATTAGACTGCTCCTTCCAATGAATTGCATGTTGTGCCACTCATGCATTTGCAAAGGGCAGGTTATGGCATTATCAAATGTTACTCTCTCAAAAACAAGACTGTGTGAAAACATTTCTGTTTTCTTAAAAACGTTTTGAAAATGTGTGGCATGCAACAGACTGATTCCACTTAAAGCAAAATCAAGTTTCTTCTATTGCAAGGGCTCAGCCGGCGTCCAGCATGGTGGATGCCCTCCGGGCTGCTGCGGGTGCGTGTCACCCACCTGACTGATGGTGCTCATGGCTCTCATGTAGCTCTCATTGCGGGAGCGGAACTTGGGGGACGTCAGCAGCCCTGCGGGGTCCAGGCTGTCCAGGCTCCTGTTGATAGAGACTTCGCTCACTGCCCTCAGGTAACTGTGGCTCCGGATCTGAAGCTTTGGCGAGTGTTCGCTGGATATCCTGGGAGGTTTGGGAAAAAAGAAAAAAAGAAAAAAAAAGAAAATAAATATTTCACCATCTAAATGGCCTCACCAGGAGTTGGGTAAAGAAAGGAGAGGCCCAATAGTAAGATTGGCTGCATGATCCTAAACACATCAGCTGAACATCCACTTCCTGAAATGCAGTTTGTAGGAACTGTGAGGGCTCTATTCCTCTAAAGGGTTGTTCCTCTCTGAAAACCTGGTGCTGATCAGACCTGCTGGCACTGTGACTCTGACACCTGCATATGTACCCGTGTAATGGGTCTGCTTCTCATGGAGCTTTCAAGGGTGTAGGGGCAAATAGCGTAGGCAGATCATACACAACATGCAAATGCACTCATAGTACATCTTAAGCTGGGAAATCGTTCCAAGAACTTGGGGCACCTGGTAAAGTTTGATGTGCTTTAAATTTTATTTTATTCCTGGCTTAAGCTGAAAGTTGAGAAAATGTAGGCTAGGGAAGTAGCTTTACGTGACGATGTCAAATTAGAAGTTTAAAAGTCATAGTCTGAAGTCATAACGTTCCCCAGCTTTCCAATACCAGTGACAGATGAGATGCACAAGTAGTCAGAAACGAACAAAAAAACCCTCATGGGTAATGTGCACAAACTGCAGTTCTCCTGCCGTATGTGCTTAGAGTCAACTAGCAAAGGTTATAATGTGTAGCTACAATCCTCCACCTGCGAAACATTTTATCCTCTGAAAATGCTGGCTAAGTGCTGTCTTCACAATCTGAGGTATCCTATAAAGATGTGAGTCACAGAAAGTGATCCAGATCATGCCTCTTGTGCAATACAATTAATTTGGGGGATATTTCTTTTAAAATAATTAATCAATGGATAAAGTATTGAAAGGGTGATTCTTCAGTATTTTTATTGGAATATCTTTAATATTCTCCAAGTAGTACGAAGTAAACAAATTAAAATATTAACTAAATTTTCCATTTTAAAATGTAAATCTCACACGGATGTTTGCAGGTATATGAAAGAAAAATCTGTAACCTAATATCAGGCTTAATCTTGGTCCCCTAGTCTTTAGAAATACATACACAGCTGACCTGAAAGAAGAGAATCCATTTTATGTCTAATTCCTCGAGCATTTGCAGATATTTTGTATTCAAGTAGCTAACGATGGTAATTAGTATGAGCAATTTCCCAGTGGCATGCACAATTCTGGTAATTGTCAACGTATTTTAGGAGGACAATTCCGTTGTGTAATCGCACACCTAAGTAGTTCAGAAACTGGGTCTGTTTCTGAATGGTACAATACCGTAATGAAATCTAGGTCACCTCTAAACCACTGTATTCTCTGGCTGCTAATTACCTGACTAATAAATATATGTAAACTTATGCTAATTACTCAATATTCCTGTCACAAGATGAAGATAAAGCCTTTGCTTGCCGTTTTCACTGTACGTATAGTGCAACACTCACAGCAGCCATATTCATACGCTCTGACTCCTTACGCCATTTGATTCCACATGACAAAAGTAGAAAGTTTTTTAGACATCATAATTAGTGGTGTTCCAAACTCAAAAGAAGGAAGAGAAAATGATGAAAAAGTGACCGTTACTAGCGCTTAGCTACAACATTTTGATAACTAACACTAACCATGGAACTCTTGGGAAAAAAATTCTTGTCTGTTATTTGATAAAAAATAAAGAAATAAAAACCTAAAAAAGATAAAATAGAATGAATAATTCAACGGACAATTTATCAGATGCATGCGAGCCACTTCACCACCCTGCAGATCTGTAAACTGATGAGCATTGCCTGAAATTTCTTAAATTAATTCAAAATGTATTTTATGAATATGTTGTGAACAATTTGCTGCCGATATGTGACATGCAAAACTCAAATATGCTTGATTAGCTGCCAGATAGTCAAACACGTCACCTGGGGCTGTCGCTGTTCACTGATTAGCTGAGCTCACAAGAAGACTGCAGCACATCACCAAATTCAGTGCACAGATATTGCCAGACAGAAATTTGCAAGTGCTGAGGCAGGTGCCCTTTAAAGATTGGAACCAGTATGACAAGATGCAGGTACCCATAGCAGCAAGATTTTGCTGTGGCAGCCAGAGTACAGATCAGATGCTCCAGGTGTCATGGACAGCCACCACAAAAGGTATAGAAATTAATTTTCTGTATGCATGAGTGTTGCATAACAACGTTTTCCCAACTCTGCTTGAAACAAGGGCATCCATCCGTGAGAGTAAATGTTTCCCTGTTGTTTCAGATGTGGGTGGTCAGCACAGCTGCCTTCCTTTTCTGACTAGCTTTGCTCCTGACTATACGACTGGCCAGTTTGGCACATATCTAGAACCGTATTTTACAGGTGGCCACTTATCTTAGCCTGCACATACCTCCCATCTGTTGAATAAAAGAGACTAGGATATTGGCAGCTGTTGGAGGAGGTGGCCCCTTGCTTGCTGATTGCTACAATCACTGTTTCACTCGACGTAGTGATGGAGGAAAAAAAAAGGATTTAAAGCATAGACAAAGAAACATCACAAGGTTTGCATTTATAATGATTACTACTGCTTTTACAGCTGTGTAATAAATTGTCACTATATTCTACAGCACACTTTAATGAACAGCTGAAATGCCACTGGAAATTTTGAAAACATTCCATTTAGGAATAAATCTGGCTATGTATGACAGGGGAATATCTGAATGTCTAATTTATTTTCTCAGAGTTACTATTACCAGTAACCTGTAAATGAAAATATTCTTTTCTTCCTTAAGGGTTCAACTCCATCTTCTATTTATCCTGCATTACCTGAACTTCTGTTTGTGCCATCATAATTTCCACAACTAAGTATGACAGATAAGGGACTGAGATTTTGGGACAGCTCTTTGGCCAATAAAAAATGGCCTGTTAGCTCCACTCACTGCATTGGATGTATTAATTGGCAGAAGGAGGATATGAATCATTAAAGATCTTGAATGAGCTCCTCAAGCATGCCACATCATTTCTGTGCTGCAGTGCCTGCCGGTGACATGGGACAAGCGCTGAAGGGTAGTCCTGAACTCAGTGCCAGAGCCCTTTCAGAGGGGCTTATACACAGCTCATCCTTACTGCTATGGTAAAAGAGAGATGTCGCCTGGGAGGCTTCTAGTCCCTTGTGGATACACAATGGGATGATCTTGGTTGAAGCAGCATTCAGGGACCCTGCAGCGGGCATGGGGAGCCAGGCGTGCTTTGGGGCTGGGCTACCCCTAAGGCAACATGCTGCGTTCACAGGTGGCAGGTCCCCAAACTGGCTGCACCGTCCTTTTCCCCCATATTGCTGCCCTTGCCCCAGGCCTCACCCCAGAGGATGGGAGCACAGCTACAACAGCAACATGTCGATAGCGCATGGGGCGGGAGGAGTAGCACTGCTAGACGTGCTTCCCAAGAACCACAGCAAGAGACACCAGGAGAAGATGAGGGCTTTGGGTTTCTGCCACTCTGCTGGCTGCCGTTGCGGGTGTCCCAAGGGGATCGACCAGAAAAGGAGCCAGCCCTGTGCTGAGGTATGTGGAAACAGAGTCTGCCAGCTCCCGGTGGAGAAATAAAGCTCCCCTGGGTAAAGGAAGGCAAGTGCCTCTGATCCAAGCTGTGCCTCAGGGAAGATTTAGGTACCCTGCCTGTGAGGGCAAAACGCTGCTGAAAGCCCGTGAGAGGTTCTGAGAGGCAGGAGGGCGTTCATTTAAGCAGAAAACGCATTTTAGCGAAGTATCTAAAACAGAAGATCGTGTAGGAGTGTAAAGGAAATCTTTAAGCTACCTTTGCATACCACCTTTTGGTTTCTGCTCTGTACATTTCAGACATACCAAGGCTGATTCTCCTGTTTTCATTCAAATACAGAAATGAAAAGATTTAAAACGCGCACACCTAATCACCCCTACCACTGTTGCAACATGGTTGTTAATAAATACTTCTAACCAACTGTTACAGATGTGTTTGTATTTACACAGTCTTAGTTCAGATGGAAACACATTTTGGTCCCTAATTTGCTTAATCAGCATAGGTAAGCATGGGAGGAGCTAGGCTTAGCTGATTTACTCTGGTTTGTACAGGGAAATCTGAGACAGAGGCAGGAAATAGTCTTAGCCTAGTGCCCCACTTAGATGATGGTCCAGGAGGAATGAAGGGGGAAGGAAAGCTATACACTATCTTTACATACTGCCTTGTCATTTCTGACTTGTATACGCTGGCCATAATTTAGTTCACTCAAATATGTATTAAAGGGTTTAAAACACAGTCTTAGCAGATCAAAAGTCAAATAGCTTTGAATATATTCCTGGAAGAGTTCCTTTCCCTTCAAAATGGCTTTCAAATGCCAAAGAGAAGGTAGACAACAGGAATTTACAAGAACAGGCAAGTTTAGTTTCAAATACTTCCTTCAAATTTAGGAAAGCACAATGTACTCTGTCGTATATGTGGTCTTTATGAAAAACACTTTCATTCATTACATTTCATTTCTGAATGAAAAAAAGGAGAGACAAGACTGACTATGGCTGCTTTCTTTCCCCTTTAGGCCAGACACAATATAAAAAAGTGTTACAGTGAAAAATATTCCTAAGACTGTATTATCTTCTGCAAGTTCAGCATTCAGATTCATAGCACAAAGAGCAGTGTTGTGCCAGATGGGTACTGTGCTATGCCAACAGAAAATGACAGTGCAGAATAAAGTGAAAGTCCAGAAACATGTCCTGAATGCTTCTGTAAGCCAGAAGAGGAGTGTGCTAAAATTTGCCTTCAAACAAACAGAAAGCCCCCAACAACACACCACACACAACCCAAAACCAAGAAAAAATTAACCTCAAAACCACCACTATTGCTAAATATCCCAGCTCTCATTTTTGTAGCCTACAACGGACAGCTTAGTTCCCCAGGGCTTAGTTATCCTAGGCTGAATGCCCCACCTCTGGTGTGGCTGATGGGCACATCCAATGTACCTTTCTGTGCTTAATTTTATTTGCACTTTAGTGTTGCTAGATGGTAGAATAATCCAGTGCAGTCTGACACAATGCAAACACTGAAAGACATCAGGGAGGAACATGTACAGAACGAAGTAATTCAAGTGCATCTGTCTGATCCCAGTCATGAAACGGGTCACCAGGCTGGGGTAATTCGATCATGTTGGCACCTATGTTCTGCTGCTTTTTCAGTGCAGCGAACACAAATCTGTCATGCTACCGATGGAGACAAGGGCAGCACATAAACCGTTTTGAGCATTCCTCCCCCTCACCAGGGATTTTTCCGGGTTTCGAAGATCTCCTTTTCTGTTTTTGTTTATAATCAAGTGAACCTCCTCATGGGGATTTCCTACCTTGAAGCTAAAAAAAAATAATAAAACCTCTCTTCAAGTCCTTAGTGTATTGCTAAAAAGCCAAGTGTGAGAAAGAAAACTCTAAAACTTGGAGACAACAGAAAAAGCTCATCTGCTGAAGAACAATTCAATGTTATCAGCACAAAATTGGCATCTGCTTCCTTTTGCACTATAAAAGATTCCACTGATCAGACTACAAATCGTCCTCACTGCATGGACCAGCCAACACATATCACAAAGCCGCGTGGGACATGCCAGTGTCACAGAGCTTGTCACAGGGTGAGAAGAGGCAGAAATTGCGGTATGGTGTATTTGTCTCTGCCTGATTTTACAGATTCTGGTAGGGCTGCAGAGGAAAGCTCTTAAAAAAAAATAAATCCAGAAGTCCACACAGTTTGGTGTCGCGCAGCTCTCTAACGTGTCTATCTCCAGCTGTTGTGGGTTTTTTGAGTAAGCACATGGTGTCCTGCCAGAGAGCTCCTGTTTGTTTGATAGAGGGCAGCAGGAACTGGATCAGCATTTTTTAGTAGCAAATGTACTAAAAAGCCCAGTCCCTTTTAAAAGTCTCCATGTCTGGCTACTGCCAGCTTCAGAATCAGCCACGAAACCATTTCTTTGTGATTTTATTACAAACCTGCTTCCCTCTCAAAGGACATGGAATCGTTGCGTGGTTTTATTTCTTTTTGGGGTGTGGGGGTGCTGAGGTTGTATGATCATGTTTCAAGAGCATCTTTAGCCCTTAGTAAGTGTTAAAATGTTAGCAAACAAAGCTGACTACTGCATAAAAATTCACATGTACACTAAACCAAAGCTTCCCCTTTATTTCAAAGATCCTCTCAGGTGCTGTGTAAAATAAAAAAAAAAAAAGCTGATGAATGGAAGGAACCTTTCCTTTGCAATTGACATGCTGTATCTTCTCCCTGCTTTCTAGACACGGCGAAAGAACAGAGCACAGCACCGAAGAGGCACATAATGCCATATGCAATTGAGTTGGTAAGAGAAGCAGATGGAAGATGATGCAGACAGACATTATACAATTCTCTTTAATCAGAAATCTGGTCTAGAGGCTGGTGCTGATTCCCATGTGGGGGTGTGTGTGGGGGGAATAGTTGTGAGCGCTCTTCTGTTCCACCCTGGAGAGTGAAAAGAGATGCTGAAGCGTAGAAACAGTTCAACCCAGATAAACCAGCTCAACCCAGTAATGCCAGGGTAAGCCATTTCTGTACAACAACACACAATTTTGTTTACACTAGAAAAGAAATGCATCCTCTCTTGTCACACCTAGCAGGGTAAGATGTAACATCGTTGATAGCGCCCAGCTTGAGAAGAGTAGCTTTCCTCTCAGAAGACCCTCCAAGGAAAGTTGTGGGCCTTCATGTCCCCTATTGCCAATCTTACTGAATACATGCTTAAAAGGGTTTTTGGAGATTCTTGCTTGAGAAAAAGATGTCTGAACCTAGACCAAACATGTGACACAAGGCTCTTGCCTTTTTCAGCACAAGCCTCCTTTGGGCTGGCACTAATGATCCCAGGAACAAGTGCTGCTCACCAACAGACAGATAAAGTTATCTAAGCTGGAAAAGTTCTTGCCTTGTATCACGTATAGCACTAAGAACAAACACTGCTGGAGGGCCTGAGTAGGTCAGCCATGCCTGCAGCCCTGCCTGGAGCCCTTTGGCCCATGTTGGGGTGAGGATGAATCCTGTGGTGCTCTCCCTATTAAAACCCTCCACCACTGCTTTGATGAACTCTCTCTTTGCCGGCACAAATGTCAAACCCTCCTTCCTGCAGAAGGCGCTCCTTCAGCTCCCCTCGGCGAGGCCAGGCTCACTCACCTGATCCCACATCATGTTACGCTCTTGGTTACTTCAGTGGTTAGCAACCTGCTACCCCACGTAGACACACACAAGTCTATGGGGCCAGATGGGATCCACCCAAGGGTACTGAGGGAGCTGGCAGAAGTGCTCACCAAACCATCCACCATTTTTTATCAGCAGTCCTGGTTAACCGGGGAGGTCCCAGTTGACTGGAGGTTAGCAAATGTGATGCCCATCTACAAGAAGGGCCGGAAGGAGGATCTGGGGAACTACAGGCCTGTCAGTCTGACCTTGGTGCTGGGGAAGGTTATGGAGCAGATCATC
>NW_008795863.1:6383463-6385877 GCF_000699145.1 Aptenodytes forsteri | reverse complement strand
TGAGGTGCTGGAGTGTGTCCAGAGAAGGGCAACGAGGCTGGTGAGGGGTCTGGAGAACAAGTCTTATGAGGAGCGGCTGAGGGAACTGGGGTTGTTTAGCCTGGAGAAAAGGAGGCTGAGGGGAGACCTCATCGCTCTCTACAACTACCTGAAAGGAGGTTGTAGCGAGGCGGGTGTCAGTATCTTTTCCCAAGTAACAAGCGATAGGACAAGAGGAAATGGCCTCAAGTTGCACCAGGGGAGGTTTAGATTGGATATTAGGAAAAATTTCTTCACTGAAAGGGTTGTCGAGCATGGGAACAGGCTGCCCAGGGAAGTGGTTGAGTCACCATCCCTGGAGGTATTTAAAAGACGTGTAGATGAGGCACTTAGGGACATGGCTTAGTGGTGGACTTGGCAGTGTTAGGGTGACAGTTGGACTTGATGATCTTAAAGGTCTTTTCCAACCTAAATAATTCTGTGCCACCTCTCCCGTCTATTGAGACTCAAAAGTCATCCATGGTCTGCTCAGATTAAACTCTTATTTTAGTAATTCAAGTATTTCAGTCTGCCAGCCAGCCACCTGAGAGCATGTGTTTGAGGGCAAGCCCTTCAAGAAGGAGGGAAGGAGATGCCTCCAGGTTCGCTCAGGCACAGCTATTGGCATTGGACTTGGACCGCTTCACCGCCACTTCTGTAATTGCTGCTATTATCGTGAGTCAAATCATACTGTCATTTTCCTCCTCTTGGGTGTCTGGTAACACACTCAAAATATCCTCTTGCACACCTGCGGATCTGCACTTCCTGACGCATTTGTGGCGAGAACTGAAGTTTGAATCTCACTCTGTATTAATATTGAGCTTACTCCTACTCAGAATACTGACAGACAGCTTTTTTCTTTTTTTAACCTCAGGGTATCTGGGATCAAGATATTCCCCATTGCAGTCCTTGTGCTATTCTACAAAAATCACAGTCTCCACAAGCTCGGACCTCACCTGCTTAATTTAATTTTCAGGTCTCCCCCATTCATACATTAGAAGTTTGATTAATTCTGCCAGTGGGAAAACCCAAGAATTACATCTCTCTGCCAAACCGCAGGAGGAAAGCAGTTACTTTTCAGGAATGTCACCCGGCCATGTGCTGAGCTGGCTGCACAACCAGCCCTCCCTGCTTAGCACCGCAATTTATGCAGGAGCTCTGGCTTGCTCCCGGGAGTGGGAGGATAGTGCTCCAGCTCAGCTAAAAGGCATCTTCTGGGCAGACTTCCCATAACTGAAAGTACTCCTGTGCTACTCCAAGTTACAATATTGGGCAGTATTTATCCACAAATAATGTTTTCCAGTGAATACTAAAAAATTATTTGCTGTTGAATGTCACCGCAGTGTTTATTTAAGAGCAATTTTTCCTGACAAATTGCAATGCATTTTCAGTGTTCAGCGTCCTCAACTGACCTGAAACCAGGTGATGGTCACCCACACACTGCATGGCCATGAGCCTGCAAGCCCTGCCACGTGCCGCCTTCTGAGCCACCTAGTTCAGAAAGACATTTCCAAACATCCGGGCTAGATCTGTATAAACATCTCCCAGTGAGATTAGGAACATGTCTTAGTTTTGCAAGTCAACACTGTTACTCCAAAACCTTGACGTAAATAAGCAGCCACCTGCATTTTCCAAAAATGCATTTTACATATGCAGCATTTTTCCACTTCCTGTTCAGCCTTCTGCCATTTCAAAAGTTTCAGATACCTACTAAAAAAAAAAAAAAGGCAGATTCAACACCAGCTGTACAGATGTGCAACACAAACCAAACTATTGGAGAACTCTGAAAAGCAAGTATGTTTTAAAGCAATGAGGAGGGTAGGCTAGTAACTCTACAAGGGAGAAGGGAAAAATCCCAAGTCCAACTAAGCTAAGGGGCTGAGCTCACCTTGTTACATCGCTGAGTAACAGCACTACTTCCAAATGAATGTTTGAGAAAGCAAGATTCAGGGCCAAGCATGCTACGTGACAAATACTTCGAGTATCCCACCTGCTGTGGGCACGCATTATTTCTTGATAACACCTGCAAATTATTGACCTGGACTGTAATATGTGCTGGTGGTGGCTGTGGATTTTCTCTTCTCTTCTCTCTTGATGGGTTCATTTTGAAAGATCGTATGTGCACTCTTACTAAGTGGTGTCCTGGTTTCGGCAGGGATAGAGTTAATTTCCTTCCTAGTAGCTGGTACAGTGCTGCATTTTGGATTTAGGATGAGAACAAAGTTGATAACACACCGATGTTTTAGTTGTTGCTAGGTAATGCTTACACTAGTCAAGGACTTTTTAGTTCCCATGCTCTACCGACTGAGAAGGCTGGAGGTGCACAAGAAGCTGGGAGGGGGCACAGCCAAACTGGCCCAAGGGACATTCCATACCATGTGACGTCATGCTCAGTA
>NW_008795863.1:6367802-6383429 GCF_000699145.1 Aptenodytes forsteri | reverse complement strand
GGTCGGTGGGTGGTGAGCAATTGTACTGTGCATCACTTGCTTTGTGTATTATTATTATAATATTATGATTTTATTTCAATTATTAAACTGTTTTTATCTCAACCCATGAGTTTTTCTCACTTGTGCTCTTCCAGTTCTCTCCCCCATCCCACCGGGGTGTGTGTGGAGTGAGCGAGCGGCTGCGTGGTGCTCAGTTGCCGACTGAGGTTAAACCATGACAGCGGCTATTTCAGTATCCTCTATTTTAACTGGTTTGTATTTGAAAAGCACTAAGCAGTTTAAAGTGCCTGAAGAGAAGACTGCTTTTTCTTCTTTTCTAAGCAAGTACTTCTAACTTATTACATTTGTTTCTCTGCAGACACCAGGAAGGTGGTGACTTGAAATCCAAGCTACTCCTGATGGCATAGAGGTTGAGAGGGGGATGAAAAGACAGAGCAGTGATCTCCTGGATAACTCTACAGCCAGTTTCTCGAGCTGTGTATAAGTATAGCTTGGAGCTCAGATATGACTTGCAGACATCCCCGCCTGATAAAAAAAATCCAAAGATTTTGGGGGAAACTGTTCAAACAGAGTTGTCACTGACTAAGATAAACCCCTGCAACTTCTCCTGTCATACCAAAGAAGCTGGCAATACTAACTTTTCTTCTATTATTTTATTTAAAGTAATGTCTAGAATATAAGTAAATGAAAAAATAATGGTGTGCAGTACGGTTTCTGGCAGATTCTCTACTGATTCTCTGGGCAGCAGTGTCTGCTGCTGTGGGAGATTTTCCCTTTTATCACTGATATTGCACAGCAAAAGTGATACTCCAGGAGCATGGAGATTTTCCCTCCATGTAACTTTACCAGAGCTATTTGTCAGAAAAAAAGAAGCTTATACCACTTTCCCTTCAGGTGCTTTTACATCAAACGAAATCCCTCAAAAGAAACCCAGATAATTAAAAAACTCCAGCTGTCCGTGTGTATTTTATGAGTCTCTCTTTCCATTCCAAAGTCTTTGCAGTTTTGTTTTGCAGTGATTACAAAAAGACCCGTCTGCTGTACTGAGATACAACATGAAGTGATAACCTGTTATTTCAGGTATATGTGAATTACATGGTGGTCTGGGCAAGTTGCCTTGTCAATGGTTTTATAAATAGGGCCAAAACACTGAATACCTCGAGGTGGAAGTCTGCAGTTGATTTCCATTACAAAAACTTTTCCAATAAATAGAAATTTGCTCAAAAGTTGTAAAATTATGCTTAACACACATTTTTAGAATTTTTTTTTTTCCTTTTTTTAAAAACAGATGCCTTCTGTGTTATAGGCTATCATTGGGCCAAACTTGTACAGAATGAATCCTGATAAAGCAGAACTAATTATATTTTGGAGTATGAGAGAACAAAGGAAAAAAATGTCTTGAGAAGCTGCATAATAGTGCTAAACCCAGCTGAGGACTGAAAAGGGATTTTTTTTTAAAAATTATTTAAAATAGGTATCTTTTAATCCCATGAAAAAGAAATACCCTGAAACATTTATTTAGATCTGGCAGTAAAGGAATGAAGAACCCGTTATCATGCCATTCATCATGCTGTTAGTGTCAAGTGCAATGGTTCAGATAGAGAGAGTGAGGATGTAAAAACTATTTCCGAAGAGTGGATGCTCTTCAGTGTTGAGGATCTTCAAGGATCTTCAAAGGGGTTTTGCACCTCATTTTAAAGGAAGAAAGCCTTTAACTCCTGAGAAGGTCAGCTGGCCTCTTGTCCTATAACAGTAGGCATTCTTAAGTATTTCCAAATATTTCTTTGAATTTAATTGTCATACTTAGAATCAAAATATATGCTTTACTGAACTGGGACACTGCTCTTTTCCAATGAAAAAGTAAAGCAAAAAAATCCAGCAAGGTCAGATGAAAAAGAGAAAAAATGCCCGAACTTCTGTGTTTCATAGGGAAAGGAATAAAGCTAGTTCCTTACAGAGGACTGATTAATAGTGTGCGTTCTATCTTGTATAAATCACAGACCAACCAACCACCTGTGAATGAGTTAAGAAAAAACTCTCTCCTTTTCAAATGATAGGATACGTGGTGAAGCTGAAGATGGCCTTCTGTCCTACTCAGAAGATGAAAATATCTGTGTATCTATGCTTTTGTTTAAAACACCATAACAGAAAAAAAAAGGAAAGATAAACTCTAAAATTTTCTGGATAAATAACTTCTACCTGGCATTTAAAACCACGGACAATGGAGTGTGGCTCATGGGTTCAGATTTCAGTGTTGACCGAAATTTGCTATGTGACCTGGAGGAGAAGTATAAACTCTCAGGCTCAGCAAACAGGTATGTTAATACTTCCCTACAACGCCTCTCAGGTGGCTTTGTGATGCTGAATTAAAGTTAGCAAACATGACTTCTCGATGGCAGAGAATAGCGGCACCATATTTTTATTATATTACTGGAGGCAAAAGTGATAGAACAACTGAAATAATAAAATTCAGCCCCAGAGACAGATATTGTATATTAAGCGGAATAGCTGGTTAATAAAGAGTAAAGAGTGTTTGGTGTGATGGTCAAAAGGTACTTTAGAAGAAATGCATTTTTTGATTAAAACCATTATTGACTATGGATGGTGATTTACAATATCATCTCAAGTCAATGGTTTTGCTGAGGTAAGACAGAACGCCTTGAAAAGATCTCCAGCCTAATAAAACTTCAGTGAGCTATGGAAAAGTTTAATGCCTAAAATGTCAATTTTAGGCAAAGTGTAATGAAACCTATATTACTTTCTGAAGCCTCACAACTCTTATGAGGGGGGTTGCAATTTTGCCTTGAAGTTACATAATTTAATTGAGTTGTATGAGGAAGTACCCTTTTCCTTAGATTACCTCTTCCTTAAATGGCTGTTGTACTTATAGCAGCTATTTTTACTGCTCAGATTTTTTTGTCACCTTGATTAGGAAAACAGCAACGTTATGATACTATATTAATCCATTTTTTATTGTCAGGAGCAACAGGGCAGAGACCTGTCTGACAATGTTTGAACACCAGCATGTCTTTGCGTGCAGGCGGGATGCACAGGGCCACCTTCGAAGGTCTGCTCAGCGTCCTGGGACTCTGGCTTCTCCTGTGATGTGCCAGGTAAGGGCCAATTTGTCAAGCCACTGAATTTTGTCCCCCCGACTAAGTAGATAGGGGTTGCTGCTAGGCAAAATCAAGTGGAGCATTCCAGCTCTGCAACCGGAATTTACATTTTCCTGAACTACCCACGAAGGGATGTGTTTGGTCTCTCTTAATGACATGAACATGCCTGAGCTGCCCACTGGTGTGTGGGCATGCATTGACACATCCAGGTAGATGGAGGAAGCACTAATATCCTGCTCACTGTCCAAACACAGTTCCCAGTATTGCACCATGACTAGACAAACTAAGCTGCCTCAAATTCATCACTTTTTCAGTTTAGCATACGTCAGAGATCAGCTGTGATAAATCACCTGGTTTGGTGTAATGTACCGTGTGGAACCACAGAAATGCAATACAAGTGGGGCGACCTTCTTTATGTGACTGCTATGGGGAATCATGTAATATAATGTACAGAAGGGACTGGGAAAGCTTAAGAACACTGTAGAGAGGGTGGCCTTGAAAATTTGAAAGGCTGGTCACGTAACATAGTCATGAATGTGTGCACAGAGGCACCACGGATTACCAAGCAGGCAGGGAGCTGGAGGATGCTAGCCTGAAAAAAGTAAGTTCCCAGTAGCTAAGCTAATGGAATAATTCCTCGAGATGTTAATAAAGAGCTCCATTTATTCTCACTGGAGCCAGCCAGCCACTAGAGGGAGGAATAATCTAGTGCTGCCAATGACTGCTATTTATTACGCTTCTGCAATGCATTATGTTTTTCTTAAAGCTCATCCCATGAGGCTTGCAAAATCTTTCCAGTTAAAGGAAAAAACCCAGCCTTTGGGTTTTCACAGTTGGTGAAGAAAGCACACAAACACAAAGTTCAAGGACTCAGGAAATAGAAAACATATAAAAAAGATGCTGCATACCTATTATATCTTAGAATATATCCTGATTTTTACAGCCCAGATGAATTGTGGACCTGATTTCCAATTAATTAGGATTCATAGGGCAATTTGCTTTCATAGCATGCGGCATATCATTACAAAAATGGTAGGATTTAAAGCTTTTTTATGTGCTTTTCATGAATGAAAGTATTTTTCTTGGTGACTAGAAAGGGCAGGTCAACACTGGGGTTGAAAAAGGAATTTTCCTTCTGTCAAGAAACTGGCAACTTGCTAAAAATGTTACTTCCATATTCTTTAAGAATAAAGCTATTTGAAAGTAGAAACCAAAGAAAAGCCCAACACAATAATACACTCTCAATAGCTGTATTACCAATCTTGCTCCTTTCACTACAGATAGCTATGCTAAATATTCATTTATAGCAGGAAGGAAGCAATTTGGATATGTGAAGGCAGGTTTTTGTGTGTACAGCTATTCACTACTCACTAATGAGAAGATATTCAGTAACAGGAAAACAATAAAATTAAAAAGTTGTTTTCATCTAAAGATAAGCAAGTAATTAATTAGATAGGTAATTGCTAGATGGTTAGCAGGTCAAATCTTGGAGTTTTGCTGAAGGTCTATCAATGGGAAAGTTTAAGTCACATTTTCTTCCTCAACTTAGACAAATTCTGCTTAAGTTAACAGGCCCAGTCCTGCCTTTCCAAACAGGAAAAAAAACAAGCTTTTTAAGAATAAATCTATTTGAAAGTAGAAACCAAAGAAAAGCCCAACACAATAATACACTCTCAATAGCTGTATTACCAATCTTGCTCCTTTCACTACAGATAGCTATGCTAAATATTCATTTATAGCAGGAAGGAAGCAATTTGGATATGTGAAGGCAGGTTTTTGTGTGTACAGCTATTCACTACTCACTAATGAGAAGATATTCAGTAACAGGAAAACAATAAAATTAAAAAGTTGTTTTCATCTAAAGATAAGCAAGTAATTAATTAGATAGGTAATTGCTAGATGGTTAGCAGGTCAAATCTTGGAGTTTTGCTGAAGGTCTATCAATGGGAAAGTTTAAGTCACATTTTCTTCCTCAACTTAGACAAATTCTGCTTAAGTTAACAGGCCCAGTCCTGCCTTTCCAAACAGGAAAAAAAACAAGCTTAAACTCAGCAGAAAAAAAATGGATCAATATTCCTCATAAGACGACTGTGGCAAGCTCATGGATAATCTTTTCTGTTGTGAGTGCACTAAGATCTTGGGATTTAAGTAGAAAACTGCTCCTCCAATAGCTCCTGTGGGTTTTACTGTCCCTGGCTGCACCATGCTCTTAGTGGGCAATTAGGCTGCCATCAGTACAGGGCCATCGGTGCTGCTGTCTACCCTCTCCAAAGAAGAGAAATAAGGAGACAATAACAGAGATAAACGTTTCTTGCAACCTTCCAAATGGCTTTTCATCAGAAAATTCACAGGTTTTCCAGGAATAGGCATGCACAGAGCATACAGTGGGAACCCCCTCCACTCAGCCAGACTGTGATTTTCAGCGTGTGTGGTGTGCTTGCTTCTCCATGCAGCACATACCATGGCAGCTCAGGCTCTGAGATGTATTAAAATACCTTTTCCTAGCTCTGAAGGCCTTCCCTATGGGGAGAAAAAAAAGGCATTTTAAGATTCCCTTCTGCTATACTGTGAAGGATAACAAACACAAAGAAAATTTGTAGAGATGTGAGTGGGAAGCCGTGCATTAGCGTACGTAGGCAGGGCGTAGAGGGAAGAGGAGAGGTAGGACTAGCTGAAGGGAAGCATGCCTATCTATCATTTACCCCCTGTGAAAGTATCCGAACCACCTCTGGGACATATGTTAGCAATGGGTGTGGGCTGCATGGTGGTTAAGAGAGGGGGAGATGTGTCAAGTTATGAGAAGATCGTACCTATGAATTTCAACAGACACAGCAAAATGCAACATGAGTTACTGTTACTCCCAGGAGTAGCGTGCTCCCCTTTGGGTTTTCACACATCACGGGGAGAGCAAATACGTACAGCAGGTAGAAAGAGAGAAGAGAGCATCCTGGCAGCAGGATGCATGTGGGAAGCACAGTTGAGGAACTACAAGAACCGACCCTTTTATCCCTGGCTGAGGTCTCGCCAGCCTCTGCAGCTCTTCCTCCAGCAGGGAAGTATGAAGACGATTCAACTTCTTCCCCACGCTGTGCCTCGCTGCTTGTGCAATATGGTGGGGCTCTTCCCAGGCATCTCGGCGAGCACAAGGAAATGCTGCTGCAAACCTTGCTTCAGGAGTACAAAACAGGAGCTAAGAGCAAGGTGGCAATGACTAATGATGACGGTATTAGCATTTCTGCAGCCTCTTTAGAAGGCTCCGTAATTGCTGCACTAACTGTAATGAATCAATCCTCGTGACATCCCGATGTGCAGGAGGTAAGTGTTATTATCCCTTTTTACCCAGAGCTGGAGGCACATCGATATCCGCAGCTGGGAAGAGGCCAGGCAGGGAGCAGCAGTGGTGGGCCGCCCAGCACTCCTTCCTCGGCCCCTGCTCCCGAGGTCACAGCCTACCTGCCGTGGAGGCACAGCACGTAGGTGTGGGGGCCAGAGTCTCCCACCAGCCTGTTCCACTCCGGCAGAAAAAGGGGCACCACACCTCAGAGTTTTGCAAATTCAGTTCTTCATTTTAATCGCTCGACTGATCCTCCCCTTCGCTACGGGAACAATGCAAGCCAGGCACTCGTTCCAGGTGCACCCCTCACGCTCTTTTTAGACCTGAGAGACACCGAGCAGCCAAATCATACCTTAGAGTGCTCCTGAACTATAATTAACCTTAGTGTATCATTTTATGGAAGAGAAAGCTGTTAAATGTGTCTGAATTCAAAATAACTTGGAAGAACAGTGGCAAGATAATGTTTTTAACAAGCAGCTTGATTAACTCATGGCAGAGGTTATCATCCCATTGTGTTGGGTAGGAGGCTGACATTTAAAACTTCGTATGTACTTTGTCAGGGGGGAGAAAAGAACCTCCATAACTCAGATTTTAAACGCTACACTTGAGACTTGTAAACAACCCACTGCAGAATCCAGTACTGAGGACCCAGATCCCAATTGCATAGTATCCCCAAGGACTTTCAGAGAAACAGTCGACAATCATTTTTCCGTGCTTTATTCCTATTAAGTCTTACGCCTTCGGGAAAAACACAGTGTTGATTTTGAGTACAGTGCATACTTCCCAACGGAGAGGGACGCCCTCCCAATGGGTATCTCAGGCCCGTACTGGGGGCAGTGGGCAGCCCAGGGAGCAAGGCAGGGGATTTACATTCATCTCAGATCTAACCTGGATCAGATCTAACCTTCCAATTCTGGCTGGCTTCAGGGCTGCCCATGATAGAAACACTGAGGGAGTAATAGTGAAATATAAGATAATACAATAAAAACTGTAAGATTCAACTCAGAAGCAAGCTTTTACCTGTTTTTGGCTAAAAAAAGGACTAATTTTACTTTTCCTCTCTAGAAATAGAAATATTCTATTTATGAGAAAGGATTAGATTTTTAAAAAATATTAATAGTTGAAAATATTATAAAACAAGCTTGCAAATAAGCATCAAGAAGTTCTAAAATCAGTGTTTTAATTATTACTTTACATGTCAATTTTATTTCACCTCTTCTTTAAAAATATTCCTTAAAAATAAAGATTCTTCCTCTATGTATTATTTGTCTATTACATCATTTAAAGGAGGTACATAAAATAAAACACATAATCTGTAAACATATTCAAAAGATGAAGAATCTCTGCGACATCAACATCAAACTACAGCCCTGTTTTTAAAGAGACAGGTGATTAATTCTCTGTATGAACTTCAAATAGATTATTTTATTATTCTTTGGGCTGTTGCCCTGAAGGGAACTAGTTACATTAAGTAACAAGCTACCATTATGTGGCCATACTGACTCTGAGAACAGGGGAAGGAAATACAGTCATAACATGCAATTTCAATAGAAAACGAGGGCTTGTCAATCTTCTGCCAGAGGCAAAACACTCAGGCAGATACCGCAGTCATCACAGAGATATAACGAATCTGATTAACTTCTCTGGAGAAGGGACAATTAGAGCTGATAGGATAAAGCCTCCCTGGCGTTCACGCATGTTTGCACAGGGATCAGTGTGCAAGGGCTGCCTGACCGCTGGTCGATGGCAAGGGCACCTCAGCTGCCAGGCTGCCGTCATGAGCCACCGTGACAACTTCTGTCCGGAGAACTGGAGCAGGGAGCAAACCCAGTTGCCCAGGAAATCACTTCAAAGATAGCTTGAAGGGTGACTGAGTGCAACTAACCACCACGTGTACGGTGGCAGCAATGGAGCACCAAAATGAAGGAAGGCATAGCCATTTTCCAACACAAGCTGCATGCCTCCCTGGCGAGAAAAGGATGCAAAGAGAAAGATCCAGGAGTGCTAGCAACAGACCAGCTCTAGTCAGGACTAGAAACTGTGGGATAAAAGAACCGTGAAAGACTCACAAGGATGATATTAGTAACAGGACTAGTGAAAAAGGTTAATAATTAAATCAACACTGATGAAAATCTTAGCAGGACAGTGTGTTAGGATCAGGGCTATAACGAATGAAAGCAGAAGAGAATGCTACACACATTATTTTCAAAGGTGTGAAATTCATTAAAAAAGGAAATAAAATAAGCAGTGGGGAGATGGAAATACAGAAACAGTTGACAGTCAGAAGGTCATTCTGTCACTCTGTGAAGGGACAGTGACTCTAGATGTGGTATTCTTCATGCAGATCTTGGCTCTTTTAATGGTGAAAGGACGCTTAGCTAAGTCCTGAGCATTATTACTTAGGAATATTAAGGAATTACTTAAAAAAGAAAATCAGAGAGAAAAGAAAAGAGAAAGGGACAACAGAAATAGTGACATAGTGCTGACATTCATTCCAGCCACTGTCAGTCTAACATCTTATTTGAATAAGGCATCATCCACTCCCTCTCAATTAAAATTTGTTCTTCACAGGTAAACAGCAATTAATTTGTGCCCCAAATCAAATGATCTCTAAGGGGGGGGGAGGGAAGTAATAGACAGAGAGTTACTGCTCTGCCAGAAATTACATTCTACCCAACAGTAAATGACTGAACAACTGCAGTGGCACAGCCTGACTCACCAGCATTTCAAACAAGTCTGAGCAACAAATCTCTGCCAAAGCCCTGTTGTCTCACAGCTTTTACAGCCACATGACTGAGATGAGTCCAACAGATCCTGCACTAGTCTGAAATCCATGGCTAGACATTTAGATTGGAACCTATTGACTAGACAGTGCCAACGTTTCTGAGATTTCTAACATCTTTGACTGCAACTTCATGAGGATGGTTGAATGACATGTTGGCTACACCCCACTCAAATAAGGAAAAAAGACCTTTTCAAAGTCAGAAATTGCCCCCCCCCCCGAAATTCCAGCTTTTATAAATATAATTTCTTTCACTGCTATAAACATAAATATTATGAGATAAAGTCATGACTCAGTCGATGACGTCATTGACACCATTTCACCCAGAGTGGTTGTAAGCTTTCTGCATTACGTATTTATATATCCTTGGTTTTGAGATTTATGCAAAGTTCAGAACCAATTATTTCTCTAAATGTGATAAAAGCAAAGCAGCAGTTTTAATTTTTGTAAAACAAAGAGTAAAAGTAATAGATGAAGTAAGAACCTTGTATTATTTTGCATTCTAGCACATTTTCCAATTTTTGTTATGCAGACAGTAATAAATATTGATTATTACAAGAGAGAGTTTTAATAAATGTCTATATTATGCCTATTGTAAGCTTTCTGCATTTTGTATTTATATATCCTTGGTTTTGAGATTTATGCAAAGTTCAGAACCAATTATTTCTCTAAATGTGATAAAAGCAAAGCAGCAGTTTTAATTTTTGTAAAACAAAGAGTAAAAGTAATAGATGAAGTAAGAACCTTGTATTATTTTGCATTCTAGCACATTTTCCAATTTTTGTTATGCAGACAGTAATAAATATTGATTATTACAAGAGAGAGTTTTAATAAATGTCTATATTATGCCTATTCTGGTGTGATAAAGTAATAAATAATAACTGTGAACATTTTTAGGACTAGCCCAAGGAGGACTACCTTCCAGAAGAAGTTTTTCAAGGTTTCCTTTCAAGTGTAGAGTAATGAAGGCTTAGCACAGATTTGCAATAGCAATTGTCAGACATAAAACAGGAGAGATTTATATACTAGTCCTGAAAGCTCCTGAGCTTGCCTTCAGCATGATACATCACTGTCACAGTGCAGAGCTGCACAGACACAACCCAAGCATGGCTGCCACCTTGACATCACTTAAAGAAAGGGAAGGATTTGGGTGCTCTGGATGTGGCTGCTGGCATTTGGGGATGACAAAACCAGTTAGTGCTTTCTGTGGTCCCTGGGCTTGCTGCAGGAAAAGCTGCTGGGCAGCTGGAGTGCAGGCTGGTCAGGTAGCACAGCCCTTCTGGAGGGGAATGGGAAATTGCCGTGCAACTCAGCTACAGATGCAACTGCAGAAATCTCTCACAGGAACTCAGTAGCTGCTGCAAAGGTGCTTTCAACAAAAATATTTTTTTCACACCAGCAAATAAAACAAGCAGTGATCGTATGATGGTTCTCTATCTTTGTGGTGTACAATGAATAAGAAAGCTGGCACAATGTAAGAAAGTCTTTAAGGATTCTCCCTAATTTGTCCCCTCCTGAAAAGATTTACAACTTCATTAGGAGGAGAGGAGATTTTTTAAAAAGTCAGGCCTCTTCAGATGAACTTTCATTCACGTGTGTCACTAGGAGCAGAGTGGTATTTCATGCTGCCCTACTTCAGCACCTCGACTATCAGGGGCCATACACTTTCTTTGCTGCCCGCTGCCCCTAACCTTCATCCCATACTGCACCCAAGCCAGCAGAGAATTACTAAAATAAGTTGAAAGTTACTCCATCTTAGCAGTAACACAAACAAGAAAATACAAGAAACAAATGACTGGGCATCAGCATGACTTAGACATTAATAGTATCTTTTATTTGTAAGGGCAGAACAATTACTCACTTTCATGTCTCTCTCTCTCACCCTAACGTGATGCAAATTAACAGAAGATCCCAAAGCTTGTCTGCAGAAACACTGTTTGTCTTGTAATTTCACATTAAAACTAAAGCGAAATACACTATTTTAACTTTTTCCATTTTTAATCTAAAAGGGTTCCAGCATTTCACAGTGAAAGAATATTGCACTTCTAGCTGATCAGAACAGAAAATTATTATGAATAATTAACTTAATTATTGTTGCCTGTTTGCTTGTCTTGTTATGTTGGACATTAAAGACTCCAGACTGAATTTTGTGCAAACGCGCATCTCTTTTTATGCCTGTGAATTTTCTGCATGGCAGATTTAATACATCAGCTGAGCTCCCCTTAGCAAACTAAACCAGATAGTACAAGATCACATACCGAGAGTCAAGCATGGTAGGGCTGGCAGCAGTTGGAACATAATTTCAAAACGCTAGCAATGAAATAACATTTCAAATACATGAAAGAATTGCGCAGCACTGCTGTGGGTGGGTATCTATATTTACCATTCAACAGCAGGCCTTCAGGAATAATTTGGTCCTGATGAGAATTTTATTTTTATATTTAAAAAATAAGTTAAGGAAGTAAGAACAGTGATAGTGGGTATACTCAATAGTCTGAGAAAGACAGATAGAGAATCATAGAAGATAGGTCTGGAGGGGTCTTCATGAGGTCATTTGGTCCCTCCTCCTACCCTAAAGCAGGATCAGCAATACCTAAATTTGTCCTGACAAACATTTTCTACCCTTTTCTTGAAAATGTCCAGTGAAGTGATTTCTTTTGGCAATCCATTCCCGCGCTTAACTATCATTACCATTAGGAAAATTTTCCTAACATATAGCTTGCGTATGCCCTTGCAGTCTAAGGCAGTATTTCTTCTCCTGTCCCCACTGGACATTATTAACTTCCTTTCTGAGGCAGCCTTTTAAGTAGGTGGGCAGAAGCAGGGCCAAAAATAAACAAGACCAGTTTTGCACAGAAACATGCAGGTTGGCTGTGTAAAAACTATATCCTGAAAGAGATGGCTGAAAAACACATCTTGGTTCAGCGATTATAATTGCGTTTCTTAAAGCAAGCCCTAGAAGTGCCCATTTGACCCATAATGTACAGCGATAGACCTTGCTTTTTAAAACAGACAATGGGATGGACTTGAATTCACCAAAATCATTTGCTCTAAAATGAATAAATGTTCGCAGGATTTAACTGAGAACAGCCAAAAAGTTGGAAGCCCTCACTTTCATCTGCAGCTATGTCTAACATAAAGCTAAATCTTGTGCAATGTTGAGCCAGATGACTAGATACCGGACAAGGATTTTCATTTCTGCAAGTAAGGCAATGATCTAAATGAGGTTGCAGCTTTTCTTTAACAAATTATTGACTTCCAAAACTCTGTTGCAGTATTGCCAAAAGATCACACTTTGACTAGCAAAGTTAAAGGCTTTTTTTTTTTTGGCCGATGTTTATTCTTATGTAAGTTAGTTGTAACTGTTTCATTGCCTCAAATTTCAGCAAGTAAAGGTAAAAGTACAAGTGAGGCAACAACTGTAGTAGAGGTCACAGATTACAACAAAATTCTGACTTCTCATCTTAGAGAAACAAGAAATAACATTATTTATACAAATGTGACAATACTGACCTAACAGGGCATAAAGGCATATGGAGCTAGGTGTGGATAGACACAAGGGTAAGTTTTACGATGGGATAAGCACTGTCTGCTAGCAGTGAGACTGTAACAGCTAGGGCATCTCAGTTTCATTGCAAGATGAACTGGTGAGGTTCATCGCAGAAACAGAGAGGAGGAGCGCCCATCCTACCTACGTACTATGCAGTGAACTGTAGGAAAGCCCTGCCTCCACAGAGGATTGTACAGTGAGATGAGCGGGTTCATTTCTGTGCTGTAAAGGCATACATACTTTTGTGTGAGGGGACACAAAGCCCAGAAGGGAAGCTGCCGTGGGGCACAAGCTTTCTCACATGTCCATCAGTGATATTAAGCATTAACTGACCGTACATGCTTTATATATCCATCAGTGGAAAGTTGCAACTGTTTGTTAAAAGCTCCAAGCTCTAATTTCCTTCAATAAATCAATATCCTCTGCTCCTTAAATATCACATACACAAAACAGATGTCAGCTGCCATAAGGAAACCATTGGCTCCAGAGGTATGCCCACCTACTACCTCAAAATAAATATATTTTTTATTGTCTTGCCTTTCAAAATTTCTTCTGACTTATAAATTATTCACTGAACTTAATCATACCTGACACATGAACCTGAGAAGTGAGAAACCTGTCCAACAGCTTCTCCTGAGCTTTCAGAGAGAAGAGAGAAGGGATTGCAATAATATGAATAAAAAGCTAAGTAATATTTCATGCATCAGTGACTGCGAGCTGGGAAAGTTACTACCTAGGCCAACAATAGTTCCAGAATACTATTCCTTCGGCTGCATATCCAAAGCTCATGGAGATGCTCCAGTCACTTTCACAGGAAATCCCAAAAACTCCCCCTTGAAGCAAACAAACAAAACACACCTCAAGGAAAATGGAAACAAATCTTTCACTAGCTAAAGGTTTGATGAAAATGAAAGAGACCGCAACACGAAACAATGAAACACGCTGTACTGCAAACATACGTAAAACACTAATAAAAGATTAATCAGACTTATTCCTTTTGTACTAATTAGGAAAGTTATTGTTCCCTAATTGGAAGTCACTCAACAAGAAAGAAGATTAACAAGCTTCCCTGCATGTGTCTAAAAATATTCACTATAAGGAAGATGAGGCATTGCATCACCTTATATTTTCCCTCTCCCTTCCCCCTGTATGTGATCTGGGCCAGTGAAGTTAATTGGACGTTTTCATTAATTTTAGCAGAATGAGGACACCACCTCCATTCAAAAAAAAGTATGCTTTTGTTTATACGACACCTTTGTCTGAGGGTATTTTGGAGCATGTTATAGTAATATAGAAACACCTTAAAGTAAATAGGACCTCATTCCTAAGACCAAGATGGTTTTCATACCTAAGGATGTATGCTACGCCGTATGGTGAAGTGCAGTGTGAGGACATCAGCTTCAGTTTGCTCAAATGCCAGAACAGCCTAGCCAGTGTGTCAGGCTACAATTATCCTTACGTCCCTTATCATTTCCCTCAGGACAGACACTTCCCAAGAGCAGCATTTTAGAAAATCTGAGAAAGTGGGAGAACCATCTCCAGAGTTTATATTGTTCCATAGTTTCCTGAGAGCTGTATATTTCAGTTTGAGAAGTCATGAAGATATCTACGTACTCAAATGCATGTGTTGCATCACTATAGGAAAATCAAAGCTATAATGACCTCCAGCTTTGCGCATAACTTTTAACAACAACCTTGCCATGTGACATTTAATTTGCTGTGTCTTTAGTGTAAAAAGCTTTTGGACCTTTGCTCATCCTTTCATTCACATCAGTCCTAGCATCATGTTTGAAAACAGACATTATGCAATTTCACCATTAATTCACTCAGTGCAGATGATGCACTTTACCTTCCCATCAGTCTATACGGATGTGCCCATGTGTGCCTATCACCTTCCTCCTGATCACCACAAATTACCACCAGACAAAACTATTTGGGAGCTTTGCAGATTATAAAACTATTTTGATCATAATTTCTTTGACTTTTACAAGGATCAGGGGATTTTCTATCTGAAACATCTTATACTATGTAACAATGGGGTGGTTGGATTTTTTTTGCAAGTCATCCTAGCAGAGCTGGTCCTGCAACTCTGTCAAGATTTGATTTGTAATACAGGTTAACCTTAGCTTGAAGGCTTGTCCTCCAGGAACTGACCCGATCAATTCTCAGACAGGTGATGAAAAGTTGGAATTCAGGATGTATAAATCAGATCTACCTCTTTCTTCTTGCTTTTGTCACTGTTATTGTTTGCTACCAGATTCTGCCTCTTAATTGAGCTTGATAATTTACTGTGATTTTATAGGATATTAAGAAAAATGGCACAGAGGTTTTCAAAACTATTTTATCTTCAGACTCCTATAAACATACAAGTAGAAAGTACTTACACTATTTGTATTAGCACATAAAAAATATAAGCCTGGATGTTCACAAATAACATGCACATATTTTTAGATATTATATTTGGAATGCCTCTGATAAACTTTAAAGTTAGGAATTGGTTACTTCATTCTAAGTATCACTCATCTATGCAGTAAATCACAGGAATAGATGCAGGAACACAGGTCAGCAGGAGAGCGCCTGAAGAGCAGCACAAAGGAACTCCAGCCAGTAAGACAGCTTCATCGGGGGCCCAACTTAAATGCCTCTGTGCAAATGCACGTAGCATGGGGAATAAACAAGAGGAGTTAGACACGTGCACACACCTGCAGGGCTATGACCTTATTGGCATCACTGAGACGTGGTGGGATGGCTCCTATGACTGGAGTGTTGGGATGGAGGGATACAGGCTCTTTAGGAAGGACAGGCAGGGGAGACAAGGAGGGGGTGTTGCCCTCTGTGTCAATGA
>NW_008795863.1:6304806-6365211 GCF_000699145.1 Aptenodytes forsteri | reverse complement strand
TATCTTCATCAATGACATAGACAGTGGGATCGAGGGCACCCTCAGCAAGTTTGCAGATGACACCAAGCTGAGTGGTGCAGTCGACATGCCTGAGGGACGGGATGCCATCCAGAGGGACCTGGACAAGCTGGAGAAGTGGGCCCGTGTGAACCTCATGAGGTTTACCAAGGCCAAGTGCAGGGTCCTGCACCTGGGTCGGGGCAACCCCCGGAATCAATACAGGCTGGGGGATGAAGGGATTGAGAGCAGCCCTGCCGAGAAGGACTTGGGGGTACTGGTGGATGAAAAGCTGGACATGAGCCAGCCTTATCTAGATACAGATCTTCATGAAGTTTGCTGGAACTTCACATCTTTCAGACTTCTGTCTCTCTAGCAAACTTGGTTAAAGTTGGCCAATGGATTCAAAAGTTACTGGGAGGTGCAGGTGACAGGTTGGCATGTGGGCAGACAATGTAATTGCATACTTTTTTCCCAACGAATACCGGGCTAAACATAACCAAGGTACATATAGATAGTGAAGGAATATGTCCTGAATCAAGCTCAGCTGTAATAGAAATGTCAGTTATCTGTTGCCTGCACCTTCTTTAGAAGTTAGCTAACCAGTCCATTTTCCATCTGCTTGTAAGTAAAAGATAAACTTTTGCCACTTTTCAGGAATGGGCAAGAAAACGTCACTTTTTTCCAGCTGGATCAGTTTATCTAGACTGTGAAAGATTAAACACCAAGAGGATACTGCCAGCAAAGACAGAGAGAAAGCTGCTTACTTCCTGGTAGGATAATGAGAGTGCAGCAGCGGAGGTGTGCATTTCAAGATCACAGCAAGCTGTAGTTATTCAGAATAGTACCACAGCATATGACACATATGCTGTAACCACATGGAAACCATGGCATGGGAGGAATATTGTGGGAGGGAGATTGTAAGGTATAGCAAGAAAAAAAAACCTCAGCAAAAACAGGAAAATAAATTTGTATTACGTAAAGGAGATATGACACAGTTGTGCTGTTCAAAAGTTATTCCTTATATAAAAAGAAACATTGGTAATAATGAAAACCCTTTCTTAGAAGAGTAGGCGCATGAGCTATGGTAGGTAGGTAGGTGGGAGGAACAGTGTGGGTTGTGAGACCAATATTAGACTTATACTCAGAGAGGAAAAGTCCCACAAGATGAAAAATCCCTTCAAAAACAACAGTGAAAGCAAAAGGGAACATGTTTTTAAGTTGTTTGCTCTGCCAAAGATGAAAGTGAAGCCAACTAGAGACTGCATACAGAAAACAGAGAAAGAGAGTAGCAGAAAGTAGTGCAGAAGATCCCTGACAATTACCACTGCAGAAACACCGCGTTCACAAGGTGCCTTGCTCTTCACTGACAGAAAAAACATAATTAAAGGAGTGAAATACCACCCAGCTTTAAGGCGTTAATAATGTCCTGCAAGGTCAGCTAGAAAGTCCACTGGTGTCAGTAAAAGGTTGTCTGCTGACTAAAGTGGCTTTTGGCTCATTTCCATAAAGCACTTATTCAGGTGTAAATTGAACTCAAGTCAACAGTAAGCCAAGGAAATAACTTGTTATCACACATTACACAATTGCTTGATGACCTATATTCAGTGAGTTAGGGGCCCTAATTTAGTCTCTGGCCGACATGCCAGCAAAACTCTATTCACAATTCTCAGAGTAATCAGGGTAGCTCTGGGAGGAACAAGCAATGTCATGGTCAAGGTCAAGTCATGCTACTAAGAAAGTATGACAAAGTCTGCAAAAAAGACCTAGCTTAACAGAAGACTTCAATTCCCAGAGCAAGCACTCTTGGCTAGTTCTCACAAAAAAAAACCCCAAATTATCATGTTCAGCAGAAAGGAATAAAAGCAATGCATAATTATGTATTATACAATTTGTCTCTGAAAGTGGAAAGGTGTCCCGGGAAGAGATATTTCTATAAAGTATCATCATAGATTAAAAGAAATAATTCTACTTCATCCCAATTTATGCTGAAAAGTCATTGAAAAAGAAAAGTTATTTCATATTTTGTCCTCTTTTTTGTTTCACTACCATTTACCATTTCCCCCTTCCTTCTACTCTGTGATTTACATCCTACTTCTGCATAGCTCCTAAAATTACATGAATTTTACAGAGTGCAGCTTAAAATTAAGCACATTCCTAAAAGCTTTCCTGAATACGAAGGGATTAAAAAACATATGTGAAATGAAGTATTCGTACAAGCACTTTGTTGAATTACGATGACTTCAAAGCTGAACCCAAAAGCTTCTGCGCCTAGCCCCTCTGATCTAACATCCTCTGTGGGCGAACAGTGACATGTAGGACTTTTTCTTTTTAATAATTCCATATTCTTTTGCAAATCTCATATCTACAGAGAACAGAAATGACCAAGAGCAAATACACTCCCTGTGATGCATTGTACTTCACACATATGTTATGGAACTATGGAACATGTATTTCTAAAGTCTCAAAAAGAATAAGCTCCGTGCCTGATAGCGTGTCCATGCATGAAGCATGGCTTTATGGAGTTTGTGGTGGTACGTAACATTTATGTTGACCTTGCAGAGGTTGCAATAACTGATCTCAGAGGAGGAGTTTTGGCTCAGGAAAGGATGTAGTAAAGTCTGCTGGATGATGAGAGGAATCACTGGATCCCTTGAGCAAGTGCCAGCTAGCTTATGAAAATCCCTGCAGAAAATGAGACTGCTTTCTCCTTTGGACACTAATGGAAAGACAAAGCAGAAGCAATTCCTGGTGTCCCCTGAGACAAAGGCAAGCAGGCTGCTATGGGGAGCTGCAATAAGCATGTTTTTGTCTTCTGGTCTATTCATCACTGCTGTCAAGAGCATGACATTCTTAACAAGGATCAAACGCTTTTCTCTAAAAATCTATTTCTCAGATAAAGTCTCTGGGAAAAAAATGGGGTAGAGGAGGACAAGGAAGGAGGGGAAATTAATGAGGGAAATGCAGAAGGAGTCTTTTGTCACTAATCACGGATGCTAGAAGAGATACAGCTCTTTTTTTTCCATTTTAAAGCTACAGCCTTAGGCAAGTTATACTAAAATTAGGTTATTTTTGGTTCAGTGAACTATGATTCACTATTATAGCTACGAATTTTTCAGAAGACAGACAGAAACGATTGTTCACTTAAATACACACTATTTTTTTTTAAGGATATAATTTATTTTCTTGCTTTAGGGGACCTCTCCATTTTAGAATAATTTAAAACAAAACACTAATACCAAAATTGTCCATTTGTGCAATTTGCATGAGAATTTGGGTGGCTCTTTTAAAAGGCCCACATAAAAGAAAAACACAAAGTGACATTAATAAAACATAAATTCATCATTCCTCTTGACTAAAGCTTTCATAAACGATTAAAAAAAATTCAGTTTTGGTTATACTTCTCCACAAAATACAGTGCAATTCTGAGTGAACTAAAGAGTGGAAACCATGGATTTGTTTATTTTCAGACAGTCATTGTTCTTTTTAATTAAATGTCAGATGCTCTCTGATGAGTTGCAAAGACTAGCTTAGGGCTAATTTCACACGTTGAATATATATAAATACACAATTATGCAAAGCTTTCGCAGGCCAGAGCTAAAATTCAGCAAAATATTTAAAGAACAGACCTATTGTACATACCCGAATACTCACTTACACTAACAGGTTGAAATACTTTGCAAATTCAAAGTGCAGGTGGTAGGGTCCCTTTTCAGAATAACATTGAAATACATTCCCAAATCTACTCTTGTTCAGAAAAAAACCAACCAAAAATAAGCATGACCGAACACACTTGTTTAAATACTTTCCTTAAATACTTTCCTTCCTAGAAGTAAAGAGTAGAAACAAATAGGAATAGAAACTATACGTCCTAATGGAGAGCTCTATATGATGTAGTAAAACATGAACTTACTTGAGGGTGGTGAGCTCTGTAAGGGATGGCTGGGTGGCCTTGAGATAGCTCTCTCTCCGTGCAGCAATCTTTGGAGATGGCTTCGGACTTGTGTCTGAGTCTCCACTGTCATCATCCCCCATGGCTTTGATGTAACTGCCACTACGCATTCGTCGGCAGGGAATCTCATCATCTTTCCCTCGTGGAGTGTATCCAGTCCATTCATCTTGAGGAACCTGAAGTGATAAACACAATTCCTTTATTAGTACACTCTTCTCTGATGTAATTGCACAGCAAGATTTGACCGTGCTAAGCCACAACAGAGCCATAACAAAAACTCTCATGGCCAAGGGCCCATCCTCAACCCCATTTGACTATGGGTTGCTGTTTGCAGTGGAGGCCTGCTTCTCCCCCTCCATAGTCACAAGCACCTCTGGAGTTGTTATTTTCGACTATCTGGGAAGTTTCTAGCAAACATGCTGACATAGAAGCCCCAGTTAGGTCTAATACTGGGCTGGATAAATCTGTTTTTTTGGTTGTTTTCATTCAAAGCATTTACAAACCAGATCAGGGTATTTTTGGTTCAGCTCAACATATGGAACACCTTTGGGGAGGCACAAAAGATGAAATACGAATCCCTATATCACAATCTTTTCAGACAGCGTGTGCATAGCTACACTCACCAGTATGATTTTGCTTCAAGATACATTTCAAATTAATGGAGCCATGTACTAATCATCACAAAAGTAGGTTTGCAAGTGTGAAATTATACTACTATTGCTTCTATAGCATAATTAGAGCGACTGAACACCCACAAGCTTGCAGGGATCCTGCTTTTGAATTATGTTAGTCTGAGTGTCTGTGTCATACAACCCTTTATTCCCTTCTTTTTCTTCTTATTGATGTGCATTATTTCTCTTGAAGTAAGTGCTGTCCATTCTTTGCATTGGAAATCTGGAACGCTGGGAATGTGCATTCATGAGATTTTGGGACGTAGCAGAGGACAGTCCAAGAGCATGGTGCTCGTGCTCACCCATCCTCTCCCTTCCTCTGCTCTTGGGGCTTCTGACCATTGTAAACCAACACCTTTCTCTTTCCTGTAACAGCGGAAGCAACATGCAGTAGAGCAGGGTCCTTGAAGGAGTTCTCCTGAAGTTATTTTGCAGAAACCCCATTTTTATAGTAAAGGTGAAACTGCAAAAGGGCTTTTTAGTTAAACATATTTTGTGTTATATTTAAAGTAGTTGTGAATTTTTAGTTTGCTACTTTTCTGATTATTCTTAGTAAATCAACTCTACAAAGCAAGCTATAGCTACAAAGCTCAGAAACCCTTACAAACCATATTAAACAAGGAGTCTCAAGTGTGGGTTGCTAAAATTTGTCCTGCAGCTTACGAATACCAAACTATTCATAAGCCATGCCATTGCTTTTTTTCCTGCTGATTTCAAACCCAAGACCTTGCCAACTTTCTTTCTTCACTGACTCTTCTTTTCCTGCTACTGACATCATGATTTAGGGCCTTCCTTGAACTTCCAGGCTCAAACAAGTCTTTCTTTCCTCTTGTGCTCAGTCTAAGCTCTCTCTTTTCTCCCAGATCTCTCTTGGTCATGTCTGGCCTTGATAAATTCACTTGGAGCTTTGATATTTTCCTCAGAGAACTCAAGATTTAATCCTGGAAGTGTACTCTAGTTTGTATCTTTATCAACATTTCTTCTTATGTCTCAATGTTCCTTCTCAGGACTCGGACTTCCTGCTCAGTTGCTCCATGTTTTATTTAACCAATTCTTTCCTTGTGCCTTTTTAAAGTAAATTTCCATGTTTTCTTTAAATATCCTTTAGTTAATGACTCTGGTAACTCTAATTCTATGAAACATTTAAGTTCTTATCTTCCAGCAGCACACAAAGTTTGTTGCTGTTTTATTTTATTTTTCTTTCTTTCTTTTTCTTTTCTTTTTTTTTGGTTTTTGATATTTGCCTGGGCTTCAAGAATAAAAGTTCCTTAGGGCAGGAATATATTTCAAAGTCCAGTTTTCTTATTGCACAATGGCATGCAGAATTGTATATCTATAGAAAGTAATTGAATAAATACACTTTAAAACACTTAAAATATTCTTCTAGAAAAGGGTAAGACTCTAACTAAGAACTAGAGTATTACAGACTGAGAGTACTAAGTACTAAAAGAACCCACTGGAGGAACAGGATTGAATATACTGCTCTGATATGTTTCTACGTCAAGTTAAAAAAAAAGAAAAAGCAATGTTTCAATTCTGTGGCTTCTAAATTTATGCCTAGACCCCAGATCTGGAAAGTTGATGCTTTCCTGGTGTGTATACATTTGTAAAGTGCAAATGAAGGTAATACTTGGTAGTGGTTTTGATTCTGATTTTTGACATACAAGAGTACGGAGCATTTTACACTCCTCCTCCAGCCACTTATGACAGACAGAGGATAATATTTTTTTCAGGTCTTATTCTTGCATTGGTTCTAGGCCTATAGCATCATCAAACAGCAAAAATACAATCTATATTCATACCACCCCTCACATACATTTTGGAACCTACAGCTCCTGCTTGTCAACTGTAAACCCTTGACTTTTCAAATCACTCATGTACAAAAAAGAAGTTAACACAGGTTTAGTAAAATCAAACTCTGCTGACATTTTGATGACGTGCTTGGACTTCAGTCAGAAGTTTAAAACCTGTAATAGTGTATTTCCAATCAGTTTTCAGGCAGATATTAGATATCTAAGTCAGAGTACATAGAGAATCTGTGAATTCTCAGAGGACATGCACTTTAATCTGTTTAATATTTTATTCATTATGCTTTAGTTAAAGATCTGTGCTTTTTCTCATTAAAATAAATCAGTGAATTAATCTTTAATGCACCAAATAAAATATGTTAGTATAATGTTAAGGTCAGTGTCTTTAACTGAGAAAAAGTCAGGGGAGTTAAAGTTACAATGCTCATACAGCACCCATAATTCAGGCAAGCTGAACACTTGTAGTTTTATTAAATAATAGATATACTGTTAAATTTAATGCTGTAGTTTATAGGTGCAACACAAGTGATGAGATATAGTTGCTGTGGGCACCATAACTCTGAAATTCTTGAGTACTGTTATCAATAACCCTATACATAAGTACAATACCTTTTATCCCAAAGCTTCTCAAAATGATTTAGATACGATAGGCCAAGTTTTGAAAGCTGGTTGCAATGAATCTACCACAAAACTTCCTATTTACACATGCAAACACCGTGTACCATGATGAGCTTTGAATGCATTGCTCTAGCCCCACAATTTGTATGATGTGATCGGGAGGAAGTTTCCAGTTTGAGCTCTGCTCACTCAGTGAAGTGAGCAACCACTGAAAAACAGCACGCTACCTTTTTAGTAGCTCTTCCACCTTTTAAACACTCTAGTTGCAGAAAAAGAAAGCTGAGCTGTTCACATAGAGACGAGGGGCAAAGCAGTCTCAGGGAGTGCCACAAACCCACTGGCTGGTTTGTGTACTGGAAGTTACCTGCATGCGCAAAACCAAAGGAAATGATACAAATGCAACCCAAGTTCCATTACCATATTATGGGCTTAATGTAATGTAATGTATGTGCCGAAGAGAAAAGGATGGCTGTGGTTAGGAAAAACTAGTAGTTTTAATCTAACTATCTAAACTTATAAACTATATACCTTAACTATATTACTATATATAGTAATATATACCTTAACTATATTACTGATATACTGATATAATAGATAACTATACTAAACAGATTTAGAGAACAGCCTAAAATATCAAGCCAGAATATGCTTCTAATTTCAGTTAACACATTGAGGAAGTCAGAGTTTTTGTACAAACTATCTTGCCTGCCTAGACAAAGCTGCAGTAGAAGAATGTAATGGATATTTGATTAAAAAGCTATTTTAGTTAAACAGTTTGCCCAGTTTTCTTGCAGATATTTATGGCTGAGTGGTTTTCTTTTTTTTATTTTTTTTTCTTTTTCTTTTTTTCCCCTTTTTTCTTTTCAGTAAGGTTTCAGTATTTAAGAGAATATTAGGGAAAGAAATTTGGGCCCAGTTCCCCTTTATCTTATTTTCAGTTTCACAAGAGTCAGAAACCCTGATTTCAGAAGTTGGAGTAGGAGAAAACAGTAAAACATCATGTAACTGGTACTTGCAGGGTAAAGCACTTACAGGGTAAAGAAATGCTTTAGAAGTAGTAGATTTTTGCTTTGGCTATTAACAGTTGCAATATTTTTTATGAAAGGATCTGAGAGCACTGTCTGTGTATTACTAGAGTAGGACAAACAACCCTTAAAGGTCAGCATTTCCTTTCATTGTACCTATTTTGCTGTTTAGAAAATACAGGCAGATAAAATAATGTCAACATTTTAATACTTCTGTGCCGATAGTCAGATACCTCAAGCAATAGCTATTAAAAGAAGTGACCTGATTTTCAGAGTGCTTTCTTTGGTGCCTAAAAGGAATGGCTGTAACAGCTCATAGCAGACAATGCAATTTACTGTCACAGTAGTGTTTCATATCATGGGAAAAAAGTAAAACATAAAGCCCTCTCAAAACTACAAATTGTGAAAATAAAATCGATCACATTATTTCATGCATTCTGTTTCTATACATACGGTACTAAACATTCTGTAGCGTGTTTCCTTCTGTGGATTGGAAAAATGCTGGGAAAAGTGTCTATGTGAATCTCCAGCTCTTTTTTTTTTTTCCAGTCAGGAGGTCTGCACAAATTTTCCCACAGGCTTTTACTTTGTCTGAATGGCCAATATTATGTCTTGCAAGGTCACGTACTACACTGCACGCAAGTGCATATGCACGGTATCTGCTTCCTTAGAGGATTAATGGCATTAAGATTGACATACCTGAGATAAAGCTGTTTCATGCTTTTAAGAAAATCATATTATCCAATTGCCTTGGCAATACCATTTTTTCAGTATCAGAATATCAAGCATGAACATCACTTGCATGATTGTTTTTACTCTCACGAAAAAGGGGGAAGAGCTAAACTCAGATCTAACAATGAACATCATTGTTTTTGTGAAAATAGAACTATTACTATTCACACTACTGAAGTAATAGAGATCCTGGAAACATTTCATTCTGCAAATGATCTTAAAGATCATGTACAATTCTTTCTTTACAAGCCTAAAAATCAAGAGTGCACTTTACTTATACAAAAAGCGCAGTGAAACAGAACGCCATTATTACTTGAAAATACATAGAAAATATTCAGCAAAGGCCTCTGAGCCAGGCAACTTACTGAAACTTAAGACTTCAGCATACACCTAGAAATAAAATGTTTGTTGCAAGTATGAAAGCTAAGCCTGACTATAGTTTCTTTCTTCTGATTAAATGGCAGATATAAGATTCTTTTGTAAACAGAACAGACTATACAGATAACATACTGCCACCAGCCAACGTCTTACCTGGATTCAGCTTCATTTACTGTATAGATTACCTGTCCTGATCTTTAACTAAATTTATGTTGCTCTGGAAGTGTTCACACTTTGTCATTAGCCAGGCTGAAATGACTGGTCAATTCCTTTAATGCATTTTTTGACATAAAGGAACTGGATTTTTCTAATAGATAGTCTAGGTCCCCAAATAAAGAAACTAAGCAAACAGTTATACTGGCCCCCCAGTTTTCAAACATTCATTTCAAAAGCTCACACATAGTGCTATGTGAAATAAACCCAGCATGTAAGGACATTAGAATTTTTTATTCAATGTCTAAACAATAAAATTAGAACATCTAACTTCCTTCTTTTTTTGCACAAAATTGTTATTAACTTACCTTACTGGATGAAATAGCAAACAGACTGTCTCTATAGCAAATTAAGTTCATTACTGATCTCTAGTTTGATTTGGTTTATTGCAGCTGAAATCATTAAAGCTTCTCCCTGTGCTTTGCCAAAGCAATGTGGATGACTACAGAAGTAAACACAAGGACTGGAAGGAGTGGCTAACCATCACTCACAGCAGTAGACTTGTAACTTTAGCTTTCTATTAGTATGCAAATACTTAATGAAATGAAATCACACAACTGAAGAACAATGCTTAATGACTGCTCAGTGCAGATTTTCAAACCCATGCAATTTGGTTTTCTTAGCCGTTATTATGCCTCTTCTGCGTGCTGTTAAGGAAGTTTCAATTGCCATCTTCCACTTACTAAGCCTATTCCTAGCATTCATGAATATTGAATTAATCAGACCAATAAAGATGAGTAGCATTTCATTCTATCAATGTGCATGCGTTAAGAATCATTGAAGTACGCAAAAAAAAAGGAAGCCTTAGAAAGCTTAAAGAACAATATATGTTTAATAAGCCTCAAGAGTTTTCAGAAAGGCAGATAGGAAGGTTGCCTCTATTTAGGACAAACTTAATATGCTCAGTATCTGCAGCAACACTTGCTTTAGCTTGTACTATTTCAGCAATCAGGTTCTACTATAAATTCATTTAATTTAGCTGACTTATCTCCCTATTTTTTTACATGAAGAGCATTAACAGCCAAGACAAAGACCCTGTCCGAGATAGAACATTACTTCCTCAATCCTAAGTGCCCACACCTTGCATCAAACCTGAACAAGCAGTGTGAAGAACTGCAATCTTCCTTCACATAACAGTCGTTTGCAAAGTCTTCTAAAACGGTATGAATCCTCATAGAGTAAGTCAATAGACAAAATTCTTCAAGCACTGCTCCAGTTTATAATTTTCATTCATCAAAAGGTGCCTTGACCACTAGCTTGTCAATATGATTCACATCCTGTTTTATGAAGAGGAATGTGTGTCTCCTACACTAAACAACCATGTCTTGATTCCAGATAAATTTTCTCCTCCTGCTTTACGCATAAAAATCCAACCAACCATGAAGAGGGCCACGTGGATACAATGATTCCAGCCAAGGGCCTTGCAAGTTTGCCAGCCCCAAACACGTTCTGCAGAAAGGAAGCCAAACAGCAACTACCACATCTATTAGCTGAAGGAAATGTAACTGAAGGTCATACAGCAGGACTCTCGGCCAGGACCTCAGACTAAAACTGCTTCAGTGATACTCATGGATGATATGCTCTCTGTGGCAGAGGGCAGACGTTCATTCTCATCTTTCTCAATAACCTTGAAGCTTTCAGCGCAGTTGGCTATAATGAGATATGGCTCCTTGCCCAAGTAAGGATGAGAGGATGACTGTTAACATGAAAACCAATCCTGGAAAGGACACTTTCAATGACTAGCAATGGAGAAATGTTCTTTCACTTCTAGATACCTTCTTTTGGGGTGAATCAGTTGTCTCCCTAATCTCTTCAGCACCTGCATTCAGTGACTAGTTGACATCAAAAGCCAATTCTGTTAAATGAGATGTCATTTTACCTTTCTTTCACTACACACGACCACAAGCCCACTATCAAGCAGCCAGCAGGAAACTGGCTGGTGGATGGAGAACATGTAGCTGAATCTGTATCCTTGGAAGAAAACAGATGTGGTGGGGAGAGCATTTTGAGAAACAGCCCTTATGCTGTTTCTGTTGGCTGACTGTAACCGGATAATCTCTGGTGCTTTGCTAATGTTGTGCTCTCGCAGGCAGCAGCTGTAAGTAATGCAGTTAAGCTGCCATCTCCAGCTAGCTATTAGCTTCTACCACATTTTAGCGTACAGTGGACAGATTTCACTGAAACTTCCACAAGACTTTCTTTTGGATTACAGCAATGAAATATACCCGCGTAAGAAGCTTTCATTTAGCTCTAAGGAAACTTTCCTGGTTTCAGAACATCATAGCGTGTCTTCTCAGTGACTCCAAACTGTCACCTCTGCTTAACAGTAGTGTCCCACTGGATATCAAACTAAGGTCATGGTCTTGACTCTCACCTGCTGGGAACTGAATTGCTAAAGACCAGGAAATCTCAAAGATTTCCTAACAAACTGATTAGCAGGCTGGGGTTATGGCAGTATAGCAAAATTAGACACAAACTTATTTGCATAAAAGACTCTTAAAGACAATTCAAAGACCGTCTCTGGAAGCCGTGGCCCATCAGAACTGTCACAGTGCCTTATCCAACTGCACGGCACATTGCTTAGCCTTTTGTGAGAGAAATACATATCTATCAGAAGTCCAAACAAGACAGTCCATTGCACAGGCTCAGGGTAAGGGGATGAAAGGACGAACAATATACAACAGGTTCGTGTTCTCGTTGCTTAATTCACTAGTGACAGAAGCTCAGCGGTGCAATAAGCACAGCACAAGAGCATTTGTAAGGAAGAACAGAAACTGTGGCCAGCTGCCCCCAGCTCAAACCACTCTTCTGGCACTGTAGTATTTCCCCACTCAAGATCTGTACTACAAATTCCATTCTTGAAACAAAAAACCAACAACTGGATGTAGGGGAAATATTCCTTATTACTTTGCACTGACTGAGGAAAACATATCAGCGCTCAGTGTTTTTTTCCCCACCTACTTTGCATGTCTCCACAATAACAGCTAAGGATTTTGAACTCAGATGCAGGTTGAAATGATCCTTTTTGCTGGACTTGATTTGTCTTGAAGATTTTTGTTTGTTTGTTTGTTTTTTAATTTTTTATTCTTTTACAGTGAAATTACTGAAAATAATAAGATTAGAACACTCCAGACATTTAAGGCTACAAAAAGGAGTCAGACCCAGGACTGAGTCAAATCTTATCCATGAAGGAACTGAAATAGATACCAAATGCCAGCGTGCAGCCATAATTTTCATAAACATTTCTGACATAACAGTATATGTAACATAGTGTCACCCAAGTACGTTGCTAAATCCTATATATGGTATGCTAGCAACACAAAATGGGGATCCAGCTGCCAGAATTACGTTCATTAATGGATGCGCTATTAGAACGTAGGGATGTTAACAGAATGAACCAACAGTAATTCAAGTTAATCTATAAAAATAAGATCAGTGCCAGTATATTCAATACTAAGAAGTTACAGAATGGTGATAGAACTAAAGGATAGAAAATTATTACCTAAGGAACACGGGCAGATAAAATTGCAGCTGAATGTGAAGTACTGACATGGCTGTAGAACAGCTCTCTTAGTACTTAGATGGCCCCCATTACTGCATTACTCAGACACCAAAGGTCAGTCCAGGTTTTAATTAAATGAATGAGAACACAGCTTTTGTTAAGGTGAAATATGTGGCAAGATCATTCTCACCAACTCAGCTGACAATTTCTTTTTTTTTTTAAGGTAAATTAAAGGACTGCAAAGAGGAGTACGGCTATACTGAAATACTCTCCTACATATTTGTCTTAATATAGCAAAGACATCTGGGTAGGTTTGCAGGTAGGCTAAAAAACCAAGACGTAGGTTCAATGGAATTATTTCTTATTAATATTTTTTTTGTAAATAAGCTATTTTGTACTTTATTTATATTTTCAAAGTGCCCACAAATTCCCTAACTTTATTCATTATTCATATTACCTATCTCACAATTTTAAAACTGAAATAAATTAGTTTTCTGTGAACGATATTTTTTCAGTTTTCATGTTCTTAAATACTAGCTTATTTCAAAATTCATGAACACTTAAGAACTTCCAAACGTTTTCATGACTATTCCGTTACCTGGAAGCTGGCCTAGAATACATTATAACATTTGACATTTTATTTCACAATTGTTTAAATTGTTTCACTAGCTTTACTGAGAATTATGTTTCATATGAGCTCAGTAAAAAAATTTGAAACTTATACCTCATATACTTCGTTATTTCTGACTGGAAAATTGAAGGGGAAATAATAATCACTTAATTTATTTTCAATTTATAATGGAATAAGAGAAAAAAAGGCAGGTCTTCAGACAGATATATGAAAAATGGAAGATCAATATTAATGGATATTAAAATACAACTTTTATATATATACAAAGACATACTGAAAGATTAATTTGAATATGGTAGTTGCGACAGAAATGCAAACACCACAAATGAGGAAAAAGTAGAGATTAACTGAAAATGCAGATAGACTTGCATAGATAAGCCCAGTATAACAGATCTAACATAAATTGCTGGGTCATAAGGATAAACACTTTGTAATTTAACATACCGCGTTAACAAATCCTATGACAGATATTGGTCCTTATCAGCACCCTGACCTAGGGCAATGCTCTCTGTTTGGCCATCCATGGACACAGGCAACAGAAAGAGGCTGGGATTGAGCAGTATCTCCTAAGAAACTGTGGAAGTGCCTTGTCCTGAGACTGGAAAACAAGTCACTTTAACTATGAGTTTCTTAACACTACATATTATATAATAATGCACATTACAGACAACCTTCACACAGGAAACTGAGCACAGCACAAACCAGAGCCCTTCGCCACCAGAAAATGCTTATTACACCCAGAAACTTGGCTTATATTTTTTATAGTATTTCTCACAGTCTCCCACCAAAGGACAAGTGATGCAAATGCGGAACTCGGATGACTGCACCGTCGTCCCCACCTACTGCACTTCAGTTTTCAGAAGTAAAATTTCCATCCTCAGCCCCAAGTATCTGACACAACTGACTTCAGTCTCATCAAATGGGATCAAAAGAAAACATATGACTGACCCACATAAGAAGAAAAGAGGAATAATATGAAAAATGTCATCCTTTGTATTTTTCTCCATCTCAATGAATGGACCAAGGACAATGGGAATAGTAATTACAGGGAACAGTGAATGGCAAAACTATAATCAGAGACAAACTCTGCAGTGTATTTTATACTCTATCAGCTTCAACAATCATGAATTCATAGAAAACAAGAGTGTCAAAAATATCTACCCGTGTATTTAGACCCTATTGTTCTCAGAAAAAGACTGCTGCTTACATTTTGCCTTCGATAGTTTTGCTTAATTTTATTTTTTCCAGAGGAGAAGCTACCAGAGAAGTAGAGGCTGTCCACTGCTTTGTAAATTATTCTCTCAAGGGAGGGAAACCATTTTGAAGAAGAATTTTGAGAAAACACAAACAGTTCATTCTCACCTTCCTTCAAATTATTCCAACTGTAAACCTGGATCAAATAAAAGCACTTCCCTGAAGTAAGAAGCAGCTCAAAAAAAGGACCTTATCTTTCTACTATCCAGCTCCTCATTCTTGAAAGGAGAAATAGACAGAAGAGAAAAATACAATTCCATTCCCGAAACACAGGTGAGAGGAAAAGGTTTGCTTGACAGTCTTTAGACTAGTCTGGGAGCTAATACCTCTTTCTGAAGGTGCACAGTGTTGAGCCAAGCCTCCTCTAGACCTCCGAGGACGGACACTGCACCTCAGCACCCGGGCTGGAAGCAGAGCCTGCTGGGGTAAAGAAAGACTGTGCAATGCAGGAGGACTCTGCACTTGATCCAAATTCCAAATTATGAGAAATAAGCCCATCTGTAACACAAACTACTGCCAACTTCTTCCACAGAATGGTTATGTGGAAAATATCACACCAAGTGAGATAATTGTTTGTTATTTCCATGTCTTTACACTGAGAATTCATCCAGATACTTTTCTGATAAAAGCCCTTACAAGCAAATGTGAAGTCAGCATCACCTGTGATCTCTGATATACTCAGATCTGTCAGGATAAAGAAAATTATCCTGAGTACCCTGGGTTGAAAAAAAAGTCGCTCCTTCATTGCATTCAGATACTATCACAAGAAGAGTTTGCATGAACAAAATAGTTGCCTCTTTCAAGGATCAAGGGTTTATGTCCTGGGCCATAAACAACAGCTTAATTTACAAGTGAGTTGATAAATGCATCTATTTAACTTTTAATGAGTTAAATAAAGCAACAAAGAATTGTCATAATAATGAAATTACATTATCAGAGTTGTCCAGTATTGTCATGAATTTGCAGCTTTCATCTCATTTAGTGCATTTCTAATTGTTCTAACATAGGACACCAGCCTTTTGGTACAATGATGAGAAGGTCACCAGGAAAATAAGAGATATACAGAATACCTCTGCAGCCCACTAACAGAGTAATACTCTGCTGCCGTTGATATATATTTACATTGCAGGACAGCCAAAAGGCCTCAATTAGGTTCTGTGCCCCATTGTGCTGGGCACTGTGGAAACACAAAAGGGAACAAAGCCCAAGCCCCAAAGGGCTTGTAGTGTAAAAAGATAAGTGATATAGTGAAAAGAAAGGCAATGGGATGCATTCAAAATAGACTGACCTTTTAATACCTATACCCATTTGTCATCCTTTCAAGCTGCAAGAGAGAAGAATAATCCTGACCTGCTTCCTCAAATCTACCCTACTTTGTTTGAACATTATTTCCAATGTTAATTGAAGCCTGGTTAAGATCTTCCTTTATTTTAAAAACAATTTCAAACCAGTTATATTTCCCTGGCTTTTACAAACAAGCATACAATTAGAAAAAAATGAAACAAAATGAAATGAAAACCAAACTAAAACTACCAGTGAGGATGGGAAACACAGTGAGAATTTAGTTATTCTAAGTGAAAATTTAGTTATTCTAATTCCTGCCCTTGACAATTGTTGGACATTTTTTCATACAGACACAGATAATGTCCTCTAATTCCACTTCAAGAGTCTATTCCTGTCAGTTAAACATTATCTAAAAGTCCCTATGGAGGTGTTCATTTAAAGCTGATGCTGGCACAGTTTTTCGCTCTTTTCTAGCCATCTGGTCACATACTGAATTGTCAGCTATTTTCTCTAAACCTGAGAGGAAGATTGAAGGAGTAAACAAAAATATCAACAAAAGAAATCTCAGGGTCCAAAGTAACCACAACAATCAAGCCTTAAAGTTACGATTTCTTCTCACTCACAAAATTCAGACAAAAGAGACTTAATTAAAAAAAAAAACCTCAAAAGGTTGCAACCTGAGGCTATTTTGAAACCCCTCTCCCTCCCCAGTCCATACGCACAGCTGTAAACACACACTGAGCATTGATATTGCCCCCTCTCCCCCATCCCACTCTCCTAACAATTAGTAGAAAATACACAGATCCATTTCTTTACATTTAAAACTTAGAATCCCAGAGGCTGGCTTTCAAAATTATTTTGCTTGCCATTCAATAAAACCTTTTAAGATCAATTTTTAAATGTGGATGCCTCCGTCCTACGCTTTCTCTGCGTACTGACTTAAGCAACAGAATGTGGAAGCCGACTACCTCATTAAAGCACCCATATGAGAAAACTTGCTACAGTTTCTATACAAATAGACAAGAGTCCCACTACATTAAAATGAAACCAAATCATCTTAGCAAACCTCTTTTTTCCTCATGGTCTTCTCTCTTCTCTGCGCAACTTTGTTCCATCTTACACACACACTTAGATTTGCCATAAGTGCTTCGTTTAAAGTGCATAAAAGCTATCCACAGCTCTCCTAAGAATGAAACAGTTTTAATATTTTCTGATCCATGTTCCTGTAACAAACATTCACTGGCAGTATGATAGCTCCAAGAGCAGACATCTGATTCTTGACATTTAAAGATACAATACTGGTGAAAAATAGTGACGCTGTATTAACTGCAAACAGCTTGTGAGGGAGTAGGTGATGTACTCCTAAAATGTATAATCAGAACAAGCAATAATTTCAACCTTTTGATTTTTTATTTTTGACTCAAAGCCATGAGAAAGAGGAATAGCCAGATAAACAAATCTGGACATGTTACAATAACTGTTTTATGAGAATTTATATTCTATGGGAAAAAGGAAAGCAGGTTGTTTTCCTGCTGGAGAACGTATTAAGGTACCCCAAAGTTTCTCAAAAGGATCTCAAAAGCTTTCATAACAAAATAAGCAGTAGCTGTAGGCAAATCTTGAAATTACAGAAATCAAAGAATTTGTATCCTGGTAACATTCAGTTAATTGACATTGTAATGCTAAGTGCAAGCACTACGACATCAAATTCCCTATACCCCTACTGTGACTGCCTTATAAATTCAAAAAGTACACAGAAGGATCTTATTTTTCCCACATGAAAAAATTAAGCCTGTTCCAACTGTTTCTTTGAGATACTGAATGATGGAAAAAAAAAAAAAAGAAAAGAAAAAGCAGATTTATTTTTAATTTCAGCAGCATTACCCCTTGTTTGTCGATCAGTGACCTCTTGGGAAAGTTGCAATATCAGAGAAAACCTCCATCCCCCACAAACACCTGAGACAAGGCAGAGCACAGTTAACAGCAATCAGTTCTCCACACTGTACCTGGAGGTACTGACATGACCGTTCCTGTTGACACGTCTCTGCCTTCACCACTGTCTGGTCCATGTTAACTGATGCTTTCTGGTAAACTTCACGGGCTCTGCTTACGGTTAATGTAGAGGACCAAGAGCTTTTCTTCATTAACTGGGAGTCCAAATTCACAGGCAGGTTTGCACAGGTAGAGCATTTGACATCATTATTGCTTCTGGATGACTTCACAGTATGTTCGCTAATAGTGTTATAGGCTTCCATAAAATATTGGGAAGAAGAACGATCAGGGCATCTTCCCATGGTCATGACCCCACTGGGACCATGATAAATGCAAACATCATTGTCCAAGTTGTCATCTGAACTCCACCATCCTGATGCATTGGATCTGGGCTTACCTTCTGATCGCCTTTCTTTACTTTTGCTGCGCTTCCCATACCTCATCGTCTGCGACTCCTCCGGGCTCGCTTTGCCCCCATTGACACTCCCCTTGGATGGTCCCTCCAGTGAATGGGACTTGGTAAAGAGCTTTTGGACAGAATGAACCAGATGCCGGATCCTCCCTGGGCTGTCGCTGCGGTGCTCCATGGCAGTCCGCTTGTACTGCAGAGTGTGGTAGCCATCCCGATTCAGAGGCAGCTGCCGCTCAAACTGGTCCAAAAGGTTGGCAGGAATGCGGTTGGTCTTGTTGGCAGTTCCATGGGGAACCAGAGCACACTCGTCCTTGAGTTCGTGGTGAGAACTGTAATGCCTCCGGGGAAACGTGCTGCTGGCAATCTGATCGTTGTAGGGCACCATGCACTCTGCCTGAAAAGAGTTCCTTTGAGTGTAGTAAGGGTGGTCTGCAGGATGGGGGTCCACTGGGTTTAACAAATATGGCTTCCTGTCCGGGTGGTGTGGCAGACTGTCACATGGAGGGTCACAGGCAACCCCATGATGATGACTACGGCTGCTAGATAATCCCTTCATCGTTGATGTAAAGCAAGTCCCAAAGTCATCTAATACGTATGGCTATGCAACGGGCAGATCTCAGAGAAAGGCCTAAAAGAATGAAATACAACAGAAGCCATAAGATATTCAAGCTAAGAGAAAAAACAGCATGTGCACATATAGCATTCATTGTTTCTTACTGTAAAAATAATTGGAATAAACATTCTCTGATTCTTTTTATTGCTTAATCTTTCCCATGTCCAACATAGTGATAGGGGATACCTAAATAATACACAAGAAAAATTATCTTGTTCCACCAGCTGGAAAACAGACGCAAGAAAATTTTTCTGATATGAAATTCACTGTTGTTCACGAATCCACAGCAAGAGAAGTATCACCACCTATACTCTAAAACTTCAGTCCTGAAAACATTCATGGACAGGGGTCCCCCAGGAGGCCTTAATTGCTCATCTGCATGTTTTCAGGGCCAAATAAATGCATTAAAAAAGATCATGTCCTTAATGGAGCGCTTTCTGGGTTACTTTGGGCCAAATACAAAGTGTGGTGCAATTAATGGGAAACTTTTCTCTGTCTTCAATGCACATCTGTTCATGATTCAAGTGCAGTTTTACTCAATCTCCACGTTGTCTGCCTAGACTGCAAGCATCTCAAGACAATATCAAAATGTTATTTCTGTAAGCTCTTTTCAAATTAATAATAAAACAATAATACATTACATTAACTTTGTCAAAATGAAGCCAAACCAACTGTTTAATAACCTATATATTTGGGCTTGTTGTATTTACTGTTTACTCGCTCCTATTCACAAAAAAAAATCTTACTCTGATAATGCATGGCTTGCTTTAATTTTCCATAAATTTTCAGAGTACTAAGCAGTGTTTAAATATATAGGTATAGGTGTTTAAATATAGTAGGTATATAAATACCTACTCCTTCTACTATTAGGGGAATCGGTATAGCCAAAACTTGCACACTGCTGTAACAGCGTAAGCGATCTCAACACTTAATACCTGATTGCAGTTATTTGGCCCTGAAGTGACTCACAATGTTATAGACTATTGATTACAACAAGTTGAAAACGGAAATCTTCATCACAAATGATATAATAGCCACTCTGTTTGAGGCCAGATGTCCTCATTTCAGCTCTCACCACTAGCAAAAGTCTGGATGCAACTGTTACTGCAACCTCTGAGCTACTAATGTGTAAATTGTGGGGTTTCAGATGTGGCAAAACGTTCTCATGGTGCTGTCTCAGCTCCTGATGGGCAGAGGACTCCTTAGAGGATGCCCTCTTATACCACACTGAAATCGGAGTCACTCAGCTACTTTATTCCTTTCCGGCATGGCTAATCACATAATGCTTTTGGAAATGTCACCCTTGAGATCTTTCTTGGAGTATGGATAGACACGCATAGCCAACAATTTTCCACTATGTTCCTCCAGTGTTCTCTCAGATAAAGTTCATGTTTTAACAGGTTGTAGACATTGTACCTACTGGCAAGTTGGCCACAATGATTTTTTCTAAAATAGCATTAAGTTAATGTCAGTCTAGAAAAGCATGCTTTGCATTTCATCAGAACATATTTTATATTTTTTTCTGAATCTGCAGTGAGCTAAAGAGGAGTTTTTTTCAATATGCTTCAAAGCTAGTGTGGATGTCCTGCATTTCACTCCCCCTCACTGGATCCCTGCAATGCAGAATATGTTCATTCTAAGGAGACCCTGAATTAAAAAAAAAAGTGTTTTCAAAATACCACAAAAGGCACTTGAAATATTCCAAATGGATGAGCTCGCTGGCTTACCTGAAGAGGAGAATGGCCAAAGGCACTTTTAAAAGTACAAAAATAATATATTCAGAGAGCTGGACTTGTCAATTATACTGTAGTGACAATCCTTAGCACTTCTAAAGAGCATTTTACATCCCTACCAACTCCTTTAAAAATGTGATCTATTGGACTGCGTAATAGAGAAACATCCAAAGGGATGTAGTAGTAGATCCATTACTGGGATCATTGAAAATGTGACTTGACCAAGAATATCCCGTCAAGAAGAATACCACTAAAGGATATAATGACCACATAAAAATACTCCAGTCTCTGGTATCTATGAATAACTTTCACACTTGAAGGCTTGTGAAAACAAGGCTTCAGCCAGTTAATTTTTATTTAAATCCATTTACAATCATGCAACAGTCCTTAAGATGATTGATAAATTATCTTAGCGCTAACAATAGACTAGTGTGCTATATAAGATAAAAATAGTAAAACCTTGCCCCAAAGATATGAGAAAGATGTGGAGAAGCACAGTAAAGTGGGACATGCCCAGAACCAGTGATTTATTTTCATTTTTTCATTATCTGAATGGCTATGAATTTTTCATTTTTGTGTACTGTGGAAAAAGAGTGTATGTAGACAAAGAACCAAAAGGACCAATAATTTACGGAATAGTGAAGTCATGACAGGCACAGGGGCTATCATGGAATTATTAAGAATATGTAGTCTTAATATATTAATAGAGCAGAATGGCTGGGATGAGGAAGCACTTGATCTGATTTATAGGCTGGAACAGAATAGTGTGGAATATCTTGAAGATAAAGAGGAGCTTATAAGTATGGTTTGATCGATGAGAGCAGCAGTGTTACCAGCTGTGTTTTGGATGGACTGGCAATATGGATGCTAAGGAGGATGTGCAAGAAGTCTTAAAAAGTGAAAAAGCTTATGAAAAGTGACATTTGTCTGTATAGAGAGAAAGGGACTGGCTTCCATAAATTGTGGAGGAAGATTGGCTAAGCACTGCTATATGAGCTTGGATGGCAAGTAGGATGGTGGAAATGTTTAGGAGAAAAGATAACATTTAGTTCTACACCCATTTTGAGTCTGAGCTGTCAATGAATCTGCCGTGAGGAAGTACTGGAGAAAAAAGCAGAAAATAGATAGGATGATCTGCCCAAGAAGAATCAGATGAACAGATACAGAGAATAACAGAGAAAATATGCTTGTGAAAGCAAAAGATCATAGAGTTACAAAAAAAGGAGGATAAAGCTTTGCAGGAGCAGCAGATTTAAAGGAGGAGGAAAAAAAGAAGTAGCAAAGTCCAGAGCGTGATAGAAAAACCAAACCAAAAACAAGAGGGAGCAACCAACCTGTGTAACAAAAAGGAGTGAGGGTAAAGGCTCCAAAACCTGGGAGAAATTGAGTAAAAACTGTTTATTCCCAACTCTTAGATTGGTATATGCATTATGAGAGGTTTTTTCTGCTGCAACAGCATTGAAAACATTTTATCATGCATCAATTGTGATAAAAAACCATGAGTATTAACTAGAATATAGCTTCATTTTACCTTAACTATATTACTGCTGCTACAGTATTGAAAGTGCAATGAATTAGAAAAAATCCAAGAATGAACCATAGTGCACCTTCCAGGAAGGAAAAAAATAAGTATAATATGCTCTGCACTGAAGAAAGGAGTAATGCTTTTCTTAAATATTTAGCGGACAATTCTTCTTCACAGAAAAAAACCCAACACAATTCCTAAATCACTCTCACACCTCAATCCTGCTTTAATATGTTAATATATGCCTAGGAGAAAAACACCCTATAGCCTCTGCTTCCATCAGTATTTTTCAAAAAATATGTATCATCTTCCATAATTGTGTTGGCTGAACCTATCAATCAATGTTTAGTGCAATTAACAGCTGGAGACAGGGCTATCTGATCATGCCATGAATAGCTGAGAGGAAGCCAATTAAGATTTTTATTGTATTGTTATTTTTTGGCCAAACTAGGAACATTTAATTACTCATGAAATAAGGCAAGATAATTGAAGAACATACTGCGTATTATAAACAGTGGAAATAGCAATTCTATGGACAGCAGACCAAAACCACTTGACGGCACAGGAATAAATGAGATGTTAAATAGATACAGCATTGTAAGGCTGAAGAATGCTTATTACTTTCAACATTCATGTTACATTTGCTTTTGTTTTCTTGAGGATGCCCTGGGTAAGAAGGATACGAATATATTCATCCTTGCTGCTAACATGGTGTCCCTAATGCACAACAATTTGTTGGAATAACTTAGTGGCTAGAAAAATGTGTAATTAATTCTTATGTAATTAAAGTGAAAATGCATGCAAAATAACAAAACATGAATACATAAATTACCTACACTTTTACAAATTTTATTTAACTACATTGTCTACTGACATGTTCCAAATTTATTCATAAAACACGTCTTCAAGAAACATATTCTTTCCCTTAGATAAATGTGAAAACTTCTCTCTTATAAAAGATCTACTGATATGCCACATAGCCCCTCCAATTTTATCTCACGAGACTGCAGAATTACATTTCTTACATTTTTACAGGAAGCTGTGAAAAACAATCAGGTACCAAATGCTTTCGCTAAAATAATGCATACATAGGTATATAGAGAGTAAGTAGATAATACAGGAGAATGTAGCAGGTAATACAAAATGGATAACTAAGAATTCAAAAATGACTAATATAATAAAAATGGTTTATGGCCATTAGCAACTTACAAACCTTCATAATTGAAATGAAGAGTCAACATCCATAATTTTATCTTTTTTCAATAATCTGATTATGTTGTAGCAGTTCAAGATTCAGAGCAAGGCAAACTGCCATATGCACAATATAATGCATAATATAAAGTGTAAGGTCAATAACTGCTAAGATAACTGACAGAATGGCAGTGGTATCTATGTCAAGGTGTGTAGCTTAACTATAAAAACATGCAAGTAAGATATGTATGAGAAACAGACAAACATGCTCTTGCAATTTGTATTAGCAATATACAGAAGGAAGGCAATGCAACTACATTACGTGTAGTTACCAACAGAGACCCCTAACAGCCAACCCTAACCTTAACGCCAACAGAGACACCCTAATTAAGTGTCATCAGGACCACAGCACCTTAAGTCTAATATCCTTGTCTGTTCAGAAACTAAGGAGTGAGAGATGTTGAAATTCTTTCTCGTTGGGTGAACGTGGTTCTTCTAAGATACCATTGAGTGAGTTAGAGGATGCTTCTGAATCTTCAGCTTTGTGCCAGGTCCAGAAACTGAAGGGCTGGTACACAGGTGGGTGGCAATATAAACACGTAATGTCACGTATGTACAGCTCTGAGTCAGGAAGGCATTTAATTGTGCGCACAACTGGAAACACACATTTGGACCGTATTGGTACTTACACCTCAGATCACAGCAGTCTTTTCAAAGAAATGCTGTTACTGTTTGAAGTGAGAGGACATAAATCATGTTTTTTAGCAGCACTATTTGTAGTTGTGCTCCCATTTTATGCTCTATGGTAAACAAAGACAGGTTCTCATTTCCATATTGAACGCCAAAGATTCTCAGCATTTGCGTATTTATTTACTCACATGCTATGGGATGTTCCCAGGGAAATTCCTTTCCCTGATTCTCTGACTTTTACAAACACATGGAAGATACGTTTACGCTGAGAATCATACTTCCCCATGCTCCTCATGCAGCACATCATTGCATTATACCAAAGGTCTTAATATTTTGCAGCCATTCTGTATGGCCTTTCTGTTATGTTACATCACATTAATGAAAATCTAGACCTCAATAAAAGGCTGCATATTCTAAAATGCATCTATCCACATATTTTATTAAAGGTGTTCAGAAGAAAATGAGGTCTCAAATTATCTTCCTAATCCATTTTGGCATGTAATATGAAAGATACTGTGCCTTGGGTAAAACTCTCAAGAGAATGTCTGGCTTTTGCTTCCATGTCAGCAATCACACCAGGCAAGCGATACTTACAATATAATTTAATCTTGAACAGTGGACGGGGAGTCATAAAGAGGAAAGTTTTGGCCAGTAACATAAACTCATTTTAAGTTCATGGGCAGATCAATAAGTGGGAGTAATGGGGGAAAAAATGTAATTAAACTCTAGCTGATCCGAGAGGAGTCCCTTGTGAATGGTATGCATACAGAAAAAACAAGAAGAGAGGCATCCCAGCAATGATGTCATAAAAATGGATGGGTTTTTTTTCTGTCTGCATCCAGCAATCTTTAGTTTCAATATACTTGTGGTGACGAGTTTCACATTGACATTTGATGACTGTTTTCATCCATGAGCTTTTGGTGAGCAATGGTGGTGGTCAGTACCAGGGTAGTATGTGCCTTGAAGGTTTGGGTTTGGATTTCTTTTCTTCTCTGTGGCTAACAGCAAGTTGATTCTTCACTAGGAGTGTCACTAAAACTGTAGGCACTAAAGGAACCTAACACATAATTAATCTCTGAGTCATATCTAAATACATTACAAGGTCTGCAAGAATTCTAGCAGTAATATGTCAGCAAAATTTTGACACACAGAGTCTGATTTTTTCAATCCCGTTAGGAGTGCGACTGGCAATAGGCAGGATTTCATGCAAAAACCTTGGCTCTACAAATAGAAATACTAAACTGCGATCATCTGCTCTTCCACTCTCCTCATTTGCACACACAATTAACAGTCAACTTTTTAAAAATTCTGATCTGCTCCAGTGAGTAATAATATGCTGTGTAATTAGACTGCTCGTGCCTTTTCTGCGGTATAGGACACAGTCTCTCTGACTCGGTAAGGTACAGCACATCGGTTGGAGAGCCTGTTGTGAATTCCACTGCAAATTCAGAACTGCCAATCAACATTTTCTTCTCCCAGAAGGAAAACGACCAGGAGATTATGTCTGTATAATGTGCATGTAAGAAAATATATTAAATTGAATTATTTGATAAATGTCATATAGGCAGTATTGAAGCATATACCTCATATACAAGTTTGGATTTTGCATTTTATCCTTCTCAGTCTGTAGGATGATGAACTTCATGACCTTGAGATTCCAGAATGCTGTTTGGGCTGGGGGAAAGAGTGAAAGGGGATGAAAAGGAAGATACTCCAAAATTTGGAACAAGATTCACACATACTTACCTGGGTTGCTCTCTTTTGGGTACCCTTCTGTCACACCTAAGTTTGCGACTCTAGAGATCTTTTACTTGCTTTCCTCACAGAAGATTTCTTAAAATGAAATGATTACAGTCACTACTTTCTAGCAATTACAGATAATCAATGTGATTTAGACTGCTTATATTATCTCAGGATTACAAAAGGAAGCAAGTATGAGGGACAGGCCACACTTTCCTACAGCACTGACATCTCATAAAAATGGAGGGGCTATCACAGTGGCATGAAACGTACAGCATTAAATGACTAATACGCATATGGAGATTTCAGGTATGTATATAGATTCCTGCAAGCCAGTCAGTTATGAATGTCAAAGGCTTATTTTTCTAGTAGGAATGAGATGATCAGCAGATAAAACCTACATTCAATGTGTGCAATGTACTTTTCCTGTGAAAGTCAAGTAATTTCATGCTCAGCAATGTGGTCACATAGTGAAAATGGACATCCTTGTACTAAAAGAAGCACTTGATCCTCATTGCAAGGACACTAATGTGACCAAGCAAAGGAGCCACTGTAGCATCTAGTGACTGTTTGAAAGCAATCTAATGGAAGCTACTAATCTAAATCAGACCTTGCACCAACATCGCACAATCCTCAGCTGCATGGCTCACTATCTCATTTTCTACCAGTTTTTTAAGTGCTCTGCAACTCTGTAGGATGGCACTTTTTGCGACAGGAATCATAGTTAAATTATTGCCTGAGCTACAGGTTTGCACGATCTCAAGAGCATTTCTACACATATCTTGAAATGACAATATTCACCGTCAAGCCAGACAACTGGCTTTTCTTAGTCCTATGCACTACAGTCCACTCAAGGCACACCACACCAGAGAATCTATACTTTTATTTCTATGATGGCAGTGACAGTGTGATTATGTGACTTTGCTGGTCTTGACCAGCAATTCTCATGACTCAACCTGGCTCTAAGCTTTTTATTCCTTACTATTTAGAAATTAAGCTAAACTTTATGTTAAATATTTCTTTCTCCACAAAAAAATCACCCAACTCATTTTAATTTAATGAAACATAGTTTTATGAGACTCCTTCTACAGCTCCAGTCTTACTCACAGACCTTGACCTCATTTAGCAAAAACAGAGGTTGATTTCCTTGAAGAATGTTCTTCCAAGTACACTGTGATCTTTTAAGTCCAAGCAAAAGTGAATGCTACAAAAACATATAAGCATCAGAGCCTCTATGCTTGCAGATGGTCTCCCATCTTGGCTTTCAATTGTTAGCTCTATTTGAATGGTGTCACCCCTGAAAATCTGTTGTCAGCCCCAGAAACTAATGAAAATGGAGAAAGAAATCTACAAGTGTTTCAATGGAGAAACTTCATGGAAACTTTACAGGAGCTCCGTGAAGACCAAGGGTAAGAGTTGTGAAGACACTGGTTTTGACAGAATGACACTACAGGGCTTATTGATCTTCATAGCTGGACAGCCCATACGCTACCCCCACTAGCCCACCAGAAAGAAAAAAACCTGCAAAGCCTCAGTGAAAATGTCCCATATTGTAACTACCAGAAAGAACTTCCTGGAAAATCCATTTCATAATCATATTAGTATTATGGAGCTTTGACTATATCAACAAATATCACCATTATGATCACCCTGCCCGGTCATGGGTATGTTCCAGGTCCTGCGTGCCAAAGCCAGGTTTCTCCAGTGAGGCAGTAGGAAAAGAGATGAGGCAAACAGTGGCAAGAACGTTCTGCTCGTATCCAAGGCCAGTGAACTTCTACATGGGAGAAAACTGACTCTTGGAAGAAACAAAAGCCCTCTCTGAAGGTATGAGGTAGAAGAGCTCAGCAAGCAAGGTGGAAAGTTCATTGGGTTGAAAGAAAACAGTCATGCTTAGATCAAAACTTAATCTTACTCATTTTAACCTGTTCCTTCCATCTCAATCTAAAAGTAAAAAACAGCAAACGTAAGCTCGGTTTGGCATTGAGTATGAAACATCTGATTAAAAGGCAGAGAATAACGGGACTATTGTAACTGTTCCCTAAAACAGGGCTCTAACATTGAACTTCCTGAGTTTAAGGTTTAAAAAACCAAACCCAACTAAAAACTGAACCAAACCCTCATATATACTGTGGTATATAAATGCAGTTAAAGAACTTTAACCACCTTATCTTTGATGGCTATAGTAACTGATTGATATTTGTTGTCACATCGTAGATGGAATGGAAATAATTTCTGGTTTTATAGAAATGCTATGAAACTGAGTTAGATTTGGTGGAAGTCTCAAGCCACTTTCTCAAATCAACTTGTCTCATTTCACCTCTACTGGCATAAAAAATAATAAGAAACAGAAAAAAACTTCTTTTCAGAGGAAAATATTTACTACAAATATTTTTCATGCAGCTCTAGTTATGAATAAATTGAAATGGCAACCATTTTGAAAGTGGACTATTTTTCACAGAATTCCGTGAAAAATGTTTGTGAGTGATGGCAAACTGGGAAATAAATCTTAATTTATGAGGAATGTCTGAAAAAATGACTGGTACTTTCAAAAAGCTACTTAAGTTTATCAAGTACCTCACAGACTACAATGTAACAGTAAAAGTAAGGGCAGAAGAGAAAGTCTGTGGCCAAAATGCTCTTCCCCAAGCACGGCACAGGATAGTGGCTGCATCCCCTCCAGGAGGGTATTCTGCCCTCAAGCAGAGGACACAACACCTCAACTGCTTTGAGGCTTCACTCAATTCCACCTAAACCACAGAACCACTAGCTACATTTAATCTATAAATTTACAACAGCAATAATTTAAAATCTTTTACAAAAACCCCGTAACAGTAACTTTGATTTTATTTGGATAGGATTCTGATTGAAAACATAAAAAATAAAAAAAAGTATCTCAGATTTTTCTGCTATTATTTATGCACTTGTAATTTTTTTCCACTGTGCTCAAGTGCTCATGCCTCTTTTTTTCTTTTTTTTTCCTCCCATGCATTTTTCAGTAAATAGATTCAATGGTCTGCACATACCTAGAAACAAGTCAATTTAAAGATTAAAAAATAATTTTGCAAAGTTTATTTTGAACTTTGTTCATGTATGTCGAGATATGCAGACAAATGGCATATGACAAGAATCTGATTGTAGGAATTATGCTTATCCAATTAAGAATCAGAAAATCATTCTATTAACATGCAGGTAAAATCAAAACAAACCTTAATTACTGAATACAGAACACTTCTAATGAACCCCTGCAAACACGCTGAAAATCATTCATAGAAATAAATTTTTCAGAACAGTGAACATGCCTTAAACATTTCAGAAATGGCTTTCAGAATAGCTTTTAAATCAGGAAGAGGCAAAAATAACTGAAAAAATTATTTTACGAAATTACTCATTATGAACAATTGGCTGATGTCGGATAGCTGAAAAGGAAAAATGAATACACATGCTGATAGCTTGAATTGCACAGGTCAGCTTTGTAATGTCACAGAATTTAACTGTGATTTGTACTTGACTGACTGATTGATCTTTACTTCCACAGTTCTTGACTGATCTTTTATCAATTTGGTGAGGTCACACAGGATTGACTCTGAGGCTTTGACACTGGAAGGAATATGGTGATGGTACCCTGACGTTAGGTGCCACCTAAAATGCTTGTGCATGTACTTCACGTACATGTTTGTAAGAAACTCAGATCTGAAGATGATTTCTTCTTCACTGTATGTGCTCTGTACAGAAGCTCATCACAAATCACTGTGCTGAGATACACAAAATAGTAAATGAACATCTTTTACTGTTGAAGGATGCCTGACTTCACCAGCACATTAGGCATTTATACACTGCACGTTTCACTCTTGGGGGCTCAGAGGGAATACCAAAGCACCAGACTCTGTTATTTTATACTAGCCTTGACAGAACATCACACATTGCTGACATTAAACACAATAATACAGAATAGAATTACAACTTTTCTTTATATATAGAGTCAAGAAGTCAAAATCAAGTAAAATATAGTAAAGAATATTTCCATTTCACCTGAACGTCACTGTATTAAGGAGTATTCATTGAAACAGGAAAATCAAAGTGAGGGAGGGAAAGAATGGAAGAGAAAGCACTAAATGAAAAGAAGGAAAAGGAAGTATGAGCTTAATTATCTTCTTTTGTGTGTTACTATTTCTAGCAATGTCCCAACTGATATAACTACATAGATCTCAATGGAATTACTCCTGAGTGAGACCAGCATGAATATCATGAAAGTGAATGGAATGAACTTAATCTCTGCTTTTAATACTTGCTAGTTTAAAGTAATAATAAAGAGTAAGTATTTTCCATAATAGTAGGTAAAATGTCAAAACCATTAATAATACACTTCAGAAAAGAATGGTATTAGTAACTCATCGTTTCATCACATAAAACTACCATAAATGACATACACTTCAAGGAGCTCCTGAAATTTATTTTACAATTAATGGTAAATGATAAAGTGTACATATACTGGAATAATGTACACTTTAAGGTGAAATGCTTTATTTCTAGGTTCTACTGCAAAGCATCTTGTCATGAGTATTTCAAAAAATCACTGAAGTAATGCATTTTAAATTATTTTTAATTAAATTAAGCTCTAATATACTGTAAAAACTGCCTGCAGAGTGATACAAAAGTGTGCATTAAATATTTCCATAGCATTGAAAATACTTCTGTGATATGGTTCTTTAAAAGAAAAACACCATAAGCAGACTACTATGTATATCAAACTGGTGATATAGGGCATGTACTTCATGTACATGTTTGTAAGAAACTCAGATCTGAAGATGATTTCTTCTTCATGAAGAAGAAGATCATGATGCAGAACATCATGATAATTCTTTGTTACTTCTCCTAATTTAATTTCATTTCAGGGTGAAGGGTGAGTGGATTCATACAATCTACTTTAATTTGTGTACTAAAAAGCCATACTCCCTTAAACCTGAATGAAAGGTACGCAGCCTTTTCACTTTATTACATCTTAGCTATTCAACAGAAATCTCATCTTTCCTTTCAAAACATGAGGTTCATCATATGTTAAATGTCAGCATTATTGTGTAAACTCAGGAGGAGCCACAGTCGCTACACTGTTTGTCCTCATACGTAATATGAGGGTTATAAAAACCATCCATAATTGCTACTGTGGAGCTGCAATTTTCTGTTGACATAGAGTACACCTTGTGGAAAGACAGTCATTCCGATTTTAAAGATATGAAGTAAAAAAATCTGCCACATTTCCAAGCAAATTGTTCTGGTAATTAGCCACTGGTATGCAGCTGCATCTAAATGCATCTGGTAGCCACTTCTAACTAATAGCTCTGGAGTTTTTTGAATAGACCTTTTGAGAAGACCTCACCATGAGCCACATTCCCTCGTGCTGCTATAACACAGAACTATTTCATGCCCTTCTCTGGCATGAACGAAATGGACTGGGTTTCTTCCATCACATTTGAAGGCAGATTTTCAGGTGTTTAGTAACTCCTGAAGCTGCCTCCCATCCAGCCTTTGGCTACTTTATAAAATACAGTTCTTCTCAAATATACAATGATGTTGTTATGCTGTATCAGCAAATACAGACTCGTTCTTGTGAATTCCTCTGTCTACAAAGAACTTGACTGAAAGTGTCCAGTAAATTTGTCACAGCAGGGCTTGGGTCTTTCCCTGCTTTTCCCCATGAAGATCCTAGTTTGGACTGTAAACACAGTGCAACATATAACATGCAAGATACTTATTCACAGCTATCTTCAGCTTCAATTCACATAATAGAATTTTTTTTGTTTTGGATTTGGAGTGTTAATTTAAAACAACAATTTTCAAATTCTTGAATTCATGCCCAGACAGACAGATTCACATTTTACCAACAATTAGATAAATTAAAAGCACTTCTCTTGAGACCAGTCACATTAACCTGCATTTTCACAAATGTAACTCAGAATCATACCCAACGTTCAAGTAAACTAATTTTATTTTTCATTCATATTTTCAGCCATTAGTTTACCAATGTTAAACCTGTACTGCATGGAGAAAAGGAAACAAAATGACATTAGCCCCATAAAACAATAGCTGATCCAAAATTTCATGTTTGCCCTCTTTCTTGGGAAGTTCACAGTAAAGCCAGACCTAGTGATCATTATCGACTCTGACAGTCAGGCTAACCCCTGCTGAAACAGCAATGCATGTGAGCACTAGCAAAGAAATGGGACGCATCATTGCTAGAAAACTTGCACTACTGCAACTATAATATCCAGTGTATTTTCAGAGTGTACTATTTAAGGCACTGCAGAGAACATCCAAGGAAGGAATTTTGGATAACATGGGTGGTTGCTTTCAGAAATGTATGATTTCTGTAGTAATACTTTCCAGCAGATAAATGAAGGACACTGGTTTCAGTAACTACCTATTTTGAAATTACATGAGCATGAAACTTATTTAAAAATAAAAGAAATATTTTTTAAAAAGGTAAATAAGTTACTTTTTTTTAGCTTACAGGTGACAAGCTGCTTAAAGGATATTAGTAAACTAATTGTATTCTTCTTATTCCAATTATAATATTTATGCATTGATATTCTGTACCTATTTAAAGAACTGCTAGCCAATGAGTATTTAGGGTAGAGTTTAGTTCTGTAAGGGGTTACAGAATCCCTCATTATTATCTGAATTAGTGAAGGTAAAACAGCTGCAGAAAGTGAATGAAGACATGGGTTGAATCTTGTGTTGTAAGTGGGCAAAGTCCTGGGATCTGCAACACTGTACAGCCACAGAGAGTTTGGCCATTTGCACTTTGAATTCCTTTGTTTCCGTCCCAGAATGGCTGTATGGAATAAGGTGGGCTCCAGCAATATTGGGATATATATTTCTTTTATCCAGTCTCTTCCTTCCATTTTATTTCGTGCTTAAGAACAGATGTGGTTAAGGTGAGATGAGAGGAAGGCCCATTATTTTATTTCACCATCTTCCATAACAGGTTTTTGTAGGGCAGTGTGCAACAGAAGACAAAACAAAACATGCATACTCCACAAACTCACTGAAAACACACCAAATAAGAGCACGCAAGTAGATCTGGCAAACGCTGTTATTCTTTACATGAGTGAATATGTAGAATGTTAAAAAGTGATGATCCTACTCTTTTTTTTTAGGATAAGTACTTTATCGGCTGATTATAAAGCTGTGTTCAGAAGAGCCTTGCATACTTCTACAAAGTCATTCCTCTCTTTTCCTAAATGGAAAGAGGCTGGCGGGTCAAGGACATACGTAGAGAAAGTTCAGAATAAAACCCTGGAAACAGCATGAAGAGGTCTGTGATCTCTCCTACCCCAAGTGAATAGGAAAAAAAACGCCAAGCCTGCTAAAGCCCTTAACATTGGTTTAGTTCCATAAGACTGTGATTTAAAGGGAAGTTTTTATGGTCTTAATACAGCCGTTAAGAGTGTGATCTCAGACAATTACAGTGCACCTTTGAAGTCTACAGGAGAGATGGTGGACAGCAATAAAAATGATCTGTTAAGCATTACTTGCCAGGTTTCCTGCGGTAATAAGGTTTATACAATCCCCCTATCTGTGCACTCGTGTCTGTTCTTCCACCCACCGCCTACCCTGCGATTCAAATTTAAACTGGCAGGGGTTGAAATACAAGATTTATACAACCCCTGAAAGTCTTGGTAAAGAGAGGCAAATCCCACCTATTTCTTGACAGTGGGAAGAAGCATAAAAGGAGCCTGAATATTCTTAGAGATGAAAGAATCTGTTATTTTTGGACCTGGGCTCCAGTGGTACAAGGCACCAGGGACACCATCCAGAGACAGGACCTTTCCAAGACTCACAGCGTCGGAAATGGTGGCATCTGAAGATCAAAGAATAAGAGCAAAAGGCACAGAGGGCATCATGCATCCTCCAAGCTCTCCCTTCTTTTTCCTTCAGAAAGCACTGGCCTCCCAAGTACAGTGCTTGGGAACCTGGGAAAGCCAAGGAGCCCATGGATCGATCCCTCCTTGGGTTTCCAGCAATCAGCCCTCAAGGTTTGCCTGATGTAGGAACTGCCGTCAGGCTCAGATGTGGCCAGCAAATTTGTTTTCTTTGGTCCTGCAGTTTGAATCCTCTGAGCCGACTAAGCATCTCCTATTGTACTGCTCACTCACTGCAAACCTGGGAAGTTTCCTCCATGTGCTCAGGCTGACTTGTCCTCTGTTAATTCTCACATCACTGGGAACCGTGCAAAAGAACATTTTTCCCTTTAGTTTTGAAGGGCTGTGTGACTATTTGGACTACATACGCAGCTATATTTTCTGCCATTTTCTCATAAAGTTTTGAACTCAAATCTGACTGAGGCAATCATAGCGCCTGTAAAGATGATTACACTCTTACAGGTCTCATAAAAAAATAGGAACTCACACCAGGTCTGAACATTTACAAGTTCACTTCTCGTAACTTTTTATTCCCGTGTCTGATTACTCCAGTTGAAGAAAACAGCCTGACTGCTGCTGCCAAAAAATTGATATGGGAAAAGACTAAAGATGATACATATGGAGTAACAAAAACACTACCACGATTCAATTAACTATGCAGTCAGTTGACACACACAAAGCTATAGAAAGTCACACTTCCCAGTCAAGGCAGCCATGCTTTACTCACACAGCTACTTGCTTTATGTTATGATAATGAACATATTAGTATCAGCACCTTTAACATTTTTATCTTCTAGAGTTTTGAAAGGCTTAAAATCTATTAATATCCAAGTAAATAGCCATCCCCTTTTTTACACAACTTCCAAGCAGGTCAAAAAAACTTTGAGAAAAAAAGTAAATTTCCCAGGTATTTTAACACTAATTTAAAGTCTGGATTGGGAAAAGAAATCAAAATGAAGTGTATAGGACTTAATATTTTTTAAATGTAATGATAGTGACATATGAAGATTCCACTACCTACCAGTCCAAAAGATGAAGCAGTCAATTTAATATGAATTTGTTCTGCTGCTTTACATCTAACTTGAACACATAGGGCATTTTGTGAAAGTAACTAGACAGAATGATAAATAGAGAATTTGAGTTTAATTATGACAATTGTAAAAAGCATTATGTCTGTCTCCTTTTCTTGACGGTTCTTTTTTTTTTCATAGACAGAAGCTCAAGAAACTAGAATGTGCTGTAGTAGGAAGTTTTTTAGATTTGAATTCAGCAGTGAATATTTTTTAACAGATGCTCTAAATCCAAAATGGTACTAACAGAAACACTTCTATTAACCTGAAAAAAGCTTAATTATTATAGCAAGTCTGGTTGTCCCACAGTCATGCAGGTAACAAAACCAAACAGTCCTTTATACATTCAATTCCAGCTCACCATATTCTCAAAAGTACCTAAAACATTCCATGGCATCTGGAAAAACAAACTGTCAAAATTTATCAATCCTTGTTCCACACATTTTAAACCTTAGGCAAAGTGAGAAGTCCTGAAGGTTGCAATATTCTCTTGCTGGGATCAGACTCAAGTGATTGTGTCCTGGGTGATCCCTGTGATTCACAGCACATCCCTGGTCCTCCTCCTGGAGGATATGCCATCCCCTTATCAAGGGGACAGGTTTGCTGCAGTATCCTGCTCTGGTTAATTAGGTGGGGCTGCACTCACTCTCAATAGGCAACCTGTGGAAATCTTAGACTAGATAATCACAGGCTTCTGCCTACTCCTTCTCCCACGGCCAATAAACCTCTATTGTTACCAGACTTTGTGGTCACCATTTCCCATGGCCTGAAGTCCCTGGCAATTGTTCGTGTTGTTTTTCCTCAACACTATTTGTGATTAGAAAACAGGATGAGGGCAAGAATGCAAAGCAGTTTTGTTAAAAATGTACTGAATAACAAAGCTACATTTATTTGCCTAAGCTGCCAATTTTCATGCCATAGCCAACAGTATGGCTAAAACCAAGATGTCACAGACAAAATTTACCTGGAATGCAACAACGCTGCAGGAACATTCAGCAATGAACTTAACCTAAGGCCCCTGTTTCAAAGCTCTTCTAATGACCAACTAGATGCTCTTTGTGAAGCTAGAATAATTGGCAAATGAGTTTCTAATTGTCAGTAACTGAATATTTTTTGTTAAACGCTTAATTATATGACTTCTTCTCAAGCTAGTTGCAGTCCCAAATGAACTCCACAGGCAATCATTTTTTCTTTTATGATGCAAGGGATATTCTTCTTCCCTTTGCTTCCACGGATAACTTCAGCACACAGCTAACTTCCCTTTGCTTTAAGGTGATTTGCCCTCAGAAGTACATGCTCAGGGACACATAAGCGGCATTACGGTTCTAAAGAGTAATGCTCTGGGTGAAAGAGAAGATGTAATGAAGTATGATAAGAAACATGAAGAGGAGTGAGAGGAATATGAAATGTTTCATGGCTAAGAGCCTTAGAGGCAGAGGAGACAATAATAAGCAAAGAAATTGGCTGACGGTATTAAACCACCAGCCTGAGAAAACCTTTTCTGTTTCACCTCCCGGTCAGTTAGATCTCGTGGTACATATTTCTTAACTTGGAGTTCGGGGTATGTAACGGCGTTCTCTGTGAAGCATGAAGAAACAGAATGTACGCAGCTTCCCAGAACATCATATGATACCAAAGAGATGAAGTGAAACAGGAATGTCTCAGTGACGCCCACAGGAACAGTCACCATCGCCAAATTGTCAGCGTGCCTCTGCAATGCCAGACCACAGCGAGCATATGGACAGTTTAGGCTTTCTGCCATTAGACTAGATTAGCGAAGCACATGGTTCATGCATATCTAGTCTAGCTTTGTGTCAGTGGGAAAAATATTTCCACTACAAGTAGCCTCCTGGACTCAGGGAAGAAGGGCTAGTTCTCGGGCAACTGCCACGGAAAAGCCTGCTGCTGCCTTCTGCATCCGTCAGGTTCTGTGGTACCTCCCCGGAGAAACCCTTCATGTGATCTGCGATCACACCTCTGAGACCGTGAACCGAGGTGTGAAACAGAATACCCTTCCCTTCTGTCGCGCAAACGTGACTGACAGTTCTGCAAAATCCCTCCAACAGATGACACTACCAGGGATTTTCATTCTGTTACAACTCACGCAGGCTGTATGGCAGCAATTTGTGCAAAGCCTGCTCTCCATGACCTCCCCAGGAGAGAGTGCTTTAGTGAAAGATATATACTGCCCAGAACCTTTTGTGAAATAATGCCCTGTATCATTTAGAAGAGAAAACTTCAAGTCTGGTGGAATTGGAGCAGCAATTTGTGCAAAGCCTGCTCTCCATGACCTCCCCAGGAGAGAGTGCTTTAGTGAAAGATATATACTGCCCAGAACCTTTTGTGAAATAATGCCCTGTATCATTTAGAAGAGAAAACTTCAAGTCTGGTGGAATTGGATATTTCAAGTTTCATTTTCTTTAGAAAAAATCAAGAATGCACTGAATAACAAAGCTACATTTATTTGCCTAAGCTGCCAATTTTCATGCCATAGCCAACAGTATGGCTAAAACCAAGATGTCACAGACAAAATTTACCTGGAATGCAACAACGCTGCAGGAACATTCAGCAATGAACTTAACCTAAGGCCCCTGTTTCAAAGCTCTTCTAATGACCAACTAGATGCTCTTTGTGAAGCTAGAATAATTGGCAAATGAGTTTCTAATTGTCAGTAACTGAATATTTTTTGTTAAACGCTTAATTATATGACTTCTTCTCAAGCTAGTTGCAGTCCCAAATGAACTCCACAGGCAATCATTTTTTCTTTTATGATGCAAGGGATATTCTTCTTCCCTTTGCTTCCACGGATAACTTCAGCACACAGCTAACTTCCCTTTGCTTTAAGGTGATTTGCCCTCAGAAGTACATGCTCAGGGACACATAAGCGGCATTACGGTTCTAAAGAGTAATGCTCTGGGTGAAAGAGAAGATGTAATGAAGTATGATAAGAAACATGAAGAGGAGTGAGGGGAATATGAAATGTTTCATGGCTAAGAGCCTTAGAGGCAGAGGAGACAATAATAAGCAAAGAAATTGGCTGACGGTATTAAACCACCAGCCTGAGAAAACCTTTTCTGTTTCACCTCCCGGTCAGTTAGATCTCGTGGTACATATTTCTTAACTTGGAGTTCGGGGTATGTAACGGCGTTCTCTGTGAAGCATGAAGAAACAGAATGTACGCAGCTTCCCAGAACATCATATGATACCAAAGAGATGAAGTGAAACAGGAATGTCTCAGTGACGCCCACAGGAACAGTCACCATCGCCAAATTGTCAGCGTGCCTCTGCAATGCCAGACCACAGCGAGCATATGGACAGTTTAGGCTTTCTGCCATTAGACTAGATTAGCGAAGCACATGGTTCATGCATATCTAGTCTAGCTTTGTGTCAGTGGGAAAAATATTTCCACTACAAGTAGCCTCCTGGACTCAGGGAAGAAGGGCTAGTTCTCGGGCAACTGCCACGGAAAAGCCTGCTGCTGCCTTCTGCATCCGTCAGGTTCTGTGGTACCTCCCCGGAGAAACCCTTCATGTGATCTGCGATCACACCTCTGAGACCGTGAACCGAGGTGTGAAACAGAATACCCTTCCCTTCTGTCGCGCGAACGTGACTGACAGTTCTGCAAAATCCCTCCAACAGATGACACTACCAGGGATTTTCATTCTGTTACAACTCACGCAGGCTGTATGGCAGCAATTTGTGCAAAGCCTGCTCTCCATGACCTCCCCAGGAGAGAGTGCTTTAGTGAAAGATATATACTGCCCAGAACCTTTTGTGAAATAATGCCCTGTATCATTTAGAAGAGAAAACTTCAAGTCTGGTGGAATTGGATATTTCAAGTTTCATTTTCTTTAGAAAAACATCAAGCCCAAGCCATAAAAAACCCCACAGGGTGAACAGCACAATATATGAACTAACTTTGGTCTGTCTAGAAACAGATTCTGGTATAGTCTGCAGTGCCGTCGTCTATGTTGCAAAATGACCAAGCCATTTAGCACATTTTCATGTATTTTCCTCATGGAAGATTATTCCAGCAGAAATTTAGTGTTCAAATTTGCAGTACATTGACAAAACTAAGAAAACAAGAATATACTATCCTGTATGGCAGTTGACTAAGTAGCTAACTTTTATCAGCCCTGAATGAACTAAAAATATGGTTATATAAAATGTTCCTCCTTTTGAAGCTGACCTGGTTATTTGTATCCCAGTACATAACCCATATTACAACTCTGAGATCTAGGAAGGTTTCCAACTAATATGCTACGGATGTAACAGTGGCAATCATGTACCTGTACATTTGTTCCACTTCAAACAAGAAGCAGAATATAAAATGGGACAAAAGTTAAATAGTAAGTTAAATACTGGTTAACATCCATCATTCTGCAAACACACATGGTTAATCAGACTAACTTGAATAACCCTATGCAAATTTATCTATTTGCAAATAAAAATTCATAATATTAAATATTTGTGAAATAGAGGACAAAATGTTCATGCCAAACTCACAGTTGAATACAGCGCTTAAAATATTCTTTTAGTGCTTGCCTTCCATTTTTTGGCATACTAATTGAATTTTCTTTTGGACTGGCAGCATACAGGAATGATTTGATCAAGAACCCTTTAAATATTAACAATGAGCCAGAGGAGTCTCAGAGGAAAGAATCTTGTTAGTTGCAAGGTAAATGCAAACATATGCAATGTTTATTTCTGGCATACTACTATTGTGGTTTATCTTATAGGCCAAAAACATTATTACCCAACATACTGTAATTAGACATCTTTTCAATTAATATAGATACGTAATTAGACATCTTTTCAATTAATATAGAGAGAAGCCTTTTTAAAGCGTAGACTAATTAGTCTTCGTGTCAGGTATCAATGTATTTTTTCTTAATACTTAAATGTTCTGTAAAACTGAAAATAACAATTAGCTATGCAAAATTTCAATTAAGGAATACTTCTAACTACCTCTCCTTCCCTTATAAACTTTAAGCATACAACTTCAAGCAAGAGTTGAAAAGGAAACTACACATCACTATATTGGCCTGCTCTTCAGCAAAAAAATGCCATGTACAGCGTTCTGCAAGACTGATCACATTCTTTGCTAAAGTTATCATTCAATGCTGACAACTATTACTAATTTTATGTAATACAAACTATTCCAAGTAAAATATCTTTAAAATATAATCTAGAAACATTCTCTTTATTATCTACAAATCAGAAAATAAACATTCATGATTTAACGTATTAATTATAGGAACCTAACTGTTCTGGCAAGTCTTCCCATCCCTCTTGTTTGTTCCTACACACGCAAGTTAGTCACTGCTTGCACAAGGAAATATTGGAATGAAGATCACTCCAGACTGGGTACACAGAAATAGGTATGTTTAAATAGGTCATAGCAAGACGCTGTTGGTAGAGACTGAGCAACCACTTTTAAAAACTCTGACTTTGTACACACATATTTTCCTAACAGCTCTTAGCTACGCTGAGCATCGTGTTCTCGAGCATAATTTTATCATTTCTAACACAGTACTTCCATGAACCTCCACTGCTGAAATCACACCTTGGAATGAACATGAATTATACTGCCAATTTCTTTAAGATTAATTTACACTAATCTTCAGGTGTACTGGATGAAGTTGTAAGTCTATAAAAGAACGTCACTGATGCCACTGTGAATTTCACGAGGGTTTGAGGTGTTATGACCATGCATGACAAATCGCAAAACACTGGAAGTTTTACAGATATTGCAATTTCTAAGAACTATGAAAATGTTCTTGAATATCTAACATCTTAATGATTATCAATCGAAGAATGTACACATATACTGTATTCCCATGAGGCAGAGATATTTGTGGTTTATGCACTACATTATCTTGAAAAAATCTGCTTCCATATTCATGACAATGCAAACACATTCACACGTTCTTACTCATCCTCTTCATGAATATTCATTTACCCAACTGATTTGGAAGTACTGATCTTCTAAGCATTACATAACCCTTCAGAGAATTTTGCATTCTGAAATGGAAATAGTCTTTTTCCCCTGGACAGTTGTCAGTGACCAGAATAAAGGTGAAACTTGCAACTTCATCCTTCATTCAAGACCACCATAATCTAAGCATAAAAAGAATGAAGCGAAACATGAGCTCAGCATTCTCTTATTGCTATTCATTATTCATTAAAGTATGTTATTCTATGTTTATGGAAGATTTTTTTTTTTTTTAGTAAGAACTTACTGCTCAACTAATTTCTGTCCTGAATCCAGAATTATCTATAGAACACCAGATTCCTTCACTGGCTTAAGAGATATCAAAGGGACTCCTAGGTATTTACAGATAGGACGCAGACCAAAAATGATGATTCACAGTTTCTCACACACTGTTCATGGCATTCCTCGCTGCCCATCTGTCCTCCTCCTAACCTTGATGTAGCAGCTTTCAAACAGCAGTGGTGCAATGCAACCATGAGGAACTCCATACGGCCTCCTGTGAATCAAATCCTGACACAGGGAAACATCCCCATTAGTAGGAGGCTAATAAGAATTGGCAGCTAGTCTTTTGAAAGACTGCTTTAAAATTCCCATTCCTTGCACAGCAAGGAAGAAAACCCCACCTCTTAAAAGATATATATTGTTGGATTATGAATACTTGTTCAGTGAAATGTGCCATTGCCTGTAATTTACTATTGCATTTCAATAGTTGCAATGTGCATTAAGAATGAATTTGCAATATAATAAGTCAGATGTAAAATAAGAAGGGAAAAAAGAATTCCTTTCCGCCCTTTACCACTTCTGAAGATTACATTTAATGTGGTTTTGGGAAGGAATTCATCTAAAAAATTCTTTGTCTATGTAAAAGAAAAAGAAAAAAGAACTTCCTATCACATGAGGCAAAAAAACATTTTTACTGCAGAACACCTATATCACTAAAATATTTGTATCATTGTTATGCGATTAGGCTAAAAATAAATCTATTCATCATCTTACAATACTGTAGAAAACTATGTTTGCATGTAAATTACTGCAACACCCACACTGACTTATGTTTTCACCCTACAGAAAAACACCAGACTTCCATAAGCATATTTATAATGCCTATAACCAGGTTAGTGTTTTATAAAAAAACCAAGGGCCAAATCAATACAAATACTCAGCATACAAACTTCTGAGGGTTCCGCCCCCCCCCAGCATTTCAGTGAATTCCATGGATTAAAATCAAAGGGGCCAGCAGGCCCAAACCCCTCTGTTCTACCATCTCATGCTGCAGCTTCAAGTTCTCCTCATTTTGGCCAAATTCTTGTGAGGTCCAGAGAACAATTCCTGCAAGCCCGTGCTGCCCTTCAGGTTTTGTACTCAAGTCAGCAACACTCATGTCTGGTCTTTGGATACATCAAGCTTCCCTTTTTACTTTCTCCTACAAGTATAGTCACCAACAAGCTCCCTTTCCAAGAAGAGGGTAATTTCTTTTTATAAAACCCTAAGCAGTCACACATAAATCAGAATTTAAATGCAGCAAAGTAGACGAGGGCAGGATTCACAGCTACCACAGAACCACCTATGGGTTGCCATCAGCACCAGCAGTGCTACAGGAAAAGATCTTGATACGTTGTCAGCTGCAACTGAGGAATAAATAAAAAGGAAGGAGAACTGAACTGTGACAGATGATAACAGCAGGTTGCTGAATTTTTCAGTTACTTGCAGACTGCTTGTGGGAAGAGTTCGAGGCAATGTGCTCTCAGCTGCGCCTCATTTGCACAGTGGTGACATTCATGAAGCACTCCTGTATTTACAGAGGTAAAGACACATATTCAAGTTCAGGCTTCACATCATGTCATTTTTGTCAGGTTCCACAGCTATATATAGGTAGGTAATATGAGGGAACTACGTGATATTTAATACGGTATGAGCCAAATATGCAAACGTTTCTATAAACACGCATCCAAATCTCCAGATAAATTGACAAATTGTTATTCTGAATTTTTTTCTAAAGCACTATCAGGCTGTTTCAAGTTCTTTATTGTAACGATATATATTAATAACATTTTTCTGGTATTGCAAAGATGATCATCAGATTACACAGCCAAATTCCAGTTCCACACTGTCAACTTCAGCACACAGCAGGTTCCCACAGCATTCAAAATCTTGCCAGAGCTCCCACTTTCCTTTCAGTCCTTGTCTACACTCAAATGTATCCTTAAAAACTAAAATAAATTTGCAATACAGTGGCTTAAATGCAGCATTTTTCACAAAGGTGAAACCAATATGGCAGTGAGGAAGAAACATTTTTCTGCAACAAATATTTCTTGCTCTTAGAAGAGAAGTGAATGTGAGTCCTCTGAAGTATATTTAAAAATGACAAGGTCAGGAAAACTTTCAGATTAAAGCTCCATTTTTGTGAAAGGCACCTGTAAGCAGAGGGCTTGTTTTTCACCTCCCGTTCATCCATTTATTGCCCTAATCCTAGCAGTATCTGACCAGGCAAACACTGAGCTGAGAACCATTGAACTTGGGGGAATTAGATGTGGGTACAACTTGCACTGGCTTGCACCCAGCTAAAGAACTTACTTGGAAATACTGGCAAAAATGCAGTATGAAGTACAGCTGACTTGATTGAGTATGCCATCGTGTCAAACAGGTGGTACTAAAACTCTATGCATCACAACGGTATTTTTTATATGTGAAACTCGTGGCACCACTTATCACAAAGACTGCCAAATACCTTATAACACTTCCTTTCCCGTTGCTTATAACCTTAACACACCTCTGTGCATATGGGCTGACATTTTCCATTACTGGGAGTTTTCCCTTTTTCTGAATACCCTTTGAAAATTTCAGCCAAAAGAATCCCATTATTTCTGCAAACAAAGCTAGTGAAAATATGTTGCTCATCTAAAAAAATGTAGTGATGTTCGAAAATTATGTACGTCAGCTCCTTTGTACTTTAAAACAAGGATATAAAGTTTGCCAGACACTTCTTATCCATTCTTCTGAGTATTTGCCCAGACTGAAGACTTAAAAAACCATGGTGAGACTTAGGTTTTAACAACTACATTTCCACAGTTCCTCAACCCCAGGACTTACTTATGTTTGCAGATGCAATGCAAATGTTTTGAACACACAAAGCTATGCAATTCTAGCTCTGAAAAATTATGTCTTGAAAGTATGGATGTGCTGTATACATGGTAGAACTTTCTCACATACACAACTTGTCTGATGCTATAAAGTTTCAAAAACGGGCCATGTATATACATAAAAATGCATCTCAGGTAGACTATGCTGAGGAGGAGAATTATTTGGCTACCAGTTTCTTAAAAAGGTGCCATATAAAGAACTTCAGAAAAGATGAACGATCCCTATTTTGACATAGTCGAAGTGATTAGTATATTACTGTGCAACAGCTTCTGGGAAGTATTTGGAAGCCAGTCAGCCTTGATAATTCTGTAAATATTTCAATGAGCCCATTAAGCATTAGCAACGTTAAGGATATAATGAAATGCCTATAATACAAGTGATGGAAAGGCACTGAACAAGTGTGCTACCTACCACACAGTCGAGAGGGCAATGAGTAAATAAACTTCTGAGACCTTGGCTGACTGTCAGGTGCCCACCAAGCTGCTCCCTCACTTCCCCTCCTCATCAGGACAGGACACTCACTGATTACCATCATGGGAAAAACAGACCCAACTTGAGGAAATTAATTTAATTTATTGCCAATTAATAACAGTAGGGCAGTGAGAAATAAAAACAAAACTAAAACCGCCTTCTCCCCATCTGCCTTCTTCCAAGGCTCAACTTCACTCCTTCAGTCCCAACTCTTCTATTTGCCCACCTGCAGCTCAGGGGGAAGGGGAATGGGGGTTGGGTCAGTTTCCCTCTGCCACTCCTTCCTCCTCACACTCTTCCTCTGCTCCAGTGTGGGTCCTTCCCATGGGCTGCAGTTCTACAAGAACTACTCCAGCATGGGTCCTTTCCTGGTGTACAGTCCTTCAGGAACAGACTGCTCCAGAAAACCTGCTTCTGCGTGGGCTTCTCTCCATGGGCTGCAGCTCCTGCCAGGAGCCTACTCCAGTGTGGGTTCTCCATGGGCTGCAGCTTCCTTCAGGGCATGTCCACCTGCTGCGACATGGGGTCCTCCATGGGCTGCAGGTGGATATCTGCTTCACCATGGTCCTCCATGGGCTGCAGAGGGCAACCTGCCTCACCATGGTCTTTCACCATGGGCTGCAGGGGAATCTCTGCTGTGGTGCCTGGGGCACCTCCTCCCTCTCCTTCTTCACTGACCTTGGTGTCTGTAGGGCCGTTTTTCTCACATTTTTCTCACTTGTTACTACCAAAATGCTAACTTAATTTTTTGGGGGGAATGGGGAGGAAAAGGGGAGTGTGCTTGTGCTTGATCTTCATCTTTCTTAGTCAATATGCTCTCAGCCATGGTGTACTTGAGGTGTTTCTAGAGAGCAGTACAGTCCATTCTCTTATTAGATAACTTTGATCACTGATCAAAAGTGCACATGCAAGAACTTGCCCTGGTTTCTCTCTAGCTTGCTCTCTCTTTATGCAGTTCATTAATTTAACCCTACATGTTTCCCAGAACACAGCTTTCAACCGCATGAAAATCCAGATACTCCCGTATTTGCCATTTTTTGAGAGATGAAGACTAAATGAAATAATCAGGCAAAACCCTGCTGTGACACCACCTAATAAATTTTTCATGCTCTGTATTGAGAATCCCCCTCCCCAGTTTCTCAGTGTCTAACACAACAATCCTTGCAGCCAGATTCTCTGATCCATTGTGCAGATTCAATTGAGTTTGAATTCAGTTGCACTGGCAACTGTACCTAAACGGTGGAGTAATTCAGGCTATGCTGGAAGCAGAACTTTATGGTATCCAACCTCTGTAATGTCCTGTGAAGAAGGAGGGTTTATATAGTACCTGTAGGTTTTCTAATTATGTATCACAAGAACCTTGAAATTATCTAATAGCAGAAGGATTTCAGTCTGCCCCTCCCCTTCTTTACAATAGGACCATTTTTTTTTAACAAAAGCACCAATAACTGCCTGTCCTCTACTACAACGAAGACGGCTGTCCTGTGACCAAAAGGGCTGTGCAGTGCTCTCTTCCTTCATTTATATAACTGAATAGATTGTAAAGCTGATCAATTCACTAAAAAGGGAATTGAACTCCTGTTGTAATTGTTCTCTTTTTAATCCTGGCTTGTTTCTCAGCATTTCCCACATAATAACATCCTACACTCCGTTAGAAATGTCGTTGTTCTCATTTCTTAGCCACTCTACTGAGGCACTGAGTTGATAGATTGTTCTAATTACTAGTGGTGAAAATGTCCAAGTGGACTTGGATATATGCAATACATTTACACACTTATTTATTCCAGCTCATTCTGCTTAGATGCTTTAAGTTTTCACTTTTTGCACACATTTAATTGATGGAATTTTCTTTCTTTTGTTAACAGTCACAAAAACAATGTAAGCATGAATACTTCTAGAAAGCACATTTTTAGAACGTAGGCATACGGGAATATGCATTGAAATTGGTGTATTTTACTTAGTGTTTGAGGGACAGAAGCACCTGAAACCTCAGCTTGTTTCTACCTAAAGGCAACTGAAAGGTATCACATGTCTAAGAACTTGGCCCAAGCTTTCTTTTCTCTTTTCTTTAAAAGCCAAATGAAACACTCGGTAACAATTCATCTCAGTGGTTGCTCTTGGCGTTCTCACCATTTCATGCAAGTGAGTGGGCTGTAAAATTTTCTTTGGGGATGCATGGTAATGGATATATTTAATAGAATTACACTGTTGGAGCTGATCACTTCTAATTTGGCCAGGCACTGATAGTGCTAAATGCATTATTGTGGTAGTCTTGGCATGAGGTGGGGTGGGGAGGAAAGAAGTGGAAATCAAAGAAGTATCAAAAGCTAAGTTATGATATTACAACACAGTAATCTTCCTCTTTTCGTGAAAGTTAGAAATACAATTTTTGTTTCTTATTTCCTAATGTACAGCACTGTTCCCACAGCCCGACACAGAGCATCGCTTTTTTTCCCCCACAACTGAATGAGCATTCCTTTTTCATTCAGACTTCTAACACAAATGGTGATAAAAAGCTAATGTGAATTGGCAGAGACACTCAAGGACAGGCACAGAACCTGAAAATAACTGTTAATTTTTTTTCAAATTTACTAGATTTTAAATGCCTTTTATGTCCTTTATTTTGTTGCCAAAGAGTTTCTGCAAGGCTACCAATGGGCAGTGTTGCTTTTTTGCATGATTTCCAAGTTAATTCTTTGTTCTCAAAAAGAAATGTCGTTATTTCTTTCCTCTGGGGGAAAAAAATCACAATATGAGGGGTGAGATGATAGGGATAATTAGACTAAATGGTGGTATAGAACACAATGGGAAAAATATCTTTTATGAAGACCACCTGTCTACTCATTTTTGCAGCCTGAATGATGTTTTGTTTTGTTCAGGGAAACAAATTCACTTAATAAAATCCAAAAACCAGATGGCAGCTGCTAGAAAAACCAATACAAGATTTTGTTGCAGAGGATATAGAAGTGATCTGAGCTCTGAATGGAAGAAAGAAAAATTTCCTCTCTCTCTGTCAATGGTGCTGTTTTCCAAGAGCTCTCTCTCATGCAGTCTGGGATTTAGTTAGAGCAGCAATTCTAATCCTGAATGTTAGAAATAAGGCTTTCTTTCATGTAACTCTAAGTTGTTTCTTATGTATATTCTTTTCATGTATCTTCATTATTTTATTGTAAATGATTTGAAAAATAATGCTTGAATCTACATAGTATTTATTCAGGTTAGTTTAAAATGGATCAGGAGAAAATTCTTAGATTTCCATTCCTCTTACAGGTTCAAAAGTGTATTTTAATGCAAAGATACATAACAGTTTAAGAAAAGATACCACATTCTCTTTTTTTAGATGCTACTGTCCTTTATCGGAATAAGTCCGTATCTCAGTTTAAATTCAAATCTACAGCAAATGCTGTCATCCTCATTTGGCCAAAAATATACCATGAGCTATCTACAAATAATAGTAAAAGCAAAAGTTACTTGGAGAATTATTTAAGAAAAAAATAATTTTACTTATTCACAGTGTCTCCTTGGGAAGTCCACAAAACCAGAAAAACAGATTTGTTATGAATTCAGTCTGGTTCTACTCAGGAGTTTAGGAAGACAGGGGCTTGATTGAGGACATTTCTAGATGGCAGGTCAGAAGCACATGAGGTATCTCAGTCTGATTTCAATCTGGTCTAAGTCCTTCAAACACATTTATCTAAACATGCAGCTTAACTGGGAGGATAAAACAAGGACTGTGAATAGCCAATGGATTTTGTGGTTTAGATACCAAAATAATCTTCTCCTAAAGAGGATTATCTTTCAAGGAATGAAAATTTAAGTAGTGTTGGGGGCCTACTTGACCATTTTGCCTTAGAAAGGGAACCTCTCCCATGGGAATCTTACCTGTCCTTAGAGAGGAGGGCAGATGCTTACAGCACCGCTATTCCTCCAGAAAAGCAGAACCCCACCCAGAGAGATCAAATAGCATAAAGACTAGTGAAGACATCTGGTATCACACAGTGAAGGTTTCCAGTAAAAAAATAACAGTGTAACAGTCTCTGAAGAGATTCACTTTTCTGTAGCCAGTCTTTGGACAAAACCACTGTCTGGCAGATGGATCCTGGTTGAGCATCAGAAAGGTCAAGTGCCGATACAGCTTGTGGAAGTGGTTGGTCTGGAAGATTCCGTTGATTAGAAAATTTTCTATTTGCTCCCCTATCACATATATATGTAAAAAAAACCCCAACGTTTTCCACTTACAAGATCTTTCCCAGGAAGATTTCCACAGAGTTTCTTAACACGTTAGCAAAATGAGAGTATCATAACAAGTTGCAGATATGTTAAGTTCTTGGTTAACTGATTCTGAGGCCATCATTATTCTAAGGGCTGGTCACAACAATAAAACACAAAATCATTTGGAATTGAAAAAAAAGGTGGAAACCACACAGGGAACATGATGGAATCTTGCCACTGAAATCATATAAACCACCAAAATTTTTCTCACAACTCAGGACAATTGGATTGTAAATCACTGCTTAACAGGAGTAAACCAAGGTGGGTAATAAGCAACTTTTAATTTAAAATAAATGGACATGCATCATACAAAGCTCAATTCCCATCTGCTTGAAAGCTTTTTGATGCTACTCTGGCAGCAGATCCACTGTGGAAACATGAGAATGTAGCCTTAGTGAGTACAGACTTGCCGGACATCATTGCCAATGTATGCTCCGATCAGATCTATTACATGCATTGAGGGCCCCACCAGTTTGTTTCTGGGAGAAGGAAAACAGGTTATAGAAATGGTATTTCTTTGGGATAACTTATCTATAAGGAATTTCTAGCAGACACATGGTAAAATGTATTTTGCCTTACTTTCCTAAATGTCAAATCTCAACAAATCAAGCACAAATTTTGAAAATAACCTCCACTGAAACCTGAATGGAAGCTCAACAAATTATTAAATGATGAATTTTTACCTCCTTCCAAATCATTTACTGAAAAGCAGGAGTGGACTTGGACCAATTACTTGAGCTGTGAATTTTTATTATAACTAGGAGAGCATTAATTTTGAAGTTTCTTTTGAAGCATTCATTTACAGCTTCTAGAGCATGTGAATTTCCAGTGTCTAGAGCATCTACATTAATATTATGCACTCTAAATCTCTCAGCCAACCGAAGAATGGAGTTGAAAGTAACTTCCCTGTTTGAGGCAATTTCCCCATTATATATACTGCTTACAAACCCTTTCGAGTTGCTACATTCCCTTGTGTTATTAAGACTGAGTAAGACTAAGTCTATTAAATTAGGAGTGGCAGGTGGTATGTTAATGCCAGACCTCCTCCTGTCTTACATGCAAGGGCCAACAGAGTCAGTTCTCTCCAGCTTCAGGGTTCTGAAGTTACAGCTTTTCTACCTGTCAATGCTCTGAAGATTGAGGAAAATCTGAACACACAACTGCTCTCATTAGCAGCATCTCCCAAGTAACTAGTGACAGGACGAGAGGAAATGGCCTCAAGTTGCGCCAGGGGAGGTTTAGATTGGACGTGAGGAAAAATTTCTTTACTGAAAGAGTGGTTAAACATTGGAACAGGCTGCCCAGGGAAGTGGTTGAGTCCCCATCCCTGGAAGTATTTAAAAGACGTGTAGATGTGGCACTTAAGGACATGGTTTAGTGGACATGGTGGTGTTGGGTCGACGGTTGGACTCGATGATCTTAGAGGTCTTTTCCAACCTTAATGATTCTATGATTCTATGATCTGTATGAGAAAATATTACCTCCTTTGAGGTAATAGCAGTGGGTAGCTTCTTGTTTGTCAATGTCTTCGCTGAAAGATTGTTATTGCTGAGCAATATCGTGCTGATAGCACGTTGGTCCCTTGTCTTGCACTTCATTCATTGTCTTGGCAAACAAAAATACAATGCATTTGACTGGGCAAAATCTGAGGTCCGCAATCAGAAAATGACCGACTTAATTTGCTATATGTCTTTTAAGAAGCAGACTGCTTGTGCTTCATACAAAATAATGTTACGGGCTACATGCCATTTCATAAAATGAAAGCTCAGTTAGAATGGCATTGCACAGAAAAGAACTTGGTTTGACATTACTCTGTGCTTTAACAATGGATCCTTTTGTCCAATATGATGAATCCACTAGAATCTGTCACAAAGACAGAAACACTTTTAGTAACATGGCTGTTAATTAAGGCATCAATAAAACAGACACATTTTAGAAAGATGATTTAGCTGTTTAAACTTATTGTAATTTGATTTTTTTAAAAGGAAATTGTAACACCAGACTCCTAAAATGAAGGAAGCACAATGCTCTAAATACCAATGGAGCAAAACTACTATCTTAATACTTTTACGAAGAGTCTTTAAGGGAGTTTTAAGGCAATAATAACCTGGAATTTAAATATCTTCAGAATTTTCTTACTAGACTGACAATTTTTGTTGACAGTGATTATTCATAAGCCTATCACCTCTGCCAAAGAACCGTACTGATAGCACAGTATTGATAAAACAGAACGTTTATATAGGGACATATACTCTCGCTCTTTATATACGTAAGTCTGTCTGCATATACGTCCCTCTGTATATGCAGTGTCTCCGGCATGATGCCTCATGCACATGTTGTTATGTACAAGCAGGTAAGAAATGAACTGAACAGATGGACCACAAGATGGGTGGAAAACCAGCTAACCTGCTGGACTCAAAGGGCTGTGAGTAATGGCTTAAAGTTCAACTGGCAGCTGGTCATCACTGGAGTTCATCAGGGTGGATACTGGGTCCAAAACTATTCAATATCTTTAGAAATTATCTGGGTGACAAGAGTGACTGCACCCTCACCAAGTTTGTGGGTGACACCAAAGTGGAAGGAGAGATAGATAAATCAGAAGGAAGAGCCACCACACAGAAACACATCAACCGTCTGGAAGATTGGGACAGGAAGATTTGTATGAGGTTTAACAAAGATAAATGTGAACTCCTGTGACCTGAATAATTGCACACAGCAGTACGGCCTGGGGTCTGACTGTGGGGTGAGCACCTGTGGAAAAGGCCCTGGGGGTCCTGGTGCACAGCAAGCTGAACATGAACCAGCAGGCAAATGTGTCCTAGGCTGCATCAACAGGAGTACAGCCAGCAGATGGAGGGATGTGGGATTGTCTCATCTGCCCTGCACTTGTTAGGCCAAACACTGTATCCTGTTCTGCTCTACCAAGCCCTGGTCTCCCCAGTTCAGGAAAGACATGGAAAATTCGAGGGAGTCCAGTGGAGAGCCGCCAAAATGATCAGAGGGTTGGAGAAGTTGACATAGGAAGAAAGGTTGCTGGAATTGGCTGTGCTTAGCCTAGAGAGGAGAAGGCTCAGGGGGATTTAACCACAGTCTAGCAATACCTACAAGGTAGTCATAGAGCAGACGGAGGCACTCTCTTCACTAGGATGCCCAGTGATAAAACAAGGGGCAAAGGGCACAAGTTGCTTCAGGGTAAATTCCATCTGAACATAAGAAAAGAAATTCTTCACTGCGAGAACAGTTAAACACTGGAAGAGGTTGCCCAGAGAAGTGGTGGAATCTCCTTCACTGGAAACATTCAGGACAGCTTGACTGGGCCTTGGATAGCCTAATCCAAGCCTTGCTCTGGGTCCAACCCAGCAGTTTGGACCAGATCATCTCCAGAGGTTCCTTCCAACGTTGATTTTTCTGCGATTCTGTATGTGAATGAAGTAATAGAGTGATACAAGGATTACAAACGCACAATGGCTACGGTGGGTTTTTCACCCTCTATGAAAAATTTACTTAAATTTACTCATGAGCAACTAAGCCATGTCTGAGATATGCTATATGTTCCAAAAAAGTGTAGACAAAGTCTCCCAAATCGTATCTCAAATGCACAAGTTTGGTGCCATATTTACTGTGAAAGGGGAAAAACTTTGAAATGTTTATGGAATTTTCTAACTTAAAAAATCTTTACTGGACTATTCTTCTATGCATATTTGTAGGCTCTGTATCTAGTTGTAAACGTAATACTGGAGGATTGAGACAGAAAGTGAAGTAAGAATACATAATTTACAAAACAGTCTAAACCCATCACAATCTAAAGTGATGTATCAGGTACTTCTATGCAGTAATGCAAATGCTTCTGAGACTGTACTTATCAACCTTGTAGTAACAAAGAAGATATTGATAAACTACAAGATACTGTCCGTTGGCCTGAGACTGAATACTGACCATTTTGGATCCTAGGTTGTAGCAAACTTAGGGAGCAAAATGAAGCAAAGCCAGATCTCTAGGAACTGAAAATAAGAAACAGCTGCTACCTGACTGTGCTCAGAATCTTGGAAATACGTAAACAGCTGGAGTAAAGCTGCAACACAGGGCAACACACTCTTTCCTTTACATATTGTTGCAGCAGATATAATGTGTTATATGAAGGATAGGGCTTTCTGTATTAAAATATCCTCACTTGAGCAATGTAATATCACGAGTCAAGTTAACTGAGGTACTCGACACTTCAGTTTGTCTCTCTCCAAAATTGTTTTTTTTCAGCAGACTTAACGAAGCATAGCTTTAGCTGTAGCCTAGATTCTTCTTTGGTGGCCAACCATACCTCCTTTCTGTCTGAGTAGCATAAGAAGTCCCTGTCCTATCAGGTCAATGGTACCAATCTATTTTTTCCTCTGAGGATCAACACCCGCTAACAGACTGAAATGATAAATGCAATTCTGCCACACTGTTACAGATAGACTACAGCACTACTCTGTGTTTTCAATTTTTAAAGGCCTATGAGAGAAGGAATTCTTTATGTTTCAAGTCACAAGACAGCACACACACCTTTCCACTACTGTAGGGAAGGGAACAGGTAATTTCACCAAAACCCAAAAACCACTTGCATGTGTACTTTCCTAAAAGGGTGCACAGAGGTTTTACTTATGCAAGCATTAGGAATAAGTCAGTACAAATACATAGATGTTACTTGAAAACTTTTTAATGAAGTCTTATGTTCCATAAAACTTACTCTCCTGCTGAAATAGTGCCAGCTGCTTCATATTGGAAAGAAGCATGCAAAGAGGCTGCTTGAAGCCATAGATAAATAATAGATGATGCTCTTCCCAATGGAAAAGCGGTAAGTGCTTTAAAAGCACAGCAAAATGAAGAAAATCTGTGCTAAGAAGTTGAATGGAGCTAGGATTTCACATGAAAAGAAAGTGCTATTCTGTTTAAATTTGTAAATGATCGCTGGATTTCTGGGTCAGTGCCCATTCCTGAGTTAGAATAACTTTTGACACATTTTAAAGTGTTACTCGCACTACTTCAAAGAGAATACAGGAAAAAGAAAGAGGGCTTTCAATACAAAAAACCCTAATAACTTTCTCTAGTGTTACGTTAAGCAGAAAGTCCCTGCACATTTGGCATTGTAAAAGACATGGTAACTTAATAGGTTAGGCTTTACTCCATTACAGAGGAATGTATTTTATTTCCTGGTTCATTTTTAAATAAAGTCACAAAATGCAGTAACTATTCTCCTGAGTCCAGGAAAAGATTTCCTTTCTAAGTATGAGAGAAAGAAATCTGTATTGTGTTCAGCCTAGCAAGGCCATAAATGAGGTCCTGAAACATATGGATTTCATGAATAAGAGTAGTTTTCTTTTTTTTTTTTTTTTTACTGCTTTCAAGCTTCATTTTCTTAAACATATCTACATTCAAGAGTGAAAAGCTAAGAAATATAGGCATTAGTCAAGCAAGGAATGACAAACAAAGGATTCCAGTCACTTAGCACCTCCTGGAGTATGAGCCAGAAAGTTGTTTTGGTTTCCATCATAGCACTGTTGTGAAAAGCCCAGGTCAGCACATTGCTGAAAACCCCCCCATAAGTGGAAAGGGAACATTTTGTAAGAAATCCTCTTCTCTCACAGCAAAGGAGCTCTCTCTGAGACCAGAGGATGCTCCCTCATCACCAAGAATGATAACACTAAGCTGAGAGAGAAGAGCACCACCCTGAAAGAGCAATTTCCAAAAAGAGTGATGGGCAGATCTTTTCCAACTCCTGTTCAGACAATTTCCAAACCGGCAGCCTGCAGTCTGCTTCCAGAGGCTGTATCCATGACATCTCACAGCTTTTGAAAAGTTTTCTACGCTTTTCAGAAGTTTTCTATACTTTTGAGAAATTCTGTCCCCATCTGAGATTTCACTTAGAAATTTTGTCCCATAAAGTTACATTAGGGACATATCTAAGGGAGGCTTAGGGTAGACCAGTCAGATCCCCATGAGAAACTTCGTGATTACACACACACACACACACACTCTCTCTCTTTATGCTGATATGCTCCATGAGGATGTGTGTGCACAAGAAAACAACAGGAATAAGAAGCAATTTCCCGAGTCTTATTCTACACATATACAAACCCTGTTCCTATTCCTGTCACACAGCCTTTGTTATCTTTACCAGAAGGTACATCATTTGGTGGATTTGAATAGGCTTAACAGTTCAAGCATGTCACAGTCCACCTGGACTGTTGCCACAATATGCTACAGCCACAATTCTCCATGAAGCAACACCACTGAACCTGTGCAGCACAACATATAGTTTAACTCCTGACAGTGCTCACCTGGGCCAGTATTTGTTCTCAGCATATGCTTGTTCATGTCACTTTTAACACTTAATTAACTGGTTTTATGATTCTTTTCAGAGACTATTTTGGCATCTAACGGTATTCAGATAACTGTCATTTAGATAACCAAACCTAAGCTGTATTTACAAGTATTCAAAGAGAATTCTTTCATTGTAACCACTGAAAAAAATCAGGACGCAAAACCCAGAACCTATATTCTCCCTTCTCAGCAAATATCCCAGCTGGTCCCCCAAATTGCTTCTTTTCTGCTCCCTTCCTCAAAATTTGCATTCTTGATTGCACAGTGACTCTGTAAGCTCAGCAGAGGGAATGGGAAGTGCTGGGCAGTTGGGGTACTCAACACACACAGTGGGGCTGAGGGAAGTCCAGAACCCAGGTGTCGTACCTCCTAGGTGAGTACTCTAATGAGGCTACTAGGCAAAAACTTGTATCATCACCCAAAACTTCTTCTCCAGTCATCTGCTTTCTTTTTCAGCTTAGCCCAGCATATTCCAAGCATGCTCTGAGTCTACCTAGCAAATCAGGACCTTCAGGAGCTGCTTAGTTTGTGGATCCCACTGTTGGTCCAGCCAAGACACTGACTGTGTAAAAACATACAGTAACACAGGTTTGGATGTGTGAAAAACTTTAAGTGGGAAACTCAGTCACCTGTGGTGTTGCAGCATTTTACTGCTCAGATGTGCTCTTGCTTTCTAGAGCTTGGACTGCTTTTGCTTCAGTTGCATTTTAAGTGCCTGAGGACCATTTTGCATCTTACGTTTTGTCTAGAATTGTTATTATAACACAAAATGAAGTAACTTTGAGTATCTGGTCTCCTCATGACAGCAAATAATGCATTATAGAATACCAAGAAACTGTCCTGTCATTAAACAAGTACTGAAATTTATGGCCACTACTTATTTTCATCTCAGTACCACAGCTGTGGTCACATAGTAACTTCATAATTCACTTTCATTTCACTTCAAGTGAACTCGAGATGTTTGCTACTGTTTTCACATGCAGCTGAATGCATGCACCATTAGAAACAGGTAACATCAATTCAGGATATGAATTTATCAGAAAATGGAAAACATTTGTAAGTTTACCTACATATCGAAATTTATTCATTTAAAGACAAGGTTTCCAACAATTCATGTCACAGGTATGGATTTTTCATTATGTAATTAGTAACAAAGGTGCAGTTATAATTCACAGTATACAGGTAATGACACATAAACCTTAGATTTTATGCACTCTAGAATTTTAGATCAGATACCTACACTTTTACTTCTAACAAACTGGAATATACAATCTTGTGCCTGAATACTGAACTAAGAAGTGCAAACATACTACTAGGAAACTAGTCTCCCCCCCTCCGACGATTTCAATGGCAGCATCAAATTACTAACAGTTTCTAATAAAAATACAAGCCTTTTAGTGAAAAAGTACTTTGGCCAAACCCTCAAATAACTTCATGCTGAAATACTGCCGCAACAGGACTCTGCATTGCAAAACATATTCCTAAAAAAGTATGACAAGTTCTTATCCTCATCAAAGAATTAAATCATAATTAAATCTATGTGCAAGTGGATCAGATACATTTTAATGTGCAATCAGGAAAATAATCACAGTTGGAAAGATTAAAAATTGCTATTTCAGTGTGAAATCCCTCTCTTGCTACCTTTCAGTGTTCTATTAGGGGAATTTTTAAAGCAGAAGGACTATTCTTAAAGATGCAGTAGAAGTGTAATTGTAATATTCCTCTTCCTCAGGCACTTGAAAAACCATAGGTTGCAAAACTGCCTACTCAGAGTCCAGATTATGTTGTCCGCTAAACTGACAAAAAGCATAATTGCGGAGTTAAGATGGTGTGGGTTTTTTTGAGAATTTAGAAGGTTTTCACTTCTTCCAAAGGCCGATCTAACCCTCATCTTTGTACTGCTAGGATCTACTTGGAAGCTCACCTAACACTAATAACATTATTTTGAATGTGGAAAAATGCACAGGACAGAAAGAACAGATCTTTGAAGTACCAGAGCAACCACACCAAAAGAATACTGTAACCATGGAAGTTTTGGTATGCCTGCACCTCCTGGGCCAGGTATGTTACTGCTCCAGTATGTTTCAATGCTGAAATACTTTGTGCAGCGGGAAATCTTGCTGTCATTTTCTACTTTCCTGTCAGCTGCCAGACTGTCTTAATCTCTTTAAATTAGAGACATAACTGACCAAGCCATTTGCTTGAAAGCAAATGGCAAGTAAGTATATATTGACTGTCCAGAGCATACAATTAGTACTTTTGGCTCAATGCTTGCAGTTGAATTAGTCCTCAAATGAGCTTTTGCTGTACCCTAATAAGATATATAAAGGAAAATACTGCAATCTGTTAAGTATTAGAAATTAAAGCACTGGTATAGCGAAGAACCTTGAGTGACATTTTTGTCACAATGATGTGAGCAATGACTTAAGAGTTTGGATTTCCATTGAGACAGCGCCTGCTGCAAGTGGGATGAGCCTTCAGCTGAACCGTCTTCATGCTGCAAGGAAGCAAACAGCTCCAAAATGAGCTGCTTCACTACTTCCATTAAAGCCATAACTGTAAAAGTGGCCTGATCCACTCTGCTACTTTTGCAATCCCAGCAAGGCCACCTACCAGCTTTCTCTACTACATCCTCTCCAGTTCCCACTACAGATGTGCTTAAAGGAAGACTCTTGTCTTCAAAAGATGAACGTTATTTCAAGCTTTGCAAGAAAGGGGCCCTTCACTTGAACCTGGAATAAAATACACTCAAGCAAAAAAAGTTGCATTGCTGGTATGAACCCTCAGTATGCCTCTGTATTGCTACTTTTTGCAACTATTAATTGTACTCCTGCAAGGTCTGCAGTTTTGATAAGACAGGTGAAAAATGCTAATGAAGAAGTATCCTGAGAAGTCAGTTGCTGTTATGAACCCAACAGATGTTAGCATTCTATACCTCCTGAGGCTAAAGAAATTATTTACTTATAGAATGTAAGACTTAAATTGACAAGTATCTCAATTAGAGATTTTGAAAAATCCCAGATCTTGTTTTACCTCTGTATGTACTGCACTAAGAAAAGGGCAAACCTGTTTAGATTGAAATGCAGGTGGAACTGTCACTTTTCATTTGAAACTAGCCCTTTCTGATGGTGCATGTAGAGAATCAAAATCTGGCCTTACGGTCAGCTCCACATAAGCCCGAGAAGTTTCCAGCTGAACCACTCATCATAGCAGGAGAAATGAGACGGCTTGGATCCGCACTGTTTCGCTGATGTAACTCAAGTTATACTTGAAAACCCATCAGATTCATTCTGCTGTTTTGTCTCTTGAAGTCAAAGGACATTTTGCTGGCAACTTCAATGGGGCCAGACACTCTATCAAGTGTTTAGCTTGATGATATATCGCATGATTAAAATGGGTTTTGAAAAACTTTTGAGTGGAGTTGGAGAGAGACATCCATTAACACTTAAGAGATGCAAAACACCTTAAGGAATAACAAAACAACGCTGTGTTGATTCCAAAAGCGCAATTTTCTTGTCTTGGCAGAAGAGATTTCATAAATAATTTAAGCAAAAATATGTGCAAGATAAACATCTCGTAATCTAAATTCATATTTCTTTGCATAACAAGTGACCACTTAGAAAAATACCACACGTGAGTTTGAATAGCGCTTTTAACACTGTTCAGTGCATTCAAAAAGCAAAAAGAAAGGCATCCTTTGCATATTTGGAATTTTTGTTAAGGATTCAGGAAAAGTCAAGATGCTTGGGCTAAAGCATTTAATATCTCTCTGCTTTATAAATGGTAGATTTGTATCAAAGATGCATTTTATTTGGAAACAATCTATTTTCTTTCTTCGCATGAACTTCCGAGCATATCATCTGGAGTTTTGTGCAAAGCCAGAATGTGATATAAAGCCTAGTTGTTTTCCCCAAGATATATGGTTGATTGGAATCACACATTTAGAAACATCGTAAAATTAAGTTTCAGTGGAGAATGACAATTTTTTTTTTTAACTATTTTTTAGGCCAGACACAAGGAATAAAGTTAAAGTCCTTTTCAAAGCCAGGCTGTGCCCAGCCCATTATGAATAGCAAAATTGGATGTTAGAGTCTTTCCTATGCTTTTGTACATAATACAGGTTGTATAAGAATGAATGGAGACTGGGTCTCATTACACTTTTGTAATACTTCCTGTGGCATCCTGGGCCATGAATTTCATGGATATATGTATTTATAAGCTAACTGTACTATCAGCTGTGGCTTGAAACTATGTGTTTGCCCTCTGTGACCTACGTGGTAGACACATGCACAAAGGTAAGGCTCAATAAAGGTAAGACTAACTTAAAAATGGTTACCTATGAAGTCCCTTTAAAAGAAACCCCTGGAATAAAATGAAGAAAATGAACCCTACTCGGTAATAATTTTAACAAAGTTAAGAGGTGTCAGATAAGGAATTAGAACAAAAGTATCCACCAAATCTTTCTTTAAGAGGTGCCTGACCACAGGGGAGCTCTATAGGTCTGTTCTAGAGAAGGGTGAGCTGGTAGGGAGGAATGAGAAATATCAAAAAAATTCACAAAAATATAACAGATAAATTTGAAAGTTCAAAATACTTGGCTTTCTTCCCCATTTTTGAACACAATAATACATAACAACTCTAAAAATAGATATCTGTTATGTGAACAAGATAAAAAAATATCCACTGGAAGAGTTTAGGAACGCAAAATATGCTCACACAATCTGAATTTACCAGGTCACCAGAGCTATTATTAATACTCTTTCAAAATTCCGTAAGATCACAGAATCATAGAATCACAGAATGGTTTGAGTTGGAAGGGACCTTTAAAGACCATCTAGTTCCAACCCTCCTGCCATGGGCAGGGACATCTTCAACTAGATCAGGTTGCTCAAAGCCCCGTCCAACCTGACCTTGAACATATCCAGTGATGGGGCATCCACAACTTCCCTGGGCAACCTGTTCCAGGGTCTCACTACCCTCACCGTAGAAAATTTCTTCCTCATATCCAATCTAAATCTACCCTCTTTCAGTTTAAAATCGTTGCCCCTTGTCCTGTCACTACAGGCCCTGGTAAAAAGTCTCTCTCCATCTTTCTTATAAGCCCCTTTTAAGTACTTGAAAGGCTGCAATAAGGTCTCCCTGGAGCCTTCTCCATTCCAGGCTGAACAACCCCAACTCTCTCAGCCTTTCTTCATAGGAGAGGTGTTCCATTCCCC